>NC_134085.1:52692437-53001668 GCF_000715075.1 Nicotiana tabacum
AAAAGAAACTATGGAGAGGACTCGATGATGGTATCATGGAAAGAATATATTTTCTTCACGGACAACCTAAGGGGGGGTATTGATAGGATATTTGTTTAATTGTTTCTTGATAGGAAGATGTGGAGGTCGAGTATTAGGGTTGTGGGTTAGGAGGTAGTTGAGTCTTGCCTTACTTCGTACCTTTATGAGACTAGGCTGGTAGGGTTTGGTCTAAGATAGCTAGTGGCAATGTTGTGTCTCACTATTTCGCTTTTTTGTGCAAGACCTATTTACTAGCTATCGCTTTTGCTTTGCATCTTTCTTCTGGATTTCATGTTTCCCTATTTTTCCTATGATTTCTGTGGTGATATTAATATTGTCTCCTTTTGTCTTTTTATTTTTTTTGAGCCGAGGGTCTTTCGGAAACAGCCTCTCTACTCTTTCAGGGTAGGGGTAAGGTCTGCGTACACACTACCATCCCCAAACTCCACTAGTGGGATTTTATTGGGTTGTTGTTGTGGTTGTTGTATTTACTTGCAGCAAAGGTGTTTTTGTTGGAAGGTGAATTTACTTAGTACAGTTGTCGGTTAATCATTATCTGTCTTCGTTTTCCTTTGCTTCTTTTTCTTTTTTTTTTTTTTTTTGTGGAAAAGATGATGATCACGATAAATGTATTGAAAGAACTGAGCTCTAAATTCTTTGTGATACAGTAGCCTACCACCAGATCATGTACCACGTTCCTACATACGACATATTTAAAATTCATTTCAACTTTGTTCCAGTTGAGCATCTAAGCATCACACAGTTAAATTCCTCCTATGAAGCTGCTCTGCATATCATTTGATCTGTAAAGTCACTATCTGCTTTCTTCTTCTTCTTCCTTTTTTTTAATAAGCAAAACAAAACCACCATGGTCTACAGTAGACTTTCCATGACTCAGCCTTTTATTTCTCATGACAAAGATAGCCTACGCTTTAGTAAGCAGGAAAACAAAGGCTTGACCATGGCATGCAAAGCAAATCCAATGCTCAGAGCAAGAGTTCACAGCTTCCAATGGAGGATGCAATGTAAAATGAATGGGTTCAACACAATATCATTTTTGACACGGAATATGTATGTGTACATTACAGACACACATAATATATATAACTATATACTATGTGTCACTAAAATTTCAAAAAATATCAAATTTTGAACTTACAATTTTAAAAGTCAATTGGTTAAGTGCTAAAGAATAAAGTTTGAACCCATCAAGTATAAATCTTGCATTCGCCTTTGACAGCTGCTAGACTACCTCATGAAACACAAAACATACGCAAAACCAGAGAAATAATCATATACATTTGACAAACACAAGATCGAATGTTACCTTATTTTTCACTGATAAAGATACATGCCCATGACTCCAGCGTGTACCACGCACATTTCCAACCCAGACATCAAAACCTTGTTCAGCAAGGATAAAGCCCAATGACTCACTAGCAGAGTTCATGAACCATGCATCACCTGCCTCCATAAATCAAGATTCGACGTCAGTATTAAACTCTACCAGAAATGTAAGTAGCGGTCTGTACTCTCTTGCAGGATATTTGTGTGCTTCAAGCAAGGAAATCTAAAATTTAGTTTTACTTTTCAAATGACTTGTAAACAGGGCTTGCTACCTTAAAGAACTCCAACTTAACTCTTACTTTTCGATTGACTCGTAAACAGGGGCTTGCTACCTTTGGTGAATTAGGAAATGGTTAACAGCAGTTACTGAGCATGTGTCCAGATGCAGCTAGTGTATTTCAGACACTTCCTTTTTTTGCAGAAGATTTAAGATGATCTAGGTAGAGAATCTATATAAGTGATTTATTGTCAGAGAAACTATCAGTGGAAGCAGTACTAGCTGAAAATGAAATGATCTGAACTGTTAAGGCTGAAATTCCAATAAGATGGAGGTTAGTCAAAGTTCGCGCTTGTACTGGAAATTGGCCCAAAATAGACTTTGTCAGTAGTAAGTAAATATGGTTCACACTGTTTATACTGAGGAATGTGCCCATGGCATGTCTGTCGTCACACCATGTTCCACTATAACAGAAGAAACAGAGGATGACTTGTTTGCTTTTATTATACACTGAATGCCACGAAAAAGGATATTGTTTTTCTTATAAAGTCACTGAACAGGGTATTGTTATTTGTTTTTACTACATAACTGTTCAATTCATTGAGACTCCAAAACATGGCAAATACCCTGATTGGTTATTACTCAACATCTGCAGAATCTTACTGTTGATCATTAATATCCTGGATAGATGCAAAAGAAAATGAACCTGAATGAGCCATACTCCCAACCGTGAATATGAATCTTAACTCGAGCTCAATGTCCGTCCTTAAACTCGACCCCCAAAGCTAGCTCCAGAGGTGAGGATCATCTAAGACCATATAAGAAGACAACAACCCACTCCCTCAACCCATGTGGGACACTCTAATTAAGATCCGAATACATTAACTTCGAGTTGCATTTCTTAGGAAGTAAGGTTATAGAACAGATAAAATACTAAGCAATTATACACATATACCTAATAAGATTGAGCTACATTTGAGTTTCATAGTACAATTCTACTGACACATAATTTGCTTTATTTCTCAATTTCTATGAAAATGGAGAGAATAATTGTTACCTAAGATGCTTCAGCAGAAATTTTTTTTACCTTGTCATAGCTATCTGACCTAATATAAGATGCTTTCTCTGAAGGCATTCTTACACAAGATGCTCTCTCCAAAACATTCTTATACAATCTCCTTCACAAAGACACAATATCTCTTTTATCGGAAAAGAAGAAATTTACTTCTTGGTATCTGTTTGAACTTCAAGCTTCATTCTTCTTTAGGATTAAAAATTCATCCCAGAATGTGATAATTGAGCCAATTTAACCAGTAAGACCCGATATCAGATGTAGTCTACTGCTAACAAAGAAGAAATTTCAATTAAAAAAAAAAGGCAGCCCGGTGTTCAATTGATTGGAAGAAATGCCAGTGTTCAGAGTGGTCTAACCATTATAAGATTCAGTGCATAGATCCTACAACATAGGACTGTGCTGAAAATCAAACAAGCTAGGATGGGCCAAAAGAATGTTTTCTAAAAAAATATATAATAAGATGTTTCCTTGTTCTTTTTCTCCTTTGCTTGTGCCTAAGTTCTCATTTCTCCTTTTTCTTTTTCTTTGTGAGCACAGCGCAAGTGTGTTTCTTCTGGTAAGTTGGCCAATATATTAGGAATTTAATTCTGCTCCAAACAGGTGTACCAAAATGCAATAAAGTCCTAGTATTCAGAAGGTAGCAAAATGAAATTTGAGACTGGCAACAACATTACCATAAAGAGTCCATGGATGAGCAGGACCGGAGGACCCATTTCACCTCTGACAATTGTTGAGCGAGACGACACACGTTGAAGTCCAAGGAGGTAACCATCCTTTGTCTCAGTCTACACGGGATTCATTATACAAAAATATTTTTCAGCTGAATCAGCAACTAGAAGTATCACACAAGGCCTCTTATGATTGAATACAACAGGAAATAGAAAAAAAATAAAGATAACATTCCAAAGAACACTATGTCTATATCAACATACATCTCGAGTTCAAGTAATTCATATTTTTCATAGTTCCAAGATAGAAAATATCACATATCGATTAGGAACAGCTCGATTGCAAACTAGTTAGAGGCCGACTATATGAATCAGTTCAACTAAATCCCTCAGTTCAGGCACATTTACGAGTTCAATGTTAAGATAATTAATTATACTAGCTATGTTAGTTAAGTCCTCCCCTATCTCATTTTACATGGCACCCTTTTCCTTTTAGTTTGTCTGGAAAAGAATGTAACATTTTATTTTTAGAAAAATTTAACTTTAAACTACCATTGTATCCTGATACAAATGATTTGTTATATACCACAAATTTCAAAAGTTTTTTTTCTTTCTTAGACTCCTGACTAGTCAAATAGTGTCACATAAATTGGGATGAAAGGAGCAGTAACTTATGAGATTATGAGAAAAAGAAATTGCACAGAAGAAAAAGCAGAAAATGATCCGCATGTTATATATACATATCGATGGAGATTATAGTGTACCGAGTGTTCTGTGCAAGGGAAACCAGCAGGTTCTATGAGGTGAGCGCATAGACCTCCAGTCACTTGAGAGTTTCGCCGGAGCTTTGAAACGGCGGTGAAATCACCGGCGGAATCGGTAGCATAAGACAAGAGAAACATAGTAAGTGCTACAAGCGCCCGAGTATGCTCCATTTTCTCCAGCGACTAAGAGACCTGGAAGCGTCTTAACGTCCGGGAGAGACGAGCACAGCCGCACAGGGAAGACTGAGGTAGTGATGATAATGTTTTTGATCTCTGACACTAAGTTTAGATAATTGCTTTTGACTTTTTGCTCATGTAGGACGCGCTATCTCTGCGAGTTGTTCGCACTCTATTTCAAAGACCCAGCATGGTTTGCTATGGTTTGGTAGCATGCATTACATAACATAATGCGTGAATTAGCATTTGTATTAATAATATCTTGTTTGGTAGATATTTTAAACTTATGCATTAGTATACAAGCATTAGTTATACATTCTATTTGGTATTATCTTATGCATAACTAATGCATAAAAAACTATGATTAGCAATGCAATGGGTTTTAATGCATGTATTAGCTTAGTTAAAGACAAAATTGTCCTTCAATATTTATGCTTGATTAAAATATGCTAGCTATTATATTAATGCAAGTTTAAAATAATTCAAATAGTGAGAAATAAAATTATATCTCTAGTAAATAAATACTTAGCATATTTCCTTTTTTATAAATAAATATTTAGTTCTATTTTACAATATAGGTAGACAAATTAAATAATTTTTTAAAATTTTTTCATATAAAAATATTTCTCAACGTATGTTTCTTTTAAAAAGTTTGAGTGATGAATTAGTTTTGAAGGTATTTTTGTAAACAAGCAATTCTTTTAGAAAATGTGCAATGCTTTAATACATCAAACCAAACAATCGATAAAAAATATGTCAGCATAACTAATACAAGCATAACTAATACTAGCATTACTAATACACCATATTCAGCATTATTCTTATGCATTCTACTAAACGACCCCAATTACTTAACAATAAACTTAATTGTACTCAACGTTAACATCAGATCAACAAAGAAAAAATATATTTTGTGGAAACATTTACTTAATTATGGTTAGCAGTTCATAGTTCGATTTCATCAAAATCAAAATTAAATTAATTATTTTTGGGTTTTTAGTTTTTTTTCTTGGCACATGAAAATACAAAATTCATGATAATTGTCTAGGGAAAAGGACAAAAACTCGTTCGAAGCATAATATTGACCCGACGTGCCCCTGTTTACTAATTTCCTACAACTGCCCCCAAAGTAGCCCCGCCCAGTCCTCCCTTTCGTTCAACCCTTTGAAATTATTCAAGTAGTGCCCCCAATATTGTTGGTAGACTATATATTGGTGTATACGTATAAACTCGGGTCCGCACGCATCCCAAATTCTCGCGGCACAGGCAGTTCAACCCCATGCCACGAAAAGAGGCTGCTTTAAGCCTCGTAAAAATTAAAGGCCCCAAAAGCTACTCTTCTTATATGTAATTTAAATATTTATTATATTTATTATTAAATAGTAATAGAAAATTTTTTCAACCACCTTTTGCTGCCTTGTTACCAATCGTTAATAACATAGTGTTATATTTTATATTGTCTTTTTTCAGAGTTGGTTCAGAAAATTCAAATAATAGTGAAAGACAATTAAATCTGCAGTTACTTTCTAGTTCTTCCTCCAACTTAATAATATTTTTTATAACTCTAACTTTGTAAGATATTTTTTTTCAAGATATCTGTTGGCACGCTTTAAGCTAATTCGATCATAAAAAATTATATTTAATTTATTTATCATCTTTGTAAATACAAATTTTCAAATGATTGTTACTTTGGGAGGCAATGATATATAGTGAGTAATATTGACAGTCATGTAAAAAGAAAAAAATCAAAATTAAACTTAATAAAATCTTAACAATGGTTAGAATGTTTCAACAAAGATTAAAGGGGTTGGTTATATCATCAAGATTAAATTGCATCTCAAAAAGTAAAAGAATAAACTTCAACAAAAATATCTATTATTATTAAACAAGTTTAAGGCTTCTTATTACGGCTTGACTTTAGGCCTCTAATATAGTTGAGCCGCCTCTGAATCGAGGCTGAAACGACGTACTCGCCGCCAAGGCTGATGGTGCAACACCCCCGAACCTGGAACGAGCTCCGCGACCTCGGAAATCATTACAAATGGTTGCACACGACTAACAGAGGTCCGTGATTTTCGCGCCCAATCGGATATCACAATGCAGGTCTCGCTTGATGTCGGTAGCATATTAGTAATTGGTGTACAAGGAGAATTTTTACCTTTTTTGGATTGTACTAGATGTAAAACTCCCCTACTATATAAAGGGGAATTTTTTTTATCCAATTGACATATTGTAACACACATATCAAGGCAATACAAAATTGTTTCTTTGCTTTTCAGCTATTGAAAAGTCTCTACTTTATTTTTGTTCTTTGTTCTTGATTGGCCTCGAACCCAAGACTCAACCGAGGGCAGAAACTATTGTCCAATCCAGGTTCAAGCCAGGGCATAACGTTACGATTGTTTCTTTGTTCATACCTTTAACTCAATTATTTAACATTTTTGGTTATTTGTGTTGAATCAATCCACGTATCTTTAAAATCACGTATAAATTCAATTGTTATCCATTATAAGGGTAAACAGTTTGGCGCCCACCGTGGGTGTTACGCCCCATAGTATTACGTCGATATTACGCTCTGTAGTTTTATATTACGATGATCCTACGCTCCGCAGTATTATATTACGACGATGTTACACCTTGTAGTATTGTATGTTGAATTTGTTGTAAGATAATTGACATCAGTTCAAGAACAATATTATTTGGATATTATAAGTATTATGCTATTTCAAACAAGTGATAAGTAAATTTGTGAAGGTAAGAGGGTAAGCGAATCGAAGAAAGTGAGTTCTGTCGAAGTTTGTCGATTTGGGATAAAATACGGTCGGAGCTATAATACCCGGTATTTATGGACTAGTGTCATATAAGGTACCACATGACCATGATAGTAAGGTGTATAAAGTATGTTAAAAGTGAGTAGTATTTTAAGTAATTTTGAGATAATTCAAAATGACTGAGTGGATATGGGTTTTTATTTGGATTTTAGTGGAAGATTAACTAATTCTAATTATGTGTATAATTGGATAATTAGTGATTTTAGTGGAAGATTAACTAATTAATTTGTTTATTTGGATAAGGTTAAATAGTCCCCAATGCGGCAGCAAGAGTGGTCAATTAAATGACTCTTGAATCATAAGGCAAGGTGTCACAATTAAAGGATTATGTGGCTTAGTCATCTAAAGTGTGGTGCCCACACTCATTTATATAAAAGACCTCTCAAAACCATGAAATGGAGACTTATGACTACATGTAGTAACATATGGAGTTCAAGATTTGGATTAATTCAAAAAATTATGGAATTCACTAAAGCCATAAAGGACTTTCAACGTTATTACTTCAACAAATATAAACGGATATGATCCAATTCACAAAGAGATCATATGGAATTTGCTACAAAAATCCATACAATAGTATTTAGCAACGTGAGAATTTGCGATTCTAAGAGAGTACGGTGCAATCTTTCTCAAGAATATCATAAGGATTTTTCCCTACTTCGATCCGTCATTACGTGTTTTATCACAAAAAATGTGTGTTAGAGGGATTGTCAAGAGAATCGACTCAGGTATGTTAAGAATATTCCTTCTTTCTTTTTGGCATGATCCATAAGATACAAATGAAACAAGTAAATACACAACTTCCATAAATGACTCTATTCATAAAAGTATTAGAGGTGCTTATATTCTTGATTCCCCATATGTCTTATTATTCCATCGTCTGTTCATAGGTCTCAAAAAATACGTAAGTTTAAAAAGTTTACTTCATGATATTGCTCAAAGGCATAATGGTCTTATGACATTCCGAGAGATTTTATTGATGTATTTCTCATGCATTGCATTCATTTACATGCACATTAACTCATGACCAGATGGTGTTGTATACGTATATATATGTATATTATATGTATATGGGATATGAGAAAATGTTACGGCATTATATACGTACCACCACTTGATCAGCTAGTATACGTTGATGATTTTGCCCACAGTGGCCGAGATGATATGATGGGAGGCTTGCAGAGGCTTGATAATGTTATGAACACATGTGCCTATGTACGACATGACATTCATACGCATATGCATGACACTATAAGTATTTCATGATTTACAGAGTTATCCAGACTTACAGGTTGAGTTATTTACTCCATGTTTCTTCCATGTCTTTTATATACTTATTTATGTGCCTTACATACTCGGTACATTATTCGTACTGACGTCCTTTTGTTGGGAATGTTGCATTCATTCCAACAGGTATAAACAATCAGTTTGACGAGCCTTTATAGTAGATGAGGTTAGCATTCAATGAAGGATCGGTAAGACTCCACCTCATTCGGAGTGCAGCCGAGTCTATGAGTCATCGTATTAGAATTTTGCTACAGACTTATGGGTCGGTCGGTACCCTGTCCCATTTGATGTCTAATACTCTTAGAGGCATTGTAGATAGAGGTTCATTTTATATAGTATATCAGAGGCCCATATGTATACATGTCTTAAGAAAGATGGTTCATTGATACAGTGCTTTCCCACTTATAGTTATACATTACGAGTTGTGGCCATGTTGGCCCAGTTACTAGCACACCTCCTTTTTACACACCCGAGGGTATATAAGGGAGTTTTTCCAATTAAAGTGACATTATTCGAAATGGGATTATTTATTTATTTTTTAGAGTCGCCACTTGGAATATTTTAATTGGTGTCCCAAGTCACCGATTTATTTTAAAATCCCAAATCGAAAAAATTTGACTTTTTTTTTTAAGTCTGTGAACCAGAAATTCTAAGTAAGGAATTATGTTAATCCGGGAGAAGGTGTTAGGCATTCTCAGGTTCCATGGTTCTAGCACGGTCGCTTAAACTATTAATATTAGCCTATTATCCGATTTATTACATGTTTTAGCCTATGGTACAATTTAACTTATTAACCGCTTTTAATTATTTTAGGAAGATTCAACGTTATCTAAAACACGTCTTAAACCACGCCACATGAAATGCACCCGCGGTCCACGACTCCTTTTATTTAACGTTGTTGAGAATTGGAGTTGGGTCACATGAAATGCACACCCGAACTTGTTTGCTAGGTCAGTCCTTTTTCCACCTTGCAGGAAATTTCCTAAATCAGTTATAAAAGATTCTCTTGCTTAAAATCCCTAGACTAACCTTAGAACCCTCTATTTTTACTTCAGCAGACCACATGGGTCAAGACCGACCCAAGAATACAAACCAAAATGGGTGGGCTTCACTCTAAACTGGGTCAGAAATGACCCTAAAGCCCAACCCAAATCAGCAAGCAATTTTAGTAATTCATGAAAAGCAGAAGAGAAAACAACTTGAATGATTTTAACAATAAAAGCTTGACTAATTTTTTACAAACTAACATAAATAAGCTGGAATTAAACTAGATGACCAAATCAAAACAAAATCTAATTAAATTAACTCGGATTAATATGATTAAGCTAATGGACTACAAAAAAAAAATCAGAAACCCTGATGACATGAATAAAAGCTAAACAAAGCAAATGAACAAACCAAACAAAATCAACGAACAACCTTTAAAAAATGGAAAAGAAACTGGGAAACAGATGGAACAAATATGAACACAAACAAAACAAGGGAAAGGTTTAGGTTCAGAATTGTAACCTCTACCAAATTTTGGTTAGAAGAAAACTACCTAAAGAAAGAGTAGAAGAAAGGGAATGGAAGGTGAAACAAAAATAAAAATGAAAGAAAGATTACCTAATTAAACTTGAAACCAACATTGGATGCTCTGATTTAAATAAAACCAATGTTAATCGCTTGTTCTTTGTCAAGAACAAGCGGACAACATTAATTTTGCGCTAAATCAAACTTCGAAACTCGAAAACTCGAAGGTTTAGGTTTTGCATGCTAGAAATTCGAGGGAAGTTGTTTTTGGGGTTTAGGGCTTCAACCTTAGATTCAAGATTCGAAAAGATGTAGAAGGATTCAAGGGAAATGGTTTTGGGTTATGGAAAAAGGAAGGGCTAGGGGTTATGGGGTGTGATTTCAGGGGTGATTTGAGGCGGCGCTGCCATCGGAGAGGGCGAGGAATATTAGGGCGACGCTTAGGGTTTTTTGGTCTCTGAAGAGATGATGAAGAGTGAAGGGAAATGAAACCGGGAGGGGCGGGGGATGAGGCCATTCAGACAGTTTTATATTGTATTTGAGATCAGTTCCCATCCGTTCGATGATAAGAAAATCGACGGATGGGATGCGCTTGAACGAAACGACACTGTTTGGCCTAAGGAAAGGCTGTACCGGGTTTAGATGGAGCTTGGGCCAGGTCTGAGACGGGTTTAAAGGGGAAATTTATTTGGGCCTGAGGGAATCTCATTAAAATGGCCCAACAAAATCAGACTTCTTTTATTTTCTTTTCTCTTCTCTTTTTTAATTTCAAATTTTTTCTTTTCTTTTTCCAAATTAATTTAAAACCCTAAATTAACTTTTGAAACTAAATTAACCTACCAAATTAAGCTAATTACTAGTCAAAGTATTTATAAAAATTAAATAACTCCTAGATTGAAGGAAAAATTATAAAATTCAAAAATTAAAAGTTAAAAAATGCAAAGTGAGTTATTTTTTGTGATTTTTTCTATTTTTGTAAAATGACTAATTTACTAATTAATCTAAAATGTAAAATTAAATCCTAAATGAAAATGTAATGCATTTTTGTATTTTTCATGAATTAAATAAAATTAAACATGCACAGAAAAAATGCAAATAATTAGAAAAATTCTACAATAATACCTAAAATAATAAACAATTAAAAGAAAAAAATCTAATTCTTTGGGATTATGTAGGAGTAATTCATGTGGGACAAAAATCACGTGCTCACAACTGTCCCTCTTTGCTCATAGACACGAAGGGTTTTCGGACAAAAATAAAATGAGCAATTATGAGGGATTTTTGCCCGTTTGAAACTCCATGAGAAGCATTTTAGAAAGAGTCTGACCGAAACCTTGCTTCAGAGGTTGCCTACATATCCTTGTATATAAAGGAATCAGGTCAGTGTAGTTCTGGAAGTTTCGGTAGCTGAGACTACAGGAAGCTGTGATTTCACTATTGCTGTTGCCGCTACTGCTTGCTGAACTCCTTATTACTCCAAAATGGAAAATAAAAAGCTAAACTGGCTAAGTCTATCAACTACGAGTTACAAGATTCCTATTTATAAATCTTCTGAAGCTTGATCTTGACTCTTGGCTGGTTCTTGCTGCAGAATCCGATTTGAATCTTGATATGCTCGTTAGCTGCAGGTCAGTTCATTCTTCAGCTTTGGATCAAGGCGGGACATGCGAAGCTCGTGACTTCAATCACATCTTGAGCAGTCTACATCTTGCTCTGCTTCAGCATTTTGAGTTTACTTCTTTTTGCTCTTTTTTTTCTCTTCTTTATTCTGGATTGAGACTCATTCTTTTTGTCGTCTCGAACCCTGTGCCTCGAGGTAAAACCTGCTCAGACACCAAAATAAACAAACGAACGAAATTTTTTTGCCCCAGTTTTCACTAGGAAAATTTCATGAGTTATTTGTAACTAAAAATCTAAACTATTTCTTTATTTGAAAGCAACAAAAATCAGGGTCGTGTATCCTTGGGAAAGAGATTAGTGAGTGGAGCCCTATATCTATACTAAAATCAACTAGGGAGTGGAAACATATGGTTGGAAAAAATGACTAGGGATTGGAGACTCCATGTCAAGAATAAACTCAACTAGGGAGCGGGGACCCTATGTTGGCAAAAGGTGACTAGGGAGTGGAGACCCTATGTCTAAAATAATCTCAATTAGGGAGTGGAGACCCTATGTTTGCAAAAGGCAATGTGGAGACCCTATGTCTAAAAATAATCTCAACTAGGGATTGGAGACCCTATGTTGGCAAAAAGGCGACTAGGCAGTGGAGACCCTATGTCTAAAAATAATCTCAACTAGGGATTGGAGAACCTATGTTGGCAAAAAGGCGACTAGGCAGTGGAGACCCTATATCTAAAAAATATCTCAACTAGGGATTGGAGACCCTATGTTGGCAAAAGATGACTAGGGAGTGAAGACCCTATGTCTAAAATAATCTCAACTAGGAAGTGGAGACCTTATGTTGGCAAAAGGCGACTAGGGAGTGGATACCCTATATCTAAAATAGTCTCAACTAGGGATTGGAGACCCTATGTTGGCAAAAGGCGACTAGGGAGTGGAGACCCTATGTCTAAAAATAATCTCAACTAGGGATTGGAGACCCTATGTTGGCAAAAGCATGAAAGATTGAGAGATCATACGTCTAAAAATCTCAACTAGGGAGTGGAGACCCTATGTTGGCAAAAGGCAACTAGGGAGTGGACACCCTATGTCAAAAAATCTCAACTAGGGAGTGGAGGCCCTATGTAGGCAAAATGCGACTAGGGAGTGGAGACCCTATGTCTAAAATCTCAACTAGGGAGTGAAAACCCTATATTGGCAAAAAGTGACTAGGGAGTGGAGACCCTAAGTCTAAAATCTCAACTAGGGATTGGAGACCCTATGTTGGCAAAAGGCGACTAGGGAGTGGAGACCCTATGTCTAAAATAATCTTAACTAGGGATTGGAGACCCTATGTTGGCAAAAGGTGACTAGGGAGTGGAGACCCTATGTCTAAAAATCTCAACTAGGGATTGGGGACCCTATGTTGGTAAAAGGTGACCAGCGAGTGGAGACCCTATGCCTGAAAATAATCTCAACTAGGGAGGGGAGACCCTATGTTGTCAAAAGGCGACTAGGGAGTAGAGACCCTATATCTAAAATGATCTCAACTAGGGATTGGAGACCCTATGTTGGCAAAAAGGGTAAAAGATTGAGATTGGAGATCCTAAACTACTATTTTTTTTTTTGAATTTTCTTCTTATCTCTTTTTTTTCATCTTGTTTTGTTTTCTCTATTTTTACTTATTTCATGGAATGAGTAAATGCGAAAAAAATTTGGAGGGGACTTCCCTTTTTTGTGGACTATTGCTGCAAAGCTGTTTCTAGCACTTGCGCATTTCTTTTTGGTTGCACCTGCTTCTCGTACGGTTGCCTTAGATTGCACCTGTTTCAAGTTTTCAAACAAAGAACAATTGTTAGTTTGAAACGGTGGTTGGTTTTGTGACCTTGATTGTTTTTAATCACTTGATCTCGGCCCAACTCTTTTGGTGAGAACCTCTGTTGCTTGCTGGCTTTTCTGAAGATTGACCTCTCTCCTAAAACCGAAGAACTCAACTTCCCAAAATTTCACATGACGGTTCACCCGTGTGGGACTTTGGCCCTTTCATCTTATTCTGCCTTTATGGGCATTTGACTTCGGATTTCTTTCATTTTCAATAATTTGACTTCAGAGCATCGGCCATCAAGGCCAGTCGGGATCGACTTGATGCACCCGCTGAGGCTGGGTATTTTCTTTGGACTTGGCTTTTGTTAAGCAGAACCTTGTAAAACCAATCTTGCCACCTTTTCTTTGTATTAGTTTCAGAACAGAGTTAAACCCAAAAGGATTCAAAGGAAAGTACACGAAGGACAAGAAAGTGAATTTAAGGAGAAGTGACCCTTTTGGGGAGGAAAGAAGGACTTATCTGGAGTGCATGCAGACTTCAATAGACATGACATGCTTCTTGGACTGGATACTTGATCTGCACAACTATCCAACTTCTCGTAAACCCATTACGACCCGTATTTTAAAAATGAGAAACCTTGCCAAGACTCTTTCAGTGCCAATGGTGGTGAGAGATTTCTTCTTTTCGATCAACGGCGCCCTTTGCAGGTTTTCGCCAATCGACCTCTCTCATTTCTCTTCTCACCGTCGCCTTATAGTGCTCTTTACGAGGTTTCACTAACAAGACTCTCTCATTTTGATTTCCTTGCTTATTGTTGCCTCACGGTGCCCGTATGGGTTTTCACCAATAAGACTCTCTCATTTTATTTCTCTCATTTTGACTATATCGAATCCAAGCAACTGTATTCTTCGGTCCTTGAACATTCTCACCGATTGATTAGAAGGACTTGAACAGGGTTTGGGTAAAAAGAATTTGGATCAAATTATAACTTTGGAACCATTTAGGCGGGATTATTGCCTAACTATTATAACATCTGCCCCAGTTTCATTTTTAGGGGAAATTGGATTTTTGTTTGGTGTGACTGAACCCCAAAGAGAGGCTGCCTACGTATCCTTTCAGAATCAAGTCGAACGTAGTTCAGGAAAACATTTTTTTTTGTTGTTTTGTTGTTTTTCTTTTTCTTTTCTTTTCTTTTGATGATTTTTTGTACAAATGTCTTCAAGTTCCAAAGAGGGTAATGAAAGAAAGGTAACCGGCTCAAAGGGTTAGCAAAGGATTGGAGTGTTTGGGGTAGCGAGAATGAAAGCCTTCATCATCCCAATCGGATAATGTTGTTGCTGTAGAAGGATTAGACATAGTACCATTTGATTGCGTCTGCATTTACAGCTGTTTCGGGGTCATTCCCTTCGATGTCTCCCAGGTATAACGCCCTTTTTGGCAACAATTTTCTGATAATGTATGATCCTTTCCAGTTAGGAGCAAACTTTTCTTTTGCTTCCTAATGATGAGGGAGAATATGCCTTAAAATGAGTTGCCCCACTTCAAAGTTTCTAGGTCACACTTCCTTGTTGTAGGTACGGGCCATTCTTTGTTGATACAACTACTCGTGGCAGACTGCGGCATTCGCTTTTCATTAATTAGAGTTAACTGCTCTAGACGAGTTTTGACCCACTCACTGTCCTTAATTTAAGCTTCAACAATGATTCGAAGGGATGGAATTTCAACCTCTGTGGGTATTACGGCTTTAGTGCCGTAAACCAATAGATATGGGGTTGCTCCGACTGATGTGCGCACAATAGTGCGATATCCTAATAGGGCAAATGACAACTTTTTATGCCATTGCCTAGAACTTTGGATCATCTTTCTCAAAATCTTCTTGATGTTCTTATTTGTTGCTTCGACAACACGACTGGCTTTGGGCCGATAAGGAGTAGAATTTTGATGCGTGATTTTAAACTACTCACATATCTCCCCCATCAAGTGACTATTCAAGTTTACAGCATTATCTGTAATGATAGTTGCAGGAATACCGAACCGGCAAATGAGATTGGAGTGCACGAAGTCTACCATAGCTTTCTTGGTGACATATTTGAGAGTAATTGCTTTAACCTACTTTGTGAAGTAGTTGATAGCGACCAATATGAATCTATGCCCATTTGAAGCTTTTGGCTCAATCGGCCCAATGACATCCATTTCCCAGGCAGCAAATGGCCAAGGTGCTGACATGGGATGCAGTTCTGTAGGCGGTGCTTGAATCAAATCATCGTGCACCTGACATTGATGACATTTCCGGATGAAACTGAAGCAATCTTTTTCCATAGTCATCTAATAATAGCCTGTTCAGAGGATTTTCTTTGCCAAAACATATCAATTCATGTGAGGTCCACACACTCATGCGTGCACTTCATACATGATTCTTCCGGCCTCTTCGGCGTCAACACATCTTAACAAGTTGAGATCTGGAGTCCTTTTGTACAAAACCTCGCTGCTCAGGAAGAAACTGCTTGCAAGTCGTCTAATAGTCTCTTTTGGTCTCCACTGGCTTGATCGGGATATTCTTTATTTTTCAAAAATCTCTTGATATTATGATTCCATGGTTGAAAATTCAGTTCTGCCTCAACCATATTGAAGTAGTCATGCCTTTCCTGGATTTGGATTTCCAATGGGTCAATGTGGGCATTGCCCGGGTATGGCAGCATCGAGGCCAAAGTAGCGAGCGCATCGGCTAACTCATTGTGACAACGAGGAATGTACCTGAACTCTACTGACTTGAACCGCTTGCTAAGAGCTTCCTCATGTTGCCTATAGGGAATAAGCTTGACATCTCGAGTTTCCCATTCTCCCTGAGCTTGTCGGATAATCAGATCTGAATCTTCCATAATCAATAATTCTTCGACATCTTGGTCGATTTCCATATTTATACCCATAATGCAAGCTTCATACCCGACAGTGTTGTTTGTGCAGAAAAACCGAAGCTGGGCCGTGGCTGGATAATGCTGACCAGTGGGTGAGATCAAGATTGCCCCAATTCCAATGCCTTTTGCGTTCACAGCTCCATCAAAGAACATTTTCCAAGCATTGGTGTCTTCTGATGTTATCTCAATTGAATTCACCTCTTCATCCAGAAAGTAAGTACTCAGGGGTTGGTATTTATCATCAACATGGTTTTCAGCTAGGTGATCTGCTAAAGCCTGGGCTTTCATTGCCTGTGCGGGTGACATAAACAATGTCAAATTCAGTGAGCAGGATCTGCCATTTTTCTAACCTCCCTGTGGGCATTGGCTTCTGGAATATGTACTTTAGAGGGTCCAACCTAGTAATGAGGTAGGTGGTGTAGGCCAACAAGTAGTGCCTAAGCTTCTGAGCGACCCAATTCCAACAAAGTGTATTTGGCTTCATAACCGGTAAACTTCTTGCTCAGATAATAGATTGCCTGCTCTGTCTTCCCGGTCACATCGTGTTGTCCGAGGACACAACCAAAGGAGTTTTCCAGGACCGTTAGATACAAGAACAAAGGCCTCCCCCAGGTGGGAACAAGACTGGCGGGTTTGATAGATATTCTTTGATTTTGTCAAAGGCTTCTTGACACTCCTCCGTCCATTTAATCACTGCATCTTTCTTTAAAAGCTTGAATATGGGTTTACATGTGGAAGTCAACTGAGCAATGAATCGGCTAATGTAGTTCAACCTTCCCACCAGGCTCATGACCTCTTTCTTGGTTCTTGGAGGAGTCAAATACCGAATAGACTTTATCTTTGTTAGGTCTAACTCGATGCCCCTCCGACTGACTATAAATCCCAAGAGTTTGCCGGACGGAACCCCAAATGCACATTTCGCCGGATTTAGCTTCAAATCATATTTACGCAGCCGCTCAAAGAATTTTCTCAGGTCCCAAACATGGTCGTCCTGGGTCCTAGATTTGATGATCACATCGTCCACATACACATATATCTCTTGGTGCATCATGTCATGAAAAATGGTAGTCATGGCCCTCATATAGGTTGCCCCGACGTTCTTCCGACCAAAAGGCATGACCCTATAACAGTAGGTGCCCTAGGGTGTGGTGAAAGCTATATTTTCCGCATCCTCTTCATCCATCAACACCTGGTGATATCCTGCATAACAATCCACGAAGGACTGTATCTCATGTTTGGCGCAGTTATCAACAAGGATGTGGATGTTTAGCATAGGGAAATTGTCCTTGGGACATGCTTTGTTCAGATCTCTGTAGTCCACACACACTCGAGTTTTCCCATCTTTCTTTGGCACTGGAACTACATTGGCTAATCATGTGGTGTATCGAACCACTGGGATCACCCCCACTTTCAATTGTTTTGTGACCTCTTCTTTAATCTTGTCACTAATATCAGTTTTGAACTTTCTTTGCTTTTGCTGGACATGGGGATAATCGGGGTAGGTTGGCAACTTTTGAACCACCAAATCGATACTTATCCTGGCATGTAATCGTATGACCAAGCAAACACATCTTTGACTTCAAACAAAAGTTGGATCAATGCGTCCTGGGTTTTTTCATCTGTGTGAATGCTTATCTTGGTTTCTTTGACTTCTTCAGAACTACCCAAATTAACCGGCTCGGTATCATTTAAGTTCGGCTTAGGTTTATTCTCAAATTGTTCCAATTCTCGATTTATTTCCCTAAAAGCCCCTTCTTCATCATATTCCGGTTCTTGGTTCATTATTTCACAATTAGACAGCATGTTTGGATACGAGAACGAAGTTCGCAAGCATGTTATGTTATTTAAAGCCGCATTATTAGAATTGAAAGAAGAAATAAGAGAAAAATAACAAAAATCAGAAAGAATAAAGAGAGATGAACGATGAAATATTAATTTCATTTCATTGAATTTTGAATATAACAGGGTTTACATTGGAAATTAAAGACAAGAAGCTAAAAAAAACATTTGAGTTACACCCTGAAATAACTCGTGGTGCAGAAAAGGGTGGCAGGACTGGACTACCAGAATTCCTGCCTGATTGGGAAAGGAGTAGCCTTCTAATTTTGCAACTTGTCATTGGGCCCCATATACAGCACCTTAGCGGTGCTCGAGCCTTCTCCCGGCTGAACCATGTGGGTTTCGTACAACATCTGCCTCATAGCCCCACATATTTCTTCAATTTCCTCGGCCGTGAAGGCCTCATCTTCCTCTTTCTCATTGTACTTGGGCCTGATGAATGTTCTATAAAGATGTGGAACCGGCCGAGGCAAGACCCAACCATTGTTCTTTCGTTTATCTGCCCATTTTTCATCAGCTGACGTGGGTTAGAAACCTACCCCAAAGAACTTCTCGCTAGCAACCAGAGTGATAGGTTCGGTGATTCCTTGCAATGACGTCCCGAGTCCCTTCCCGGGTTTGTAACCATGCCTGATCATTTCCTTGGCAGCCATAATTGACGCATTTGAGAGAAAGGGTTGAGGACAAGGGCTTCCCTCTTCACATTGGTCTGCAACCACAACCTCGAAAGCTTGATAGACTATGTGTTCACTTCCTTCCCTAACTTCGAGACATGGGACTGACAGGTCCCGGTAAATTGACTGCTTATCCTCTCCATGGACTACAATCTCCTGATCTTCATGTTCAAATTTCACCATCTGGTAGAGAGTGGAAGTTACAGCCCCTGCTGCGTGAATCCAAGGTCTTCCCAAGAGGATATTATAGGAAGTATCCATGTCCAAGACCTGAAAGGTCATCTCGAAATCTACCGGACCAATAGTCAAGATCAGATCGATCTCACCTATGGTGTCTCTTTTGATACCATCAAAGGCACGCACACAGACATTGTTGGGCCTGATTCTCTCGGTACCGATCTCCATTCTTTGCAGAGTTGAGAGAGGGAAAATATCTACTCCGGAACCACCATCCATGATGGCCCTTTTCATATAATATCCCTCGCATTTAACTGTCAGATGAAGGGCTTTGTTGTGGGCAGCCCCTTCCGGGGGCAAATCACTCTTGCTGAAAGAAATTTGATTGACTACAAAAAATCTTTCTGCCATCCTTTCCAGCTATTCCACAGTGGTTTCAATGGGAACATACGCTTCGTTGAGAGTTTTGATCAACACTTTATGATGTTCAGTTGAATTCATTAGCAAAGACAACAAAGAGACCTGAGTAGGAGTCTTCTGGAGTCGGTCAATTATCTCATAGTCTACCATTTTCATTTTTCAGAAGAACTCTTCTACTTTTTCAGCACTAACTGGCTTCTTGGGTGGGAAACGCTTCTTCGTGGCATTATTCACTTCTTCCAGATTAAGGTATTTCTCGGCCGGGTTAAATTCATTTGCTTCTCCCGAGATCTCTTTACCCATGTAAGTTACTACCGACTTATTGTAATTCCATGGGACGGTAGTGGGATATGTCATGGGCCTCTACGGTGTGCGGCCAATAACCACGGGCTCATTTAGCCTTGGTGAAATTACTGGCTCCCGTACCACATAGGTCCCTTTAGGAACATACATTTTAGATCCTTTGTTCAACTCAAACCTTCTTGGAGGGCTCAATGTCACTTGTCCTTTCCTGTGACCCCGGGGAACATAGACAACGACATCTTTTGAGGGTGCTGCCCCGCTTTGGTTTCCTCTTTCTTTTCTGTATTCTGAGGGGTGGGTTTACGCTTCTTCTCCCCCTTATCTTGTTTTGCGACAGCCTTTGGATATTTTTCCACATCAGCTATGGCAATGATGGATTTTAGAGCTGGGTCAAACTCTTTATCTTCACAAATTATTCCAATAACCGGTCCATTGTTGTGGCCCGATAATGGATTGTTGGTCATATTAGGAACATCTTCGTCCTTTAGCACTATCCGTTTTTGTTCTATAAGATTTTCAACAGCCCTTTTCAGGGTCCAACAATCGTTTGTATCATGCCCTTCCGCTCTTAAATGGTAAGCACATTGAGTGTCGGCTCTGTAGGAGGGCGATTCTGGGTTCTTCCTGCTTTGGGGTACGGGCTGCAACAGACCTATCTGGACAAGTTTGGGGAAAAGGATGGAATATGACTCACCAATGGACGTGAAGTTTGCCATCCTAGGTGGTTCCCAGGCACGTGCATTGTAGGGGAAGTTATTCTGTAGAGGTCGAGGGTTATACTGAGCTTGGCGAGGAGGTTGATTTCTGGGAAATGGAGCTTGGTTTTGATTGAATTGTTGTTGTGGCCTAACGTAGGGGTGGGCATTCATCACTGCGTATGGCTGAGGAACCATAGCATAGGCCACATCCTGATGGGGATAGTAATGTTGTGGGGTTCTTGCAGGGAAGTAAGGTCTGGGTGGACGGGGTTTTCTTACACTTGAAGTTGCCATTGCCACTTCTTCCTTCTTCTTTCGGTTTGCCACACCTCCAGACCCGCCTTGAATTGTTTGGGAGGTAGCCCTTATAGCAGATTGACTCAATATTCGCCCTATTTTAAACCTTTCTCGACCATTTCACCAATTTTGATGGCCTCGGCAAACGGTTTCCCTATCGCAGACATCATATTCTGATAATAATCAGCCTCTTGGGCTTTAAGAAAAATGCTAACCATCTCTGTTTCATCCATTGGAGGCTTGACTCTGGCCGCTTGTTCATGCCATTTGACAGCATACTCTCGGAAGCTTTCCGAGGACTTTTTCTTTAGATTTGACAATGAATTCCTGTCAGGGGCAATGTCGATGTTATATTGAAATTACTTGACAAAATCCCGAGCTAGGTCATCCCAAATATGCCAACAAGATATATCCTGATCCATGTACCATTCAAAAGCAATGCCGACCAGGCTCTCTCCAAAATAAAGCCATGAGAAGCTCTTCTTTTCCACCTGCTCCTCTCAGTTGATTGCAGTACCTCTTGAGGTGGGCTATGGGATTCCCATGCCCGTCATACTTTTCAAACTTTGGGGTCTTTGAAACCCAAGGGTAGATGCACGTGTGGGAATATACATAGTTCAGCGTAAGCTACGCTCTTTTGCCCGCTCAAACCTTATATATTTTTGAGACTCTGCTCCATGCTCCTTATCTTTCGGGTAATCTCCTCTTGTTCAGGGTTTTTATGGTTTTCTCCTGCCCCGCGGTAAACTCGTACCGGGGTGGCTAAGGGTAAGCATTGGTAGTAAACTAGGTAGGTTCTAGTGGGAAAGATGGCTCTTGAAAGGTAAAAGATGATGGATCAAAACTAGGCCTGGGCAGAGTTGGTTGTGCCGTGCTAAACAAGGTGGCGCGGTGAATATGTTTGAGGCCGCACCTGACATTAACACCTGGGGGCAAGCCTCAGAAGGTGTTCCAGCAAAGTGGGCTGAGATGGTAGGATATCCCAGTGTGGTATTTGGATAACTTATGGGGACGTTGGAAGTCCCACTTGCCCTGGGAAATAGCTCAGGGAATTTAGGTATCTCACTTGGTGGTTCTCTGCCGTTGGACCAGGCGTACCACATTTCCATCACACGGAGACGCAAAATTCTATTTTCCTCAGCAGTTGCTGACTCAGAAGTTGGGATGACCGAGATCGGGCTATCCTCCGGGATAGGAACTGTTGGTAGATGACTTTCCGAAGACATTTCAACACTTCCTTTTGACCTTGTGAAGTACGGATGTGAAGACAGATTACTACAAAACCAACCACCTTAATATAGAACTTGTACTTAACATTAGACAATAAACCAGTCAGTTTGAAGCAATTAACACATAGGTAATCGTACATTGGGGTGTGATGCACCTATACAATTGAATGTGTTTCTACATGTTTCGCAACGATTGCGTGTTTCATCTCGGCTCTTGCCTATTTTTCCCAATTTTCTTTTCTTTCCACTTTGGCTCTTTGATGCTTCTCCTCTTATTCCTGTTTTTCTCTCTTTTTCTTTCCTCTCTTTTCTTGCCTTTTTTTCCGTTTTTCTTTTGGCTCTCTTTTTCTTTCTTTTTGTTTTTTCTTTCGGTTCTTTCTTCCACATCCCTCTTTTATTTGAGTTATTTACAAAATCATGATCGGATCCAATGAGGATTGCCTACGTATCATGACATCGCATGAATCAGATCATCACGTAGTTCAAGAAATAAGGAAACAATTTTCTTTTTGGGAATTTTCAATTTTCATTAATAAAACTCCTAAATTTTTCTATTACAAAAGACTCGAACATACTCATTTCTTGGAATTTTAAAAAACTACAAATAGACTCAAAACAATATTTTAAATTAAAAACTGAAATACAGACTCGATAAATGATAATCAAGAGTACATAAGTGCTTCTACTTCTGGGGCCCGTGGGACATCATTCGGTCTTGCCATGGGTCTATGTGCAAGGTCCCCTTGAAGACACTCCAGATCACTCATTATTTGGCGAACAAATGTCATTACTGCAGCAAAGAAAGTGGTTCGAGTCATGTCTTCACATTCGTGGCATTTCATGACAATGTAATCAACATTTGCTCTAACCCTCTCCAATATTAATAACCCTTTTCTTGGAGCAAACGCTCGATTTGTTGAGTCCTAACTTCTAGCACTTGAGTGTCATGATGGTTTTGACTCTGCAACTGTTGCATATCTTCCTCCATTTGGGACATTAAGTCATAACAATGTTCCCTTTCAGATTTGAAGCTCCTAACCTGCTTGGCCACCTCGTTTTCAAGGGTAGTTAACTATCTCTTCAAATCTGTGACTGTTCCCTTATATTTTCTTTTCAATTGCCACACAAATTTTGCCCGTCCTTCTGCATTCTTTGTCAGCTGTGCTCGGGCTCTTGCTAGACTAGCCTCAGACTTTTCCAAGTCATCTTGACACTCGATTACTTTCTTTCTAAGACCAATTATACGCCTTTCATCTGCCCGACTTCTTTCCTGGTTCTTAGCAGCTATTCTCATTTTCTGGATCTAATCTCTAAGGGCTTTGTTTTCTTGAACCACCTTCTTCTTTTCCCCTTCATCGGCAGCAGCTTGGACACTATTGTCAAATTTGAGGTCCCTGATTTGTCCGTCCAATTTACTTATCTTGGCCCTATAGCTTGTTTCTTTTGCCAGCCAGCCCCATTGCTCTTGCGAATCGTCAGTGAATTGCTGGACGTGAGGTCTTTTAGCTGGCCTTTTGGGCTCCCATGGGGTTTGAAACCTCTTACCAAACCAAGCCATGTAATTAGGGTCTACCTCACCTTTAGATAGATCCCGCACCAGAGTCTTAGGTTCTAGAAATCTGCACTCATTCCAAATTTGATGAACTTTTCCTTCTGGGAATATAGCTTTTGGGCCCAATTTTATGACTTGTCGGCTAAGATTTGCATCTTGGGGAATAGTTTGAAATCTTCCTAATTGGCATAACACCCCGTGAGGAGCGTATGGCTAAACGCTCCGGAGACCCATTAGGAGAAGATAGCATACCTCGACTGACATGTATATGAATTCGGTGACAGGGAGCCATCCGAAAGTCCACTCAATTTTGTCCAAAGTTAAAGAACTCAAGTCTACAAACCAAGCCTCTGTACCTTCTAGAAATTCAACACCCACCACTCGATTTCCGTACTCTTCAATGCAATTCAGACCAGTCTAGTTCATATACCCGATATGGTGACAAAGATGGTCTTGTATCCAAAGTTGTAGTAGCAGGTTACAACCCTGGAAGAATCTTCCCCCTTCTCGGCATATGGTTAAGGTTCGGTAAATCTAAGCTAAGATCATTGGAACAAGGGTGGCATTAGCTTTCTTAATCATGACATCAACCATTCCCACGAGACCCAATTCTATATTGCCATCTTTTCTTGGGCAGATTATGACACCCAAAAATGCTACTATAAAGGCCAAACCCCGCCGTGCCTCCCATTTATCTTTGTTTCCTGAATGGGTTAGGCTAGTATCTGGTGCTTCAAAACCATGGGGATTGCCATAGCGCTGGTACAAGAAGTGGAAAGTGCAAAATCTTTTGGATAAATTCCATCCTGAACCTCTCGACTAATACTCAACATATCTAGAAACTTGTGAGGAGACACTATTCTAGGTGACACCAGGTATCGACTTCTAAGATTTCCACTAAGACCGGCATAGCCTGCAACTTCCTCCAGCGTGGGGGTGAGCTCAAAATCAGAAAAGTGAAACACATTATGAGTCGAGTCCCAGAAAGGTATCAAGGCCTCAATCACATCCAATCTCGGATTGATTTTCAGAAGTCCCACGAGACCACCCAAAACTTTTACCACAGTCCCTCTACTGACTTTTCCTAAGTCATTCCACCACATATGGAGCTGTAAGGGTATTTCCTCAAGAACTGCGAAGGGTTCATTTTCATTTGTGCTTATCCTGCACATTTATTAGGGTGATTGGTTAAGAAATCATAATTTATTTGACTCAAGAAAAGGTTTTCAATTTTTTTTCTTTTTTTTTTCAAAAATTTTCAATTCAAAATAAAAACCCGGTCTTTGCAAATACGGCCCTTGAGCACTTCGAAAAAGAAGATTTTAGGGCTGTGTATGCTAACCGGCTAAAAATTTAAACAAGAGACCGTAGGTGGTTGTTTTTGTAAAAATAGTCTTCCGACGTCCTTTTGGGAACATTTGGCTATTTTAGACAAGAATGACATCACCTTACTTATTTATGACAAAACAATAAAATTTTTGTTCTTTTTGAGTTATTTTTGCAAAAATGAAGTTGGACCCGATGGGGGTTGCCTACGTATCCCACTTCCGGTGAGAATCAAACTGGCGTAGTTCGGGCAGATTTGACATCATAAAAACAAAACTAAATATTTTTTTTAAAACAAATTTTCTTTATTTTCAAAATTTTAGCAGAGTTTCGGTATCTTTTGGACATCGAGTTTTTAAAAACAGGTAATTCTCTCTCTCAGCCCTCACATTGATTTTCTTTTTTCCAACTTTTCTCCTATTATTCATAAGCCGGTCAACATGCAAATCCGAAGCAAATAAATGCACAAGTAGCAAGTAGAATGCATCAGGATGGTCTTTTCATTTCGGGTACACCTGTCCTAGACAGACCCAACCTCTGTGTTGAGTCTCCAAAGTCAAATGCACATTGCAAACAAGCATTTCTACTAGGGATCTGGCATGAGGTTTTGTTATACTAGCTTTAAAACTTGGGTGTATTGTTCTAGACTTGGCTTACACGAGCGGACAGCTCGAGCCGGGGGGGGGGGGCAGCGTACCGGGAATACAGAAGCTTCACCGGCTTTGCAACTTGTCCGAACCTCATTCTAAATTTGGGATAAGACTCTAATAGAAAAGAAGTCACACGAAGTGAACACTTCCCAGATGATATAGAAGATTCAGAGAGAAGAGGGTTTCATAGAAATTTATATACAATCCAAACAATATCAAAGCGGTAAAAGCGGCATGTAGCACGTTAGACTTAACATGTAAAAATCAGATAAAACAAGCCAACTATAACAGTTATTCTAAGCTCGAATTCTTGAACCTTGAACCGAAGTTCTAGGTTTGGATCCCTAGCAGAGTCGTCGGAGTTGTCATACCTCCTTTTTACACACCCGAGGGTATATAAGGGAGTTTTTCCAATTAAAGTGACATTATTCGAAATGAGATTATTTATTTATTTTTAGAGTCGCCAGTTGGAGTATTTTAATTGGTGTCCCAAGTCACCGATTTATTATAAAATCCCAAATCGAGGAAATTCGACTTTCCTTTTGAATTCTGCGAACCAGAAATTCTAAGTAAAGAATTCTGTTAACCCGGGAGAAGGTGTTAGGCATTCTCGGGTTCCGTGGTTCTAGCACGATCGCTTAAACTATTAATATTGGCCTATTATCCGATTTATTACATGTTTTAGCCTATGGTACAATTTAACTTATTAACCGCTTTTAATTATTTTAGGAAGATTCAACGTTATCTAAAACACGTCTTGAACCACGCCACATGAAATGCACCCGCGCTCCACGACACCTTTTATTTAACGTTGTTGAGAATTGGAGTTGGGTCACATGAAATGCACACCCAAGTTTAGATGAATAAAGGAAATTAATTCAAAATAGTGCACCTAAATCAACTACGAGATTTCAAATTAATAACAATGTTTGCGAGGGCCATGAAAAATTCAATTGATGGCACGCCTCATTTTTAAAGAGTAAAAATTAATTACGTAAGGGCCATGGGTTATCTAATTTTGCTTTATGACATACCTCAAGTCTAATTTTAAAGGATGTTTGAACTAATTTTTTGAGGGCCATAAATTATGCATTTGGCTAATACGACACACCTCAAACTAATCAAAGGAGTCTAATTAATTAAAAACTAAGAGAATTTGAATTTTATTTTTAGGCTAATGGTTCAAGCTAACTTAATAATTATTGGGCTTGTGTTAAATTGAGGCTAAGCATTTGGTTGCCTGGAAAGACTAAACTAGTAACGGGACCAACCTTTCTCTTGAGCGTTTATCTATCCAGACACAAAGGGGAGACTGGGCTCATTTGAAGCTCATAACGGTAAGTGAACATCAGAAGGACATTTTTGTCACAATTGGGCCAAACACTATAGCCCAGTTGCATGATTCATCACATATAATTGATGCAAACTACATTTCCTTATGAAACTCTGGAGATTAAAACGAATAATGACTATCTTTAAACAGATGCAAAGTGCATTCTGGTGCCAAATCACATTTTATGATGAAGATATAATCCTAATGTGACAATAACTCATTCACAATCATCCTATCATCTAAAATCTAATACAATTCATGACTTTTAACCAAAACACTACATGGTTTCAAATAGAAGAATACACTTACTAGTATAGACTCCAACTGAATGTTTTTATCCCAACCCTATACGTATCACTTCAGCAGATTCAAGCCAAAATCCCTACAAACAAACTCTGATTTCAATAGACTAAACTATATCTAAAACATATTTAATTATACTGAACTTTCTAACTGCACTGACCCTCATAGACCATACATACAAACAGGATTTCAATTCATTTAAACCAAACGACTGAAGAACAACCCATACATACGAAACAAAACTTTAACTCATTTAAACCAAACGACTGAAGGAAGGTATTTATCCAGTACTACAAACAGAACTTAAAGCTACAATATCAAAGAGCAAACATACATATGAAGAAAAATTAATTAATTACAGAAGCAAATGGTTATAGAAATAACATCTAATAAACAAATATGTCATTGATTTTCGACTCAATCAAACAACTTTGAACCCTTCCATTTCAACATGTCAATGAGGTGCAGTGATCACCTGGTTACATTAACAAAGAACAAGACAAATGAGCCTGAGATTAGGAGGAAACAACAGCAATGTATCAGCAGTACCAACACAGTCAAATAACAACAACAATCAATCTTTCCAAGCTATTATAAACCCAGAATAAACCAGAAAACTCTTGAAAGGCTTCAAACTTATGAAGATAGACAGCAAACCAAACTAATTTCTACCAAAATGCAAAGGATTTGCAGTATTTTAAACTCAGCCGTTTTTCTTAGCTTTCTAGTATTGTAATTCTCTAAAATCTCTACTTGAGAAAGAAGTAACAGGCCTTTTATAAAGGCTTCTTAGGGCAGCAGAAAATGGTTCAGACTTTGCCTATTACTCCTTTTTTTAATTTTTATTTTTGCAAGCTAAACCCTGAAATTCTAACTTGTTTGCTAGGTCAGTCCTTTTCCCACCTTCTAGGAAATTTCCTAAATCAGTTATAAGAGATTCTCTTGCTTAAAATCCCTAGAATAACCTTAGAACCCTCTGTTTTTACTTCAGCAGACCATATGGGTCAAGTCCGACACAAGATTCCAAACCAAAATGGGTGGGCTTCCCTCAAAACTAGGTCAGAAATGACCCTAAAGCCCAAGCCAAATCAGCAAGCAATTTTAGTAATTCATGAACAGCAGAAGAGAAAACAACTTAAATAATTTTAACAACAAAAGCTTAACTAATTTTTTAAAAACTAACATAAATAAGCTGGAATTAAACTAGATGACCAAATCAAAATAAAATCTAATTAGATTGAAGGAAAAACTATAAAATTCAAAAAATTAATGTTATAAAATGCAAAGTGAGTTATGTTTTGTGATTTTTTCTATTTTTGTAAAACGACTAATTTACTAATTAATCTAAAATGAAAAATTAAATCCTAAATGCAAATGCAATGTATTTTTGTATTTTTCACGAATTAAATAAAATTAAACATGCACAGAAAAAATGCAAATAATTAGAAAAATTCTACAATAATACCTAAAATAACAAAGAATTAAAAGAAAAAATCTAATTCTTTGGAATTCTGTAGGAGTAATTCATGTGGGCAAAAATCACGTGCTCACAGTTACCAATGATTGTACTATAAGAAATATATGTTACGTTGATACTTGGTTGAGTAAGACACTAGGTGGCCATCGTGACCCTTCGATTTGGGTCATGACAATGGGGCTAAGGATAATAGTGGTAATTTGATACAAATTTGCATAACACACCCGATTTTACGCTTGTTCTGTAAGGTATCAATTTCAGGTCAGCGTAAAAATGTCAAACTCTCAGTCTACTCACTTGAATGTTGAGGCTAAGTCTGGCCATCATGGTAAAAACACACCCTGATGCCTAGCAATGAGGTGCCCCTTGTTGATCCCAATGGAGTCCTAGCCGTCAATCCAATCAACGCCAATTTACAGATTGCTATCGACGCCTACCTGCCAATTGACCCCGAAAATAACTTCGCGGAAGCCCTCGACCAATAGTTTGAGAAACACCCGAAGGCAAAGGTGATGGGATAAGCATGTGGCTAATCTTCGAAATGTTGCAGGCTCAATAGGCGACGATAGCACAGCTATAGAATCAGGGCCACCCTTCCGTTAGGGTCGAGCCCAAAAGGTCCCCAGAGAATACCCGAAGAAATGAACAAACCACCGAGAGGTCGGATGAAGTTGAGCCTGGGGCCAACCCCAAGATGATGAAAATGCATGAAGCATTGATGAAACAGGTGGAATTAGGTGAGAAGAAAATTGAGACCAACGACAAAAAGGTAGAGACATATAACTCTAGGGACGACTAAATCTGGGGGCACCCCCGATATTAAAAGGGTCGGATTCCAAGAAGTTTATCCAAAAGCCTTTCCCTCCGAGCGCTGCGCCGAAGCTGATACCGAAAAGGTTTCGTATGCCCGATATTCTAAAGTACAATGGAACCACAGATCTAAAAAAACATGTGACCTCCTAACATGTGCCATCAAGGGAAATGACTTGGAAGATGACAAAATCGAGTTGATACTACTAAAGAAGTCCGGGGAAACTCTATCGAAATGAGCAATGATATTATATCACAACCTACCCCCAAATTCTATTGATTTGTTTGCTATGCTTGTAGATGACTTTGTGAAGGTTCACGTCGGGGCCATAAAGGTCGAGACCAGGAAAATTGGACCTTTTCAAAGTTAGACAAAGAGATAGTGAGATTCTTAGGGAGTTCGTGTCGATGTTTCAGATGGAATGAATGGAACTACCTCCGATTGCCGATGATTGGGCCGTTCAGGCATTCACTCAAGGACTTAACCCCCGAAGCTCCTTGGCTTCGAAGCAACTAAAACAAAATTTGGTGGAGTGTCCGGCGGTAGCTTGGGCTGATGTCCACAATAGATCCCAATCAAAAATCAGACTTGAGGATGACTAACTCGGAGCCCCTTCTACGTCCATTTATCCCGTTAGCACCGACGGCAGGTCTAAGATTGTAGTCGATCATGAACCAAAATCGATCAGAGACCAGTATCAACCATACAGCGGAGATCGAAGGGGAAACGGGTCCAGGCATCACCTTACAAGGAGCGGAAGGAGAAGGAATTGAGGGACCAGTAGCCGAGTTCTGATGAGAAAAAATGGCTTCGACAGGCCACTCGGGGCTAGGGAGGCACCAAGGTTGTCAAATATAACTTCAATGTCGATACTGCCAGTTTCGTATCGGCCATCAAGCGTATCAAGGATACCAAGTGGCCTCGACCATTGCAGTCTGACCCTACCCAGAGAGACCCTAACTTGATATGTAAGTATCATGGCACTCATGGCCACATGACCGAGGATTGCGGCAATTGGGAGAAGAAATTGCCTGGTTGTTTAATAACGGGCACCTACGAGAATTTCTATGTGATCGAGCCAAGAACCACTTCAGAAACATGGACGCCAGCAAACAAACCGAACATGAGAAACCTCAACATATCATCAACATGATCACTGGAGGGGTTGATGTCCCTCAAGGGCCGATAGAAAATGCACTAAAGTATCTATCACGAGGGAAAAATTCACCCGAGATTATATTCCGGAGGGAACCATTTTGTTCAACGACGACAATGTCGAGGGCATCGTGCAGCCTCATAATGAAGCACTGTTAATATCCGTACTTATCAATAAATCTCGAGTTAAACGTGTGTTGATTGATCTAGGTAGCTTGGCCAACATCATGAGATCGAGGGTCGTAGAGCAGCTAGGACTGCAAGGCCAAATAGTGTCAGCGGTTCGGGTGTTGAACATATTTAACATGGCATGCTAAACTACTAAAGGCGAGATAACCCTACTAGCGAACACTGCCGGGACCATCCAAGAAACAAAGTTCTATGTGATCGAATGGGACATGAGATATAACACTCTATTCAGAAGACCATGGGTTCACAACATGAGGGCGGTACCTTCGACCTTACACCAGGCATTAAAGCTCCCTACTCCATGAGGAATCAAGACTGTTGTGCCCCCTTTTTAAATGCGGAATCCGATTTTGACATTTTGGGACAACTCATTTCCTTTTAGGATTGGGTATGAGATTTGAAGAGTTTCCACCTAACGGATTAAGGTGTGTTAGGTCACCTAGAGCAAATAACTCATGTACTAGTTTACATCACCAGAGATTGGGTAAGGGATCAAAATTACCTTGAGGGGAAGGTGTTACACACCCCTTGAGGTCCATAATGGTGGGTCCCGACAAAACTCAATTAAGCGAATTAGTCTTTAAGGGAAAGTTAACAATTTAAAACAAATAGATAACTACATTAAAATAAAAATTAAAGGGGTCCTGCATTTTCTAGCCTATAGGATCATTTCCTGCAATACTTGGTAACTTTCCCCAAATTGGGGTGTTACGCATAGCATTACCGCACATGTCATCATTTCCTTTACTACCCCGTTACTATCTTTCAGCTGTTACCTAAGCGTTCTAATAGCTTCTAATGCGTACCTTATAAGTTCACTACCCGCCCCTTACCTATAGTCTTGGAGGTATTAGGAATTCTATTTTGGATAGATCTAGACTTACCTACGTTGCTTAAAAATGAGAAAACTAAGCGACAAACAAAATTCAGATAGGACAATCATGTAAGGAGCAAATAAGGGGGCTCATGTTAACCTCCACAAATAGCCAATCAATGCATGCAATTCAAACAAACAAAATTTTATAGTTTAGGTTCTTATAGGCAGGATATCTAGATGAGCATGAACATAATATATAATAGCTTTACTAAAGCGAGCAGCAATACCTATCCGTTTGCCTACTAATTTGATTAAGCTCTGAATCTGGGCATGTTTCAAGTAGTAAGAAATCATAGTTTTTAGACCTAGAATTCTTAATTACCCTACATACTTGCCTAAGTGAGGACCAGAGCAGAATCTTATAGGCATGGTATCTAAAACTGTTAATTAACGACTATAGTTTATGAACTAGTTACTGATTTTAACAAATAGGTTTTTATCTCTTTAAATCCTATAGACATGCTTTCTAATTTACAGAATCAGTTAATTCCTATAAACATGATTTCTAGGTGTTGGGACTAATTTATATTGAGGCATGGTATCTAAATTGAAACTGACTTTACCTCCTATAGCCATGATATCTATTGTCTGACCGAGTTAAAACCCTATAGGCATAATATCTAACTGATTGAGTCAAAACCCTATAGGCATGATATATAACTGATTGAGTTAAAACCCTATAGGCATGATATCTAACTAATTGAGTTAAAACCCTATAGGCATAATATCTATGAACCGGATATGGGCAAAAATCATACAGATTACCAGAAAATCAAACATAGAAATCCTATAGGCATAGTCACTAATGCACTTTTAATTGAAACATGTGTAAATCCCATATGCATGATTGCTAATGGCAGATTTAACGAAAGACCTAGAGGTAGTATTTCTAGTAGGCCAAGAATGTGGAAATAGACAACAGAATAATCCTATTGGCATGATCTCTAAACAAGTAATAACATTCACATAATTAAACCAATGAACTTATAGGCAGGATTTCTACCCGAGTTTGAAGATATAAAAGAACCCCCCTGATTTTACTAGTAAGCCCCAAATTTGTTTATTACAAAGATTATTATAGCCCAGAATGAATAAATTATAACAGTATCCATTGCAATATAGGGAGCCTTAGCAGGCCCAATATAAATCTAAGAGCCAGGCCTTCAAACACAATAGCTCTGAAACAATAGCAGGGATCCACAATACCTTAAACCAGGCTTCTAGTGTGTCAAAGTTCCCAAAGAGCCTCGAGAACCCCGGGCAATGCTCACACTAGAACCACCGAATTCAAGAGAGATTGGAAAACCAGCCCCAATGTGTCAGAGTTCCAATGAGTCTCAGGGACCCTAGACAGTGCTCACATTGGGGGTGGTAAGAACCTCGATAACCAAGAGTAGAAGTTTGAAAGCCAGTATGTAGAGGGTGGGGGAACAAGTTTAGAAGACAACTAATTTTCAAAAGGATAAGGGTAAGGGGACAGATTCAGAAACTAGTACATACAAGACAGTATCAGAATTGCACAAACAAACTCATGTTTAGCATATAATTTAACTAAGTTGACACTGATTCAGACTAGATACTCATACTAGCATTTAAAGTGATCACAAAAACTAACATACAGGATTAGCCACACATTGTTGCAGTATCTAACAAAATGATCAGAACAGGAAGCATACATCTGAATTGTATAGGGTTTTACATTATTGGAGATAGCAAAATTCAGTATTGACACTAAGTGGAACCACAGAGTCAAATAGCAAACATAATCATGCTGAAATCTTAAACTAATAAGCACATAGGATTGAATAGACTAAAGTATGCCAGTTGAGAGAGCAATAATAGAAAACATGATGAGGTTGAAATAAACTATAAGACAAAATAAGATAACATGAACTGAAGCATGCCAGTTGAGAGTGGAGAAAACAGGAATCATAGATTGCACAGAAACATGCTGAGGTTTGAAATTAAACTAACCAAATAAGCACATAGAACAGAATAGGATAATAGTAGTTAACACATACTAGTTAGGAAGAAAGTAAATATGAATGTAATGGCAATTTGGATCCAAGAGTCTAGTTTTTGCTTTTAGCCAACTAGACAATGCAACAAATCAGAGTGATAGAAAGAACTCAAGTTGTGTGAGTGTAAATTAATAAGTGTAGGTGTGAACTTGTGTGTCTCAGCGTGTATGTCTAAGTCTGAGTGTGTGTTAAAATCAGAGTAATGCAAGATTTTTATAGTACACAGTAGAGTAAAACCAAATAAGGTAGGAGAATCAATGGCACATACATAAGGCAAAGAGATTAGTTAATCAGTCAATTAGGGCTAACAGGAATCAATTAATAGGTAGAATCACGGAAATATCACACGGAATAAATCAACAGTCAAGATTGAGATCTGAATAAGGTAAGTAGTAAGTCCGAATATCAATTAAAAGTCGATCCGAGTAATCAAAGTACAGAAATCAGGCTAGCAAAAGAATTAAGGAAAGTAGTACCAATTATGAATCACACATAAGGAAAGAATATGTAAAAATTTGTCAAAGAAATATCAACATAATTTCGAACCCAAATTAGGCGAGTAAATCAAGTTATCACTTTAATTAACAGCCAAAGTAAATGGGCAAACATTATCGCAAACATCAGAATAATTGAAAACCCTAGGGCATACAGACATAGAGATGAAAATCAGTCGAAAAGTAAAGGAAGAAAACCAGAGTTAAACATTTAGACATTTTGAAATATTTTTGCAGAAATCTCTTAGAACCAAAACCCTAGCTTTAGGAAAAAAATGAAATTGTTTGACAATAGTAAGTAAAACAGAAGGATCTTAAAGGAAAAGTAACAAACAAACTCAAATCACTTCAGATCTTAAAGGGATCTGACCTGATTTAGCCAGAAATTGTTAGGTTTTGTAAAAAAATAAACAAAGGTGAAAAAAATCTGGTTTGAACGAGAGATTTGAAGCTATAAACACGAAGATATTAGTACTCATAGACGTATGAGCGAACACAGATGGACTAATTGAGAAAAAATGGGAGATTTGAACCAAATCCGGTTCGAATCTCTTTGAGATTTCATCAAGTATCATGAAAATCGAACAACCACTAGATATATGAATCCGGATAAGGCTTGATATTGAAGAAAGAACCCATGAATCGAAGAGGTTTCAGTGACGGCGGGCTAGGGTTAGAAGGAAAGTGAGAGAGACGAGAGGAGGGAGGGGTTTTAAGGGCATCAGATTTGGAAAATGAGGTAGGGTCAGGGTTGTTTGGTTAAGTTAAAAAAGGAAAATTGATCCTGGACCGTTGATCTTCTGAGATCAACGGTCAGGATTAAATTTTGGGCTGGGTCGGGTTAGTGGGTATTTGGGCTGGGTTAGGTTAGTGGGTATTTGGGTTGGGTTAGGTTAGAAAATTTAATTAAGAAAGGGGCTATTTTAAATACCCATTTAACTTAACAAAAATAATTTTATAAAATGATTTATAAATGACAAAAATGTGATTTATGCATGAAAATAATTTAAAATAATTACTTAACATTATTAAAATATAAAAGGTCATTTTCTGTACACACACACACACACACACACACACACACACACACACACATATATATATATATATATATATATATATATATATATATATATATATATATATATATATATATAGAGAGAGAGAGAGAGAGAGAGAGAGAGAGAGAGAGAGAGAGAGAGAGAGAGAGAGAGAGAGAGAGAGAGAGAGAGAGAGAGAGAGAGAGAGAGAGAAACGCTATATAGCATAAATGATGAATTTAGATGATTAAATCATCATAAAATAATATGGGGGATCATTATTTGATATTTGTATGATAAAAAATGCAGAAATAAATTGATTTAAAGCCCTTAAAATTATAGAAAAATTGTAAAAACACTTGTGCATGTTTGTAAATACCTGTGCACTATTTTAAAAATATATATACATATTTAAAATATATGAGGAAAAAATTGGGTATCAACAGCTGCCCCTCTTTACCCGGGAAGGATGAAAGAGTTTTCGGGTAAAAAAATGATGACCGGTTTTGACTGAATGGGATGTTTTGAAAAATATTGGCCGCACCCTGGTTTCTAAGCTGCCTACATATTCTTGGTTTTATAGGAATCAGGCCATGTATAGTTCTGGACCCAACGGTGAATAAAATCGATGGAATTATTATGGAACGGTAGTATGTTTCGGAAAAGGTTCTTTTGTGAAGGGTGGTATCGGATGGATTTGTGCGGAGTTATGAAGGAGAATCTGAATTGTAACGGACATATCACAGGGTAGGTGTCTGAACGGTCGTGGGGTGAAGGTGAGTAATTGATGAGAATCAGTTACATGTGAGATGATGGCAGGGTGTAAGCGGAAACTGGAGCGAAGACTGCTCCCGTTTAAAGAACGGATACTTCCTGGATTACCTGCAAAAACTTGAAATGCAGTGCATGCAAGTATATAGATTATTATGATGCAAATTCCCTTTGGACCATGAAGGTTGTCTTCGGACAAAGAGGATGACGTCCTTAGACTATGACATCCTGGGCCATGAATCATGAGATAAGAGATTCGCAGGCCATGAAATTATGCTCTCGGGCCATGATAATGGTGCCTCTGAACCATGACGCCTTTGAATAATGATGTACAGTATTGAGAGATCCTCAGGCAATGACATGGTGTCTTCAAGCTATGAGGATGATGCCTTCGGACTATGGTGCCTTTGGACAAATTGGCTATACATCAACCCATGAAATGTGGAGACATGATACCAAAGGCAATAACAAGGCAAAGCTTAGCCTTGTGCAGAGTTTGGGGGCAGAGCTTAGCCCGGAGAGAAGAAAATAATGCAAATTTTAGTATAGAGCAACACTTATGCAGAGGGAGACAATACTTAGCCTTATGCAAATAGGGAGGTAGGGCTTAGCCTCATGCGAGATTTGAGACAGGTCTTAGTCTCATGCAAAGATAAGGCAATGCTTAGCCTTATGAAAATAGGGAGGCAGGGCTTAGCCTTATGCAAGGATCGAGATAGAGCATAGTCTCATGCAAAGAAAAGGCAATGCTTAGCCTTATGTAAATATGGAGGGAGGTCTTAGCCTCATGCAAGTAGTCTCATGCAAAGAGAAGGCAATGCTTAGCCTTATGAAAATATGGAGGCAGGGCTTAGCGTCATGCAAGATTTGAGACATGGCTTAGTCTCATGTGAGAGAAGGAAATGTTTAGCCTTGTACAAATATGGAGGCAGGGCTTAGCCTCATGCAAGGAGAAGGCAATGCTTAGCCTTATGCAGAGAGAAGGAAGTGCTTAGCCTTATGCAAATATGGGGGAAGGGCTTAGCCTCATGCAAGATCGAGACAGAGCTTAATCTCATGCAAAGAGAAGGCAGTGCTTAGCCTTATGCAAATATGGAGGTAGGGCTTAGCCTCATGCAAGATTTGAGACAAGTCTTAGTCTCATGCGAGGGAAGGCAATATAACCTTATGCGAATATGGAGGTAGGGCTTAGCCTCATGCGAGATTTGAGATAGGGCTTAGTCTCATGCAAAGGGAAGGCAATGCTTAGCCTTATGCGAATATGGAGGCAGGGCTTAGCCTCATGCAAGATTTGAGACAGGGCTTAGTCTCATGCAAAGAGAAGGCAATGCTTAGCCTTATGCGAATATGGAGGCAGGGCTTAGCCTCATGCAAGATTTGAGACCGGGCTTAGTCTCATGCAAAGAGAAGGCAATTCTTAGCCTTATGTAGTGAACACGTAGCAAATATGAGTAGAATATTTCTTAGTTGGAGATATATTTGTGTCTGGTGGCCTGATTGATAGTGATTTTGATATGTGTATTTTTGCAAATACTCCTGTTAGGTTCACCGTTCCTGCATCCAAAGAAAAATCATTAGTTTTGTAGGGGAGGTTGGTTCGTACCTTTGTCTGCTTGCTTTGCTTTACTCTGGAGATCCTGATCGAGATACCCTGGGTAGCACCTGGCTACTATGGGAATAAAGTTTTCGAAAAGTATGCACTTATTGATGAAATAGAATCATTTTGGAAAACATAGTGGTATATAGTATCAAGTAAATTAGATGAACTAATGACTGTAACACTTTTAGAGACATTGCGGCCCTTTTGCTTTAGAATTTTGAGGGTCCTCTTCAAAATTCTGCCCCAGTTTGGTGAGTGATCCTTCGGTCATTCTGCATGCAATGAAGTTTGTTTGATCTGCTCCGGAATTTTGAAAATCCTTCTCAAAATTCTACCCCAGTTACTTAATCGATTTCTGACTGTCTTGCATATGATGGCATCGGCTGGACTTGATCTGAAATTTTGAGGGTCCTCTTCAAAATTCTGCCCCAATTTCTGGTTTTGGGAAAATGAAGATTTTATTAAGATATGACCGAACCCACAGAGCTACCTACATATCTCCTCTTAAACGGGAATCAGGTCTAGCGTAGTTCAGTTACATCATATGAATGAATGCAAATAATCTAAGCATAGTATCTCTTGACTGCATCTGAATTGATAGGTTTTGGCCAAATTTATTCTTCCATTTCTACAAGTATGAGTGCTCTTCCAGTTATTACCCTGTGAACCATGTAGGGACCTTGCTAGTTGGGTGAAAATTTCCCTTTGGCTTCATCCTGATACGGGAAGATCCGCTTCAGCACCAGCTACCCCGGTGCGAATTGCCTTGGTCTGATCCTTTTGTTGAAAGCTTTGGACATTCTATTCTAATAAAGCTAACCGTGACATACTGTGTTCATTCTTTTTTCGTCTATGAGGGCTAGTTGCTCATAGTGGATCCTTATCCATTCTGCATCACTGAGTTTGGCTTCTTGTATGATCCTTAAAGAAGGAATTTCTACCTCGACTGGAATCATAGCTTCGGTACCATAAACCAGTAAATAGGGAGTTTCCCCAGTTGATGTGCGAACCGTAGTGCGGTACCCCAATAGGGCAAATGGTAACTTCTCGTGCCATTGTTTGTGATTTTATACCATTTTCCTTAGTATCTTCTTGATGTTCTTGTTGGCAGCTTTCACAGCTCCATTCATTTGAGGCATGTATGATGTTGAGTTTTTGTGCTTGCTTTTGAAGGTTTCAGACATGGATTTCATCAGATCACTATTGAGATTGGCGACATTATCAGTGATAATGGACTCCAGAACCCCGAATCGATAAACAATATGATCCTTGACAAAATCTGCGATGACTTTCCTTGTTACAACTTTGTAAGATGCAGCCTCTACCCATTTTGTGAAATAGTCGATAGCCACTAAAATGAACCGGTGCCCGTTAGAAGCGGTGGGCTCGATTGGACCGATGACATCCATTCCCCAGGCAGCAAAAGGCCAAGGTGCACTTGTTGCATTGAGCTCGTTTGGTGGTACCTTTATCATGTCTGCATGTACCTGACATTGGTGATATTTTTAGACGTACCTGATGCAATCCGTTCCTATGGTCATCCAAAAATATCCAGCTCTAAGTATCTTTTTGGCTAGAACAAAACTGCTCATATGTGGTCTGCAAGTTCCGGCATGTATCTCCACAAGCAATCTGGAGGCCTCCTTTGCGTCAACACACCTTAACAACCCCAGATCAGGAGTTATTCTATATAGGGTCCCTCTGCTTTGGAAGAAGTGATTAGACAGCCTCTACAGTGTGTGTTTCTAAGTATGGTTCTCTTGTTATAGGTATTCTCCTTTTGCCAAGTATTCTTTGATGTTGTGGAACCAAGGTTTTCCATCCGTTCTTCTTCAACATGACCATAGTAAGCCGGCTAGTTATGGATTTTCACCAAGATGGGATCAATGAAATTCTTGTCCGGATGTTGTATCATTGATGACAAGGTGGCCAGTGCTTCTGCAAACTCGTTCTGGACTCTTGGAACATGTTTGAATTCTATCTTTGTGAACCTCTTCATTAATTCTTGCACATGATACAAGTATGGTAGTGTATTGGTGTTTTTCGTAGTCCATTCTCCTTGAACTAGTTGTACCAGAAGATCCGAATCACAATTACTAGTAACTCTTGTATATTTATATCGATGGCCAGATTGAGCCCCATAATGCAAGTCATATTCTGCCATATTGTTGGTGCACGGAAACTTAAGCTATGCAGATACCGGGTAATGTTAACCTATTTCTGATACCAAAACTTCTCCAATACCCACTCCTTTGAAGTTTGCATCTCCATCGAAGAACATTCTCCAACCGTCGTAGGCTTCAGCAATGTCCTCTCCTACGAATGACACTTATTCATCAGGAAAATACATTTTTAATAGTTCGTATTCTCCTCCCACAGGATTTTCAGCAAGATGATCTGCCAATGCTTGTCCTTTGACTGACTTCTAAGTTACATAAATGATATCGAACTCACTTAGTAATATCTGTTGTCGCGCCCCCTTTTTTCCCTTTTGACGGGGAAGTCCGGGTTTCGACATTCTTGGGGGAAATAACTCGTTTCCTTTTGGGATTTGGGTATTTGGAGAGTTGCCACCTAAAGAATTATGGTGCGTTAGGGAACCTTGAGCAATTAACTCATGGACTAGTTTATATTACCATAGATTTAGGGTAAGGGCTCGAAATAACCTTGAGGAGAAGGTGTTAGGCACCCCTCACGGTCCACAATAGTGGGTCCCGGCCAAACTTAAACTATGTGAATTAGTCATTTTAACAAATAAGTAGTTTTAACACATACTCTCAAGTAAGCATGTTTTGACATTCTAAGCACACACATGATTCAAGTAATGAAACAAAGGAAAAGGTTTGAACAAGTTGCACATACATAAAGAAAAGTAAATTCATTTAAACAACGGGAGTTGGGAAAGAGGGGTCCTAGGTTGATTAGCCTACAGGATCATACCCACACAACGAGAGTATACAGTATTGAATTAGGACCAAATTGTCAAGCAACTGTATCCTACTTGCCTACTGATTCTTTTAAACCTGTTGAATGTGAGCAGTCTCAAATAACAAGGCGCAATTTTATAGTTTATAGGGTTTTAGTCACCCTACAGGCTTGCCTAGACGCGTAATGGTGATATCCTAGGAGCATGATATCTATTATTGATTAAGAATGCAACGAAACAGCAAACAATTTTTTTAACAGCAGTTTAGATCTTATAGGCATGTTCTCTAGTAATATTAATTAAGGCAGCGTTGAAACTTATTAAAAGAGCGGACAGATTAATTAACTAAACTGATTCAGAATAAACATGAATTAAACTGACTTTCTAACCAAACTTGTTTTAAGTCCTATAGGCATGATTTCTAATCAAACGTAATGTGAAGCAAGTAGAATTCATTTGACCAAAGTGAAACCCATATAGGCATGATTTCTATTAAAACTGATTTTAACTCCTATAGGCATGGTATCTAATTATTAAAAGCTAATTTAGATCCTATAGGCATGACTTCTAATTGTGTGAAAGTAAAGCAAATGGAACTTATTTAAACCAAAGCAGATCCTATAGGCATGTTATCTGACAAACATATTTGAATCAACATGGACCCTATAGGCATGGTATCTACCCAACTTTACCTACATTATATAACTACACTCCCTTTTTACTAGTCACCCTACTGTTTATTTACAATAATTATTACAGACCAATGATTTGAATAAAAATACATAAATAGAATAGAAATTAATCTATAGGGAGCCTGAGGTAGGCCCAAATAATTTCCAAGCCTTTAGTAGTCTCAAATGCCAAAGTTCCATAGCCAATTTCATGTCTAGGTGTGTTAGAGTTCCCTAAGGACCTCAAGGATCCTGGGCAGTGCTCACACCTAGACCTTTCTCAAATAACAACTGATTATTGTGCAGTGTGGAAGTGCCAACCCTGATATGCCAGAGTTCAAAGAGATCTCAAGGGTCTCTAAGCAGTACACATACCAGAGGGGTAGGACCTAGTATTCTAGGAGTAAGTGAAAGTGCATAATGGTTTGAAAGAGTTTAAAAGAAAGGTCTTAGGACTGAAAAGAACTTCTGAAAACCATTAGTGATAAAACAGTTTGAGGAAAGTGTAAAGAAACAATTTTGCAATCAGAACACAAGTCATAGAACAAACAGTTTTAGGGAGTACTTTGGCAAGCAGCCTTCACACAAGGGAAGAGGGATTGGGAACATAGAGAGTACACCTCAATGGAGAACAAACAACAGGATACATGGAGTTTGAAGAAGGGATTTCTATAGAACTAGTAGGTAGAATGCAGGTCATGCAGCAAAGATCACAACAGAACATGTTGAAGCCATTCTAGGGAGAGAATTAACTTAGCAGAAGTGAGGAAGAACATGCAAAGACTTAGATGAGCATGCTATGCAAGTATTAACAGGTGAAAGCATGTTAATTACACAAAGGCAGAGTCTAGGCATGCTAGATAAATAGTAGTCAGTCAAACAAGCTTAGTTTCATATGTAGACATGTTAAACAAGATAGCAAACGAGCAAGTAAAGTGGAAACATGCTAATTACAAATTTAATAGGTAGTATTAGGCATGCTGGGTAAGCAGAAAATTGGGGCAAGAATGGACTCTGTCCATATGGACTAAAGCAGTAAGTAAACACATAGGTTTTGATTCTTAAAATTAATCAGAAGCATACCTAGTTAAAGATAGAAAACACAATTTGTGTGAAAGGTACTGTGCAATTTCCAGCCTTGGCTTGCAGCTGGCTAGAATAATAGAGACCACAAATAGCAGAGAGAGCCTTTTAAAGTGTAAAAGTGGTAGTTTTTGAACTATTGTTCGTGTCTAAAAGTTAAAATAAGAGGGAGTTTATATAGTAATCAAGAGTTAAAGAAAATAAGGTAAGTGATCAATTATGTAGCAATTAGGGAAATTCACAGAATCAGTCACACACGTAAAATCAGTAAGTCTTCCCCTTAATCAAGCGATAATCAATCAACGGTAAAATCATGACAGATATTTAAGGAAGGGAATCAAGTAAGGCTTGGGGTATAGAGTAGGTAATTAGGGGTGAATGAACATGAGTTCAATTAAGGAAATAATTGGCAAGAATCAGTGAATAACAAACCGAGTAGAGCAGTCAGAATCAAAGGTTTTGTAAAGGAAAAGAGTTTCAATCAAACCGAAATAAGAACTTCAGAATAGTCTAGGGTTTAAGAGAAAATCACGTAAAGAGTCAGTAAATATTGCAGACAATCCAAACAGGCAAGAAAGGAATAGTCAGGGCTTAACACATAGTATTTTAACGAAGCAATTTGGTAAATCAAAATTCAAAACAACCCTGATTTAAGGAGAAAAATATTGGTTTACCATGAATAGTCGGAATGAACATATAGATATAGAGTCAGTTGACAAGTTGAACCAAGAAACTCAGTAGAGGCATATTAGGATAAGAAAATCACAAGACATATAATTGGCTAAAGAAAAATCACAGAACCAAAGCAAGGACAAAGTCAGTACACAAGTAGCTCAAAAACCAAACAAAAAATGCCAAAAAATTAGGGCGTTTAGTATAAACGAGTTAATGTTAGAGCAAACCTAACAAAATTGGTTAAAACATATAGGAAACAGAAGATTAAACACTCAAAATTATCAAATTTTTGGAAAAAGAAATTTCCGAAAACCCTAATTTAGAGAAAAATGAAAAATCATTCAAAAATCAGACGATTCTAGTAAAAAATCAAAAGGTTCTTGTAAAACTTATAAGAAATAGGTCCAAACCATCTCAGATCTGTACAGATCTAAGAAGTTCAGAAGGAAGAAATTAGGGTTTCGAGAAGAACAACACAAAGGTGAAGAAGCAAGCTTAGAAACCCATTGATATAGGAATATCTTACTCAGAATCAAATTGGAATAGCCTGAAATAGGTGAGAAAGGGCCATAGATGCAAGCAGACTGACCATGGTCCCTCGAGGACCTTAGAGATGGCAATACCAACGTAAGAGAGGCCATTAGAGGCCTGATGGTGGTGGGGAAATACCATGAAGGGCAGCAGATGACCGGCGATGTGGGTAAATTAGGGTTAGGGCTTGAGAGCTTTTGGAGAGGAAAGGGATTCCAGGTCGGCGGTTGGTGAGAAATGGTCGGGTTTTGGGGGGTCGTCTGGTTAAAAAAAGAAAGGGTTAATTGTGGCCGTTGATCTCTATGATCAACGACCGATATTGAATGAGATTGGGGCTGAGTTGGGCATTAAGTTTTGAGCTGGATAGGTTTAGGTTAAAAATTGGGGTGGGTATTGGGTCAAATTTGAATAAAAATAGGGCCAGATTTTAAATATCTAATTTTAATAACTAAATAATTTATAAAAATAATAAATGAATAACAAAAATATCTTTGTGTACTAAAATAATTTTAAATAGTTATTTAACATTTTAAAAATATAAAAGACTATTTTATGCATAAATAATATAATTATACATTAGTATGGGCTATTATTGTAAAGATGTGTAATTTAGCCTAAAAATATAAATGTAATTACAAAAAATGCACTAAAAATTTTCAAACACTATGTTGGAATAAATAGTGAATTTAGATGGCGAAATCATCACAAAAGTAATTTAAAGGATAATTATTGGATATTTATATAATAAAAGAGAAGAAATAAATTGATTCGGAGCTTTTAAAACTATGAAAAAATTATAAAAAAACTTATGCATGCTTGTAACTGCATATGTACTATTTTGGAAGTAATATATGTGTTTAAAATATGTGAGAAAAAATTGGGTATCAACATCTGTCACTTGGCTAACTTCCCGGTTGGCATGGGCTTCTGAAAGAGGTACTTCAGAGGATCTATCCTGGATATGAGGTATGTGGTATAGGCACAGAAGTAATGCCTCAATTTCTGAGTTGTCCATGTCAAAGCACAACAAGTGCGTTCCAGTAGAGCGTATCGTGCTTCATAAGGTGTGAACTTCTTACTCAATAGTATATGGCTTGCTCCTTTCTTCCCGTCTCGTCATGTTGTCCAAAAACACATCCGAAAGTCCCATCTAATACAGACATATAGAGTATCAAAGGTCTCCTAGGTTCTGGCGGGACTAGGACTGGCATTGTAGATAGGTATTCCTTGATTTTGTCAAAAGCCTTCTGACAATCCTCGGTCCAACTGGTTTCAGCATCCTTCTTCAACATTTTGAAGATGGGTTCACATATTACTATGGATTGTGCTATGGAGCGACTGATGTAGTTGAGGTGTCCTAGGAAGCTCATCACGTCCTTTTTGCTCTTTGGTGGTGGTAACTCTTGGATAGCCTTAACTTTGGACAGGTCCAACTCGATTCCTCAGCGACTGACAATGAATCCCAATAGCTTTCCTATAGGAACCCTGAATGCACATTTTGCGGGGTTCAGTTTTAGATTGTACCTCCTTAGCCTGTCAAAGAACTTTCTCAAGTCTGCTATGTGATCTGCGACCCTCTTGGATTTGATGATGACATCATCAACATACACCTCTATTTCCTTGTGTATCATATCATGGAAGATGATCAATAGCCCCAACATTCTTTAGACCAAATGGAATCATTTTGTAGCAGTACACTCCCCACGGTGTAATGAAAGCTATTTTCTCTGCGCCTTCTTCGTCCATCCAGATCTGGTGATAAATCACGAATCAATCTACAAAGGATTAGAGTTCATGTTTGGCGAAATTGTCGATCAGGATGTGTATATTTGGCAGTGGAAAATCATTGTTGGGACTTGCTCTATTTATATCCCGAGTAGTCAACACACACCCTGACTTTCCCATTTTTCTTCGAAACCAGTATGATGTTGGCTAACTAGGTTGGGTATTTAACTACCCTGAGGACTTTGGCTTTGATCTGCTTAGTGACTTCTTACTTGATTTTTAGGCTCATATCTGGTTTGAATTTTCTGAGTTTATGCTTCATAGGTGGACATATTGGATTGGTGGACAACTTATGAGCCACTATGGATGTGCTCAAACCGGTCATGTCATCATATGACCATGCAAAAATATCCTCATATTCTTTCAGGAAACAAGTGTATTCTTCTTTCTCTATCAGTGATAAGTGAATGCTTATGGGAGTCTCTTTGACGGTTTCGGAATCTCCCAAATTGATTTCTTCGGTCTCATCCAGATTGGACTTAGGTTTGTTCTCAAAATTCTCAACTTCTCTGACAACTTCCTCATGTATTTGATCTTCTTCTTCTTCTGAGTCACTATCCTTATATTGCGTTGTCTCATTACATGTCACAATCATCAGTTCATCAGGAAAAGTAATAATAATGCTGTAGAAGAAAAATGTGAAAGATAATAATGAATAATAAATAGCAATTCATTAATTAAATTTGAAAATATCCAAAACAGGTACGGCACGATGACTCGAGCAATTATTTCGAAACAAAATGCATCTTTAAAATAAAATACTGAAAATATCTTAAATGCCTAGAATGGCTATTAAAATAAGTCAGGCTAATTGCCAAGCTACCCAGGAACTCGGCGGGCCCGGGATTGTGTGGCAATCCAATTCTTGAGGAAAACTCCTTTCTCTACGATCTGAATGGTGAGGCCTTCTTCCTCCTCCTTCTTCACTATCACACTGCAATCCATATCCTCGTCTTCTAGAAACAGGTTCCTTAGCCCAGCCAAAGCTTCTTCCTCTGTAGATCCCCATATTGTATCGGCCTGGTGAAAAGTCTGACTTAGATGGGGCACTGGCTGATCGAGAGGGTAATAAGGACCACGCTATGGTGGCGACCAATCATTATATTCTTGCTAGGTGTATGGATATCCCAGCCCAAAAGTTGTGCCGTGACGTTTCAACTGTATCGGTTTGGTAATGCCTTGGATTTTCTTCCCAAGCTTTGCCGGGTTCATACCCAGACCATGCCAGTATGCTTTCTATTTTGTTACTCCACCACTTGTCCTTCTCAATTGCGTTGACATGTTCAATGTGGTGATAAGTCTCTCCACCTAGCCTTCTTCTATTCTCAACAACCGGAACAGTTTGACCGGTATAAATGGGATTGCTTCCATCCCTGTGAATGATTACCTCCTAATGGTTCCATTCGAATTTCACGGCCTGATTTAGTGTGGAAGCCACATCCCCAGTGGCATGTATCCAAGGTAGTCCTAATAGAAGATTGTATGTAGCTGATATGTCTAGTACTTGGAACTCAACATTGAACCAAGTTGGTCCCGTCTGCAGACAAAGGTTAATCTCTCCAATCGTGGTCCTTTGAGATCCATCAAATGCTTTCACGTTCATATTCCCTGCTCGTATCTCATGGAAATCTTTGCCCAACCTTTTTAGAGTAATTAATGGACAAATGTGGAGGCTTGAACCCCCATCTATTAAGAACCTGACGATGAATTTGTCCTCGAACTATACTGTGATATGCAATGCCCTGTTGTGACATAATCCTTCAGGTGGTAGTTCATCTTCATGGAAGGTGATCTTGTAACTTTCCAGTATTTGCCCTACCATGTTGGCCATCTCTCTACTGGTGATATTGTTGGGCACATAAGCTTCATTCAACACTTCATCAGAGCACTCCTATGCGCCTCTAAATTTTGCAGTAGCGACAGGATGGATATCTGGGCGGGAGTCTTGTTTAAATGATCGACGACAGAGTATTCTCTCACCTGTACTTTCCTCCAAAGATTGTCTATTCCAGTTTCAATGGCGGGTTGTTTGATTGTAGCCTCCTTACTTGATCCTCCCAATTTTTTGGGTGTATAGATCCTTCTAGTTCTAGTCATTCCCTATGCGACACCAGATTCTTCCATCTTTGTTTTTCCCTTTCTCTTAGCATCGGCAATGTAATCCCAATGTATGGTGTTAGACTTGAAAGGAGGTGTGGTTGCTACTATCACTGTGAAAGGTGTGGCCGTTTCTACCTCAAATAGAACAGGTGTGGCTGTAGGTGGTGTTACTTCTACCTCAAATGGAACCGATGCGGTTACCTCAACCTCAACTGGCGGCTGTACCTGGACCACAATAGGATTGAGCGTGACGGCATGCTTCTTAGGATCGTCACCCTATTTGATAAGCCAAATTAATCCCTCGGGATCCCACTCCTTGTCAGTTTCTATCACGTTGATCCCTTCACCCCTATGATCTAGAAGAGGATTGTTGAGGACGTTAGGTGAATCTTCCTTTGCCTATATGACCTTATTATCAATCAATGTCTGGATCTTATCTTTCAATGTCCGGCACTTGTCAATAGTGTACCTTTTAATACCAGAATGATATGCACAAGTTTTATTCGGGTTGACCCATTGAGATGAATTCTCCAATGCCATAGCGGGAATAGGGACAACATAACCAATAGCCTTCAACCTTTCGTACAACTTGTCGATGGGTTCAGCAATGGCGGCGTACTATCTGGGTGGTTTGCGATCAAAATTAGGTCTAGGTTTTTGATAGTTTTAACGGATTAGAGGCGATTGGTAATAAGCTGGTTGGGCGTTATAAGTGTGATAGATGGTGGTAGGTTGAGAATATCTAGGCGGTGAGGGTTGGTATGTAGGTTGAGGTGTTTGGTATGTGAGTGGAGATTTTGGGCCTTGGGCCACCATTACTGCCCCTACTTCTTTCTTCTTCAATATGCCACCTGATTGCAATGCTTTGTTCGTGGCCTGCAGTGCCTCAAAATTTGTCACCATCCCGCTTTTAATACCCTCTTCAATCCTTTCTCTAAGTTTAATGATATCAGAGAACTTATGGTCCTCAACAACCATTAGCCTTTCATAATACTGTGGGTCTTGTGCCCTGACAAAGAACTTGTTCATCTGTTCCTCGTCCAATGCTAGTCTGACCTTGGCTGCTTCCAATCTCCACCGAGTAGCATACTCGCAGAAAGTCTCAGTTGGCTTCTTCTTTAGGTTCTAGATATAGAAGACATCCGGTGCATTCTCCATATTAAACCTGAACCGGTCCATAAAATCTGATGCCATGCTCACCCAATTGGCCCACTTCTTAGGATTCTGGCTTATGTACCAGGGCAGGCATCTTCGGTAAGACTTCATATGAAGAGCTTCATTTGAATCCTTTCATCTTTACCGACCCCCACGAGCTTGTCACAATAAGTTCTCAGATGAACCTTAGGATCACCTGTTCCGTCAAACATTTCGAACTTGGGAGGTTTGTAACCCTCCGACAGTTCCACATCTGGTTGTATGCATAAATCCTCATAGTTTAGACCCTCTATCCCTTTGCCTCCTTCAATACCCTGAACTCGACTTGTCAACTTCTTGAGTTCCTCGGCCATGTTCTTGATGAGCAGGTCCTTCTTAGCAGATTCCGGTGTATAGGAGATTGGTTGAGTGGAGTGAGGTAAGGTTTCCACGTATATAAGGTTATTTTGGTGGGTGCTAGGGATTTGGGTATAGTGGTGGTCGTTGGTCAAGTTTTGAGGATTGGGAATAGGTTGTGGTGTGTTCTGAGGAGTGTGATAGGTAGTGGTTTGTGGGTATTGGGTTGGTTGATGATGCTGTTGTGGAGGAGTTGGTACCGGTAGAGGATTGGTATTTTGAGGCGGTGTGGCGTACTGATGGGGTGCAAAAGGATTTTGTGGATGATGGTTTGGCGTATTTTGGGGAGGTGCTGGGTTTTGAGCATTTTGTTGGCTAACGTCTGGAATGTTTAGGGTAAGGGAGAGGTTTTCCAAGTTGCGGACCTGCTCAAGTTCCCCTTGTAACTCCAGTATTTTCTTCTCCAATCGTAGGACCAACTTATTCTGGGCCGGAGTACTCCGACCGTCTAAAGTTTCAATATTCTTAGCATTTTCTTTTTTGGATACCACTCAAATCATCCATCTTGGCTTTTTCTCTGCTTTTCGGATTACTCGGAGGAGGACGATGTGGAGGGCGTCTAGGTCTAATGTGATATGCTGATAATGCCAGTATGTGTGAACCTACCTTAGGGGATGGGAATAATAAAAATAAAGAAAAATAAAAGGTAAACAAGCCAATAAGGATTCTAAAAATGTTTGCAGTATTTAAACACATATTGTGGGAATGTAAATCCACATCCTAATTTGGGAGCCTCGTTGTGCCCGAGGTAGGCCTAGCGACAAATAGATTTGGAGAATTTCAGTGCCAATAATTGCCTCATTTCATTAATGTAAAAAATAGATGAATCTAAAACGACACTAAATAAAATAAGTCACTGATGGCACTTGTCCTTATTACATCTGAAAAAGTAAATAAACCTAATCTACTTGGTCCCAGAAGGACCTTCTACAGGCTTGATGTTTTTGGCTTCGTCGATCAAATTCCCCAATTCGTGCAGGTTCAGCAATAGGTATGCCCTTGCTAAATGTCCTCCTTCACTTCCTTCGGCGTTTTGGTAATAAGTGACTCTCTTCCTCATTTTTCCCTCCAATTCCATCAGATTGTATTCCAGATATTCCAATCTTTCACTTGATCTAATAGCCATCTCCCTCCATTCATTAATTAGTTCCATATCGGTCTTGTGTCATTCCAGATGCTCGACCTCGGACTTGTGAACTCTTTTGCGTAGTTTGTTATATTTCACTATGCTTCGGCAACTTCATCTATGACTCTACTTCCTGGACCAACCCTTGGCTCGAATATTCCTGCTATGTTATCTTCTAACCATGATAGGTAGAAGTACACATGACCGACGTGATATCGATCTGGCTCGATGGTATCGTTTTCCACGATAATTTTCAAATGCCATATATGTTGAGCTTCACATTTGTATGGGACATCGTCATCCTGAAAATCTGCCCTGTAGTGACTCATTTTGGAAACTCGCAGTATGACCTGCTTTCTGCCTGCCTGTCTCATAACCTTGATGGGAGCATAAGGGTATATGCCCCTTAACCCAATCAGTACCAAGTGTGTGTCGCACCTCCTTTTTGCCGTGCCCGCGGGGCGCATGAGGAGTTTTCTCCAATTAAAGGACAGTCGAAACGGGATTTGTTTATTTGTTTCAGAGTCGCCACCTGGGAATTTTGAGGCGTCCCAAGTCACCAATCATAATCCCTGAATCGAGGAGAATATGACTCTGTTTATTTTTCTACGAACCAAAAATCCTGAGTAAGGAATTCTGTTAATCCGGAAGAAGGTGTTAGGCATTTCCGAATTCCGTGGTTCTAGCACGGTCGCTTAACTGTTTTTATTATTGGCTTAATCATCTTGATTTTATTAAATATATTTATGTTATCTGATTTTACTACCGCTTATACTTATCGTGATTAAGGACCCTTCTTCGAATCGAATTACGCGTACGTATATTCGTGTTACAAATTTAAAATGCGGAATTGTGTCACGCGTACGTGTACACAATAATTTTTTGATAATATTTTAAACAATCATTTTTTTTTAGATTGTGTTTAATCAAGGATATTTATTTTTATTGAATAGTGAACCGTACATCTCGGGTTTTTATGAAATTGATTTAACGCCTTTGGAAAAATCCTTTATTAAATATTCGCTCGAAATTGCGCGTACGCATAATCCGAATTTTTGCTTTTAAAAATATAATCAGGGTACGCGAACGTATCCCTAATTGCGCAAAATATTTATAATGATATTAGGGATTTTTCCACAAATTGTTTATTATATTATGAGAAATCTTCATTTAAAATACTCTTAATTCTTAAAAAAAATCACAATTTATTGATTGTCGCCCATTGATTATAATTTCGCGTATGAATTACATTCCTCCAAACTATTCAAATTTAAAGAAAAGAATAAACATATGATTAACACTATTTTTAGTAAATACAACATATGTATACTAAAATGTGAATAACGTATGAAATTAAAAAAAATTTCAATTCTTGAAAGGAAATGATATTTTCGAAGAGTTTTCAATATTCTTTTTGCAACGAATGCTACTATTTACACTCTTAAACTTGTTATACATTATAAATCTAATCTCTTTCTACATTGCTTGTTCTTAATTTGATAGGCCTAATTATTTTTGATTAATTGCTATTAATTGAATTCGAAATATACTTAATCAACCCAATTTTTATTCTCAACCTATACGAGTTATTTGGCTGACATAAAAAAAATTCGTTGACTTAAGAAGGCAATATCACATATAACATGAATATACCCCTACACCATTCACCATATGCCAATATCGTGAATATAACAGATTTTATCGATGCATCTTTCGGCTATTGATTATGAACATGAACATTATTATGCTAAATATGAACAAGACACAATCAATACTATCTTAGCCTTAAAAATCAGATGTTTAACAACATAGACTAGTAATGCTGTTATCTTGAAATTTCCATACTAGTCTATACTAGCAATTTTAAGAGATGCGATTAATGGCCAGTTTTCTGCCATGTTCCCTATTTTGATGATTAAAATACAACTTATACTGAATGAAAATTCGAAATAAATAACTTTGTTACAATATTTATACAAAACTTCAAACGGAAATAATTAGCTAATAGTTATCGTATCAAGCATATTGTCATATTAACCTACACGAAACAAAACAGAAGTTTGAACTACTGAATTTAAACACGTGGAAGACAAAATTATAATTCTCAAACTTCATCTATTCATCATGTTGGTGCTTTTCACCACATGATTTTAAAAGACATGTACCTGGAAAACAAAGGCAGAAGGAGAAAATTTCAGCAGTAGCAGCAGTAACAAAATCAGCAGAATACCAGTTTTTCCACAGATTTGAGCAATAATAAGACCCAAGGAACCCAGATGAATAGTGACAGAAACTTGAGAAAAATTTCAGATTTGAACCGAACAATATTCCCAAGCAAACAATGGACAGATTCTAGAAAAATAACATTTTTCAGATTTCAGTTTCTTTCCTCTATCTGTTTCAAATTCCTATTTCTGATTTTTCTGTTTCTGCTTTTGTATCTGCTTCAGATTACTATTTCTTTTTCTGTTTTCTTCCTCTATTTCCTTTTCTTAAAAAAAAATCGCAGTCCTTAAAATCTGAGTAAATTTCCCTTTTCAAATCTGATTTCTTCTCTTAAAATCTCTTCAAGTCTCTCCAACTCTCCTAAAACTGATCTTAAAAAAAACTGGCTGCCCTCTATTATAAAAAGCTGATTTCCCTCTCTTCTGAAACTGATCCCTTTCTGTCTGTCCAGCTCCTGTATTTATACAGGGCTGGTTGCACCCTTTTAGTGTTGGATGGACCCTTTATCCCTTTAAAAAATTAGAAAGTTTCCATTAAAAACTACTTTTTAATACTTTATGATCCTAACATGATTTTCAGCAGCCCCATTATCCCTTGTTCCCCATTAGTATTTTTAACTAATAGCAACTAACATTACATTATAATATACTAGTACTAACACCCTGTTTTTACTGTTTCATTCCCATAAGTGCCCCTGAAATCTTAATGTTATTACTGAAAAATCAGAACCTTCAGCAAAACATATTCTAAAATCTGTACAGACTCAGTTATCTTTCTGATTTACAGCTAAATCAATCCTATTAACCTCCTAAACACAATTGTATTTGACCAACTTTTGTAAACTGGAATTCAAACTGGACATTACAACACTGAATTCAGAACTAACATCATAACAGCATATTTCTGAAATTATCAAAATCATTCAGACTGGACTTAACATTAAACCAAAATCAAACACACACAGGATCATTGTCAATGCTGACAATGCCCTGAAACTTTTAATGTTCAGACAATAACATATACAACATACATTTGAATTCACTGATTCACAGACAATCATGATTTAATTGACGAGCATTAATCAATTGACTATTTACAACATTTGTCAATAACTAGTCTAAAATAGAAGCAGACTGTTTTAGTCAACATTTTCATAAATGAAAAAATTCGTAATATAACTAATCGACGAACTTAATCGAGTCGATTACACATATTGTAAATAACCGCAACCAACAGAAACAATTTACATTCGGATCAAATAGATAGAAATGACAGAATTGATGAAAAATTAACAAGCTATTAATACGGACAACAATACACGTAGAATACACAAAAATAAATAGAAAAAATACCTCTGAACTTTAATTAAATTCTGACTCGAACTCAACTTGGACTTCGGATTTTTTTTTGAAATCAAACTGACCTTAGTCGAAGTATTTTCCACTGAAAATACTTCGACTAAGGTCGATTAAACCTCAATCTTCATCATAATCTGAACCGAATCCAGAAGTTTGGTATTTTTTAGGTTTCTTAAAAACTCGATTTGGGATCTAATCATTTCTGGTTAGATTCGAGAGAAACCAGGTACGACACAAGGGTGACGGAAGCCTAGGGGTTATTTGGTGTCACTTTGGAACAGATCTGGGTAATTTTTGTTTGACTCGAATCTTCAAAAGAAGATTCGAGAAGCTCTGAAGTGATTCGAGCCAAACTGTCTTCAGATCCATAACAAGGGTTGTTAGGGGAAGCCATGGTGTTAATTTGGAGTTGATTGGTTCAAGTCTGAACTTGGCTCGAATCTTCAAATGAAGATTCGAGAACCTTCAGGGAGATTCGAACCAAGCAGGTAACATATACAGATAGAGGGTGTTCAGAGGGTTCTGGGGTGTCAAGGTGGTGACCGACGGCGTTGATGCCGTCGGGTTTCAGGCGGTGGAATCCTAAGGCGGCTAGGGTTAGGAGTGGGGGGTCTGGGGGACGATGATGAACAGTGTAGGAGGGGGGGTGTTCAGTTGGGGGCCGGGTAAGGCTTGGGGACTTATATAGGGGTGGGGTGGGTTAGTATCGTCCGTTGGATCAAGTAGAATGGATGGCTAGGATCAATCCACTTAACCAAACGACATTGTTTGGTTTAAGTTGGGGAAAGGGGTCAACCCGGGGGTGAAATGGATCGGGTCTCGGTGAGTTTTTGAGGCCGTAGGATCAGGATGGATGAACGGTTCAGATTTGATTGCCCTAAACGTCGTCGTTCCTTTTGTGAAGGGGCTGAACTGGACCGTTTGATTGACATGAATCAACGGCCCAGATTAAAAATCCAGAAGCGACGTCGTTTGGTCTGGTCTAAATTGGACCGGACAGGGGATGTTGGATTGGGCTGTTGGGGTAATTGGGCCTAGATTTAAATCCAGGTCCGATTTTTTATTCCTTTTTCAACTAATTTATTTTTCTAATTTAAATTTCAATTTTAATTATAAAACAATTTTAACTTCACAAAAATATATTGATTAATCTATAACAACTATTTAACACATAGTCAAAACATTAATCACACAGTAACACATTTAAAAATAGAACGAATGCATATTTTTTGTGATTTTATTTAAATTATCTCTTAAATGCGTACTTAAATCCTAGATATACATGAAACATGTATTTTTTTCATTTTATTATGATAAAATAAACATTTACGGACATAACACAAATATTTAACACCACGCAAATTCAAAAAATTACATAGTAAATGAAATTTATTTTATTTTTTGATTTATTTTAGGAGTAGTTTTCGTAAGGCAAAAATTACGTGCTCACAGCTGCCCCTCTTTGTGCGGAAACTTGAAGAGTTTTCGTACAAAGATAAAGTGAGCGGACACGAGCGATTTTTGCCCGTTCGAATACTCCGTGGGAAGCATTTTTTGAAAGATTTGACCGAACCTCTGCTTCAAAGGTTTCCTACATATCCTTGGCTATAAAGGAATCAGGTCAATGTAGTTCGGGAATTTTTGGGTAGCTGGGACTACCGTGGTACTGTGATGTTACTGCTGCTTCATGCTGTTTTTTACTGCTTGCTGACCTCCTTATTACACCTTACTTTAAAGGAAATACAAAATTAGACTAGACTATGGTACATGAATTATAAAAATCTTATCTAGATCATGCCCTTGCGTTTCTTGTTGTCTTGATATCTTGGTGACTCTTGGGCATTTGGCTTATTCCGTATTCCTTTTGGAACTCTTGTTGTTTCTTGCTGGGGATTCTGTTGGACTTCTCTGTTTTATTGATTCTAAGTGTGCTCCTTTATCATATGAGCGGGCTTTTGATTTCAACACTTCAATTGTATTCCCTCGTTCTTCAGGTGGGTGTCTTGACTGCTTTAATTCTTTGTCCTCATTCTCCAGGTGGAAGCCTGACTTCTTCTTTTCTTTATCCTCGTTCTCCAGGTGGATGCCTGATTTCTTCAATTCTTTGTCCTCATTCTCCAGGTGGACGCCTGACTTCTTCTTTTCTCATCCTCATTCTCCAGGTGGACGCCTGACTTCTTCAATTCTTTGTCCTTATTCTCCAGGTGGACGCCTGACTTCTTCTTTTCTCATCCTCATTCTCCAGGTGGACGCCTGACTTCTTCAATTCTTTGTCCTTATTCTCCAGGTGGACGCCTGACTTCTTCTTTTTCTCATCCTCATTCTCCAGGTGGACGCCTGACTTCTTCAATTCTTTGTCCTTATTCTCCAGGTGGACGCCTGACTTCTTCTTTTCTCATCCTCATTTTCCAGGTGGACGCCTGACTTCTTCAATTCTTTGTCCTTATTCTCCAGGTGGACGCCTGACTTCTTCTTTTTCTCATCCTCATTTTCCAGGTGGACGCCTGACTTCTTCAATTCTTTGTCCTCATTTTCCAGGTGGACGCCTGACTTCTTCTTTTCTCATCCTCATTCTCCAGGTGGACGCCTGACTTCTTCAATTCTTTGTCCTTATTCTCCAGGTGGACGCCTGACTTCTTCTTTTCTCATCCTCATTTTCCAGGTGGACGCCTGACTTTTTCAATTCTTTGTCCTTATTCTCCAGGTGGACGCCTGACTTCTTCTTTTTCTCATCCTCATTTTCCAGGTGGACGCCTGACTTCTTCAATTCTTTGTCCTCATTTTCCAGGTGGACGCATGACTTCTTCTTTTCTCATCCTCATTCTCCAGGTGGACGCCTGACTTCTTCAATTCCTTGTACTCATTCTCTAGGTGGACGCCTGACTTCTTCTTTCCTCATCCTCATTCTCTAGGTGGACGCCTGACTTCTTCAATTCTTTGTCCTCATTCTCCAGGTGGACGCCTGACTTCTTCTTTTCTCATCCTCATTCTCCAGGTGGACGCCTGACTTCTTCAATTCTTTGTCCTCATTCTCCAGGTGGACGCCTGACTTCTTCTTTTCTCATCCAGGTATTTCCTGACACAAATATTGTATTTGCCCCTGTTTTAAATCAAAGAAAACTTCGTTAGTTTAAAACAGGATGGCTGGTTGTGGTATTCTTGCCGATGGTGATGTTTCTCTTCGTCTCTCTTTATTGCCTTGGAATGATTGAAAAGACTGTTTTGTCTTTGTAATTGATCCTTGACTATAGGATTTCCTTCTGTGTGTTTTCCTTCAAAACCTTTCAACTGTAATCATATGCCTCTCCTGACTTTGCTGATCCACTTTTGATTTCCTCTTTCTTACACCCATATTTTATCTCCCACCTTTCGTGGCCGTATTTTGTAACCTTGGATCTTGGTAGTATACCTTGACATTTTTTCTTATTTGTTTAGAATAAAACTTATCTCAAAGCTTGGAGAAAGTAAGATTATTAGTAGCGAAATATGCTGATTTCGACAATTATAGAATGAAAAGAAATATCCAATTTTTGGATGACTGTTGGAAAAAGAATAAAGGACTTATCTGATTGGAATTACTGGCACCAATGATCAGGGTATGCATTTCGGATTAATCAACCCAGTCTTTTAATCAATCTCCTTTCAATTGTCTCAAAGAGTTTTCATTGATCAATTTTCCTCATTTTTCACTTCTCCACTTCCCTTTCGCCTTATGGTGCCTGCGAAGGTTTTCACCAATAAGACTCTCTCATTTTACTTTTCTCTCAACTTCCGTCGCCTTATGGTGCCCGTGCGGGTTTTCACCTATAAGACTCTCTCATTTTTACTTTTCTCTCCACTTCCGTCGCCTTATGGTGCCCGTGTGGGTTTTCACCTATAAGACTCTCTCATTTTTACTTTCTTTCCTTGTTTGTACCACTTCATTTGCTTGCATCAGCATTTTTCTAAGATTGATCGAAAGGTCTTTTTGGTATAAGGTTAGGAATGGAAAAGGTATTAAAAGCTAAATAGCTGTGGTATGGGTTTAAAATTACAACTCTTGGAATCTTTTCTTATTTCCAATACAATTCTTGCCCCAGTCTCTTGATTGGGGTCTCTTGATATTTCTTTTCCGTGCACATTGTGCATGTTGTGCACCCTATGACCGAGCCGTGAGGCGCCTACGTATCCTTCTTTGAGGAATCAGGTCAAACGTAGTTCATTCCATAATAGTGAAGATTTTTTTATTTTTTTTTATTTTTTTATTTTATTGATTCCAAGAGAGGTTAGGAAAGAAACAAGTATGGCTCAAAGGGGAAGCAAATGGTATAGTGTTTGGACAGCAGAATAAATTGCCTTTGTCATTTCAATCTTTGAAATAGTGCTAAATACAAACATTCAAAAGTTATGCATAATATCTCTTTACCGCGTCAGAATTGATCGCCATATCTATGCATTTGCCTTCAATATCTGTTAAACATAGTGCACCATTCGATAATACTCTGGTCACAATGAATGGTCCTTGCCAATTCGGAGCAAATTTGCCTTTTGCTTCAACCTGATGTGGAAGAATGCGTTTCAACACATGCTGACCTACTTCGAACTTCCGGGGACGCACCTTTTTGTTGTATGCTCTTTCTATTCTTCTTTGATATAATTGACCATGGCATACTGCGGTCAATCGTTTTTCATCAATCAAATTTAACTGTTCTAGACGGGTTTTGACCCATTCATCATCATCAATCTTTGCTTCGGCAATGATCCGAAGGGAAGGAATCTCAATTTCTGCAGGAATTACTGCTTCGGTGCCGTATACCAACAAATAAGGAGTTTCTCCTACTGAAGTGCGAACAGTAGTGCGGTATCCCAATAATGCAAAGGGTAATTTTTCATGCCATTGTTTTGAACCTTCTACCATTTTTCGCAGTATCTTCTTTATGTTTTTGTTGGCTGCTTCTACTGCTCCATTCGCCTTGGGCCGATATGGGGTAGAGTTACGATGTGTAATCTTAAACTGTTGACATACTTCTTTCATTAAGTTGCTGTTAAGATTAGCACCGTTATCCGTGATGATCACCTTCGGGATTCCGAATCGACATATGATATTTGAGTGGACAAAATCGACCACAGCTTTCTTGGTCACTGATTTGAATGTCTTGGCCTCAACCCATTTGGTAAAATAATCAATAGCTACCAGAATGAATCTGTGTCCATTGGATGCTGCCGGTTCAATTGGTCCGATCACATCCATGCCCCAAGCAACGAAAGGCCATGGTGCCGACATTGTGTGCAACTCGGATGGTGGAGAATGAATCAAATCTCCGTGTATTTGGCATTGATGACATTTGCGTACAAAACTGATACAATCTCTCTCCATGGTAAGCCAATAGTAACCAGCCCGTAGGATCTTCTTTGCCAACACATATCCACTCATGTGGGGTCCGCAAACTCCTGAATGTATTTCAACCATGACAGTTGTAGCTTGTCTGGCATCTATGCATCTTAATAATCCAAGATCTGGTGTTCTTTTATACAAAACTCCTCCGCTTAAGAAGAATCCATTTGCTAATCGCCTGATGGTCCTCTTTTGATCTCCTGTGGCTTGTGCGGGATATATGCTCATCCTAATATATTCCTTGATGTCGTGGAACCATGGTTCTCCATCAAATTCTTCTTCAACCATATTGCAATAAGCGTGCTGATTGTGGATTTGAATATGTATTGGATCCACATAAGCTTTGTCTGGATGGTGCAACATTGATGCTAGGGTAGCCAATGCATCGGCAACTTCATTATGGATTATTGGAATATGTTGGAATTCCACTGATTGAAACCGCTGACAAAGATCATGTAGACATTGTCGGTATGGTATGAGCTTCAAATCTCGGGTTTCCCATTCTCCTTGAATTTGATGTATCAAAAGATCCGAATCTCCCATGACTAAGATTTCTCGGATACCCATGTCTGCAGCTAGCCTTAACCCCAAAATGCAAGCTTCATATTCAGCCATATTATTGGTGCAATAAAATCGCAATTGAGCCGTAACAGGATAGTGATGCCCTGTTTCAGAAATGATTACAGCTCCTATTCCTACTCCTTTCATATTGGCGGCTCCATCAAAGAAAAGTTTCCAGCCAGGTTTTTCGATTTGTTCCACTTCGTCGATATGCATTGTTTCTTCATCAGGAAAATAAGTCTTCAACGGCTCATATTCCTCATCGACCGGGTTTTCGGCTAAATGATCGGCTAGTGCTTGAGCCTTCATTGCAGTCCGAGTCACATAGACGATGTCGAATTCCGTGAGCAATATCTGCCACTTTGCAAGTCTTCCCGTTGGCATAGGCTTTTGAAAAATGTATTTCAAGGGATCCAAACGAGAAATGAGGTAAGTAGTGTAGGATGACAAATAATGTTTCAATTTTTGAGCTAACCATGTTAGGGCGCAACATGTCTTTTCCAGATGAGTATACTTAACCTCATAAGTTGTGAACTTCTTGCTAAGGTAGTAGATGGCCTGTTCTTTTCTGCCAGTGAGGTCATGCTGCCCCAATACACAACCAAATGAATTTTCCAAAACCGTCAAGTAAAGAATCAAAGGTCTTCCTGGCTCTGGCGGGACCAACACGGGTGGGTTTGATAAGTACCCTTTTATTTTATCGAACGCTTCCTGACACTCATCGGTCCATTTGATTGCAGCATCCTTTTTTAACAATTTGAAAATTGGCTCGCAGGTTGTTGTGAGCTGAGCAATAAACCTACTGATATAATTTAACCTTCCCAACAAACTCATTACTTCAGTTTTGTTTCTTGGGGGTGGCAGTTCTTGGATGGCTTTGATCTTTGATGGGTCTAGCTCGATGCCTTGTCGACTGACTATGAATCCCAGCAATTTTCCAGATGGAACTCCGAATGCGCACTTGGCAGGGTTAAGCTTGAGGTTGTACCTGCGAAGTCTTAAGAAGAACTTCCTCAAATCCCCAACGTGGTTGGTCTGATGCTTTGATTTTATGATTACATCATCCACGTATACCTCAATTTCCTTGTGTATCATATCATGAAACACTGTGGTCATTGCACTCATATAGGTTGCTCTGGCGTTCTTCAAACCGAATGGCATTACCCTGTAGCAATAAGTTCCCCATGGTGTGATGAATGCCGTCTTTTCTGCATCTTCTTCATCCATTAGAATTTGATGATATCCGGCATAACAGTCCACGAAAGATCCTATATCATGCTTGGCACAATTGTCGATCAAGATATGGATATTGGGTAATGGGAAATTATCCTTTGGACTTGCTTTGTTGAGATTGCGATAGTCGACGCATACTCTAATTTTGCTGTCTTTCTTTGGCACAGGAACGATATTAGCTAACCAAACAGGATATCGAGTGACTCGAATGACCTTTGCTTCTAATTGTTTGGTGATTTCTTCTTTAATTCTCACACTCATATCAGGCTTGAATTTTCTCAGCCTCTGCTTGACAGGAGGCACCATTGGATCGGTGGGCAATTTGTGGACCACTAAATCAGTGCTCAAGCCTGGCATATCGTCATATGACCATGCAAAAACATCTTTGAATTCTATGAGTGCTTTAATTAAATCCTCTCGGATTTTTGGCTCGAGGTGGACACTTATTTTAGTTTCTCGGACATTACTCGTGTCCCCTATATTGACATCCTCGGTATCATTCAAGTTAGGTTTGATTTTTTCCTCAAAGTGAATTAACTCTTTACTAATCTCTTCAAAAACCTCATCTTCATCATATTCTGATTCATAATCACAATATGTTTCTTGAATTAATATTTCGGAATCAGATTGATTTTTAAGACTGGGCTGAAGATTCCTCATGCATGCCATATCACTAGAGCCAGCATAAAAAGAACTGTACAAAAAAGAAGAAAAAGAAAGCTATTAGGAATGATAATAAAAAGGAAAATGCTTTTTATTGGATAATGAAAGATAACAAGGTTTTGCACACTTCAAACCGACTGTAAGATAAACTTTGGGATTACAACCATGAAATAACCCAAACAAACTGAAAGAAAATCAAAATAAACTACCAAGACTCCTTTCGAATTGGGATAGGAGTGGCTTCCCAATTATTGAGCTTTGTTTTCGGTCCAACGAATTGAACTTCTGCATTGCTACACTCTTCTCTGCTTTCCAACATATTCACATCACCAAACAATTTCTCGAACCTTTCAATTAATTCCTCCTCAGGATTGATCCGGGATTTAGGAATTGTTGCTACCGGGCGATTTTTAGCGCCGGTATTGACAAAAGACTTCGACAGCTGTGGTACTGGTTTTGGAAGAACCCATGCTTGGTGTTTCAACTTCCTGGCCTTTATCACGTCATTGGTGGTAGGTGTGAACCCTAAACCGAATGTTCCCCAGTTCTCGGGGAGAGATACTGGTTGTACAATTCCTTGCAAAGATAAGCCCAGACCTTTGCCGGGTATAAAGCCATTCTTCAGCATTTCATAAGCTACCATGACTGATGTAGAGGACACTTTTGGATTTGCAAGGTATTTTCCTTCTGGAATTTTCTCTACCAACACTGTGTCTGATACTTGGTATACCCATGGTCCTTGGTCAATTTCTGCTCCCTCGACTGGTACAATGGTGCTGTTGTGAGCATTTAAATTTTCTTCTCCATGCACGACTATTTCTTGATGGTCCCATTCAAACTTGACAACCTGATGTAATGTTGACGGGACTGCTTTAGCAGCATGGATCCATGGTCGACCCAACAACAAGTTGTAAGAAACAGTCATGTCCAAAACTTGGAATTCCATTGTGAATTCAACTGGCCCTATAGTTAGTTCCAACACTATGTCGCCAAATGAATCTCTACTTCCACCGTCAAATCCTCGTACGCAGATACTGTTCTTTTGAATCCTCTCCTCTTTAATTTTTAATTTGTTTAAAGTGGAGAGAGGGCATATGTTTGCACTGGACCCATTGTCGACCAATACCCGGGTTACTACGGAGTTTTCACATTTCACGGTGAGGTAAAGAGCTCTGTTGTGCTCGGTACCTTCCACAGGTAATTCATCATCAGCAAATGTAATCCTGTTCGTCTCAAAGATTCTGTTGGCTATTTTGCCCAAATGATTTACAGAGATCTTTTCAGGAACATGAGCTTCATTCAGGATTTTCATCAATGCCAGACGGTGTTCCTCTGAATGGATCAGTAATGACAACAATGAAATTTGAGCGGGGGTCTTCTTTAATTGATCCACAACAGAATAATCATGGAGCTTCATTTTTCTTAAAAACTCCTCCGCCTCTTCTTCCGTCACAGCTTTCTTCGTGGGCATTGGATTGTTTTTAGTTTTTCTCAGCTCTTCGGGAGTAAAACATCTTCCCGAACGAGTCAAGCCTTGTACCTCACACACTTCTTCCTTGATTTCTTTGCCCTTGTACATTACGGTCACCCGTTCATAGTTCCATGGGATGGCTTTGTTGTTGATGATTGGCAGCTGAATTACAGGTGCAATAATAACCCGATCTGTACGTGCTCCTTCCACAATTACGACGGGTTTGTTAGCAACCCCTGGTACTATCACCTTTGTCCTCTCTTGTTTTGCGGCAACTTTGTTCGATGATCCCTCATCGACTATCATAGACGGTTCACCACCATTCTTGTTATGCTTAGACACCGGCTTCTCCTCCATTAACTGCTTATCTGGCTTGGTTTCATGAGACTTGATCATCATGACAGTTTGTGACGGCTTCTTTGTCTCCCCATCAGCTTGTATGATTTCTATCATATTAGCCTCTTGATGGGCTGGCATTGGATTTCTATTGATATTTGGAGCTTCGGGGGTTTGAACCTCGATTTTATTAGTGTCAATCAGCTCTTGTATTGCATTTTTCAAATGCCAACATTTCTCCGTATCATGGCCTGGTGTACCGGAGCAATATTCACAGCTAATGGTGTAATCCAGATTCTTTGGTGGAGGATTGGGTAGCTTGGATTGTATTGGTCTCAACATGTCTAACTGTCTCAGCCTGTGGAACAGACTAGTGTAAGACTCTCCCAATGGAGTGTAAGTTTTCTTTTTCTGTTCCCTTTCTCCCCTGAATGCTGGTCTAGGCCTAAAACCTGGTCCGGGATAAGCTCGGGGGTAGGTATTTGGTGTGACAGGAGCACGCCAATTGGTGTGAACAGGTGGCTGATTGTATGCTTGAGCGTGGTTAATGGCGGAATGAGGCTCTGAAGGGTGATAGTAATGTTGGGATGAATCATGGTGGTAAGCTGATTGGCGAGGTCGTTGCTGATTATAGTAAAGCGGTGAACCCCTGAGTCCTGGCCAAATTCCTGAATCAACTACGGTTGCTTCCTCCCTCTTCTTTCTTCCGATTCCTCCTACCCCGCCTTGAATAGCTTGAGTAGTTGCCTTAATTGCTGAATAGCTCATGATTTTGTTTGTCTTGAGGCCTTCTTCTACCATACCTCCCATTTTTACTACCTCGTTGAATGATTTTCCAACCGCTGAAACCAAGTGGGCGTAGTAAGTTGGTTCCAAGGCTTGGAGGAAATAGTCTACCATTTCGCTCTCCTTCATAGGAGGATCCACTCTTGCTGCCTGTTCTCTCCACCGAAAACCATACTCTCTGAAACTTTCATTGTGTTTCTTCTCAAATTTGGTCAAAGATAATCGATCTGGGATGATTTCCAGATTGTATTGGAAATGGTATGCGAATGCTTGTGCCAGGTCATCCCAGGTATACCATCTTCCATGGTCTTGGCGTGTATACCACTCCAAAGCTGATCCGCTTAGACTTTGACTGAAGTAAGCCATCAATAATTCATCCTTTCCCCCAGCTCCTCGCATCTTGCTACAGAAACCCCTTAGGTGGGCTACTGGGTCGCCGTGCCCGCTGTATAGGTCAAATTTGGGCATCTTGAAGCCAAATGGCAATTGTACATTAGGGAATAAGCATAAATCTTTGTAGGCTACACTGACTTGCCCACCTAATCCTCGCATGTCTCGGAACGACTGTTCTAGACTTTTGACCTTCCTGAACATCTCTTCTTGTTCAGCATTTTTGGCTGGTTTGTTAATTTCGGTTGGGAGATCAAACTGAGGAGCAGGTGAATTGATTTCGGAGGCTTTGAAGGTGGGCTCCGGGGGGTAATATTGGTTGTCTTGGGCCTGAAATGTAGACTCACTAGGAGATTTGTGAAATGTAGCAGGGGGAGGTGCTACAAAAACAGGAGTCATAGGTGGAGGAAGGTACGAAACTGGTTTTGGAGGTGGAGACTGTGGTGTCTGAGAGGTGGTGCCTCGGTAGTGCTGATAAATGGGGAAACTTGGGGATAATTCAGTGGTGATATTATCCTGAGTTTGGATTTTTGATGGAGCAGGGTTATTTGGGTAAGATGGGGGCAACTGTCCTGTAGACCAAGCTTGATACATTTCTGCCATTTGCTGCTTGAGCTTAAGCATTTCTTCTTTCATTTTCCCGACATCCATCTCTTCTATCTCCATACTTGTGTCAACATCTGGGATAGACATACTTTCGGGTATTGGTCCTTTTGATCTTGTGTGATAGTGATAATATGCCAGTATACTCTTTAGAGAAACTAACTGGTTGAATTATGAAAATGAACAAACTTGTTAGTTTTGAGAGTTTAACGCATATATAATCACACGTTGAGATGCAATGCTCCTAGACAAATAATCCCTTTCTATTATGCATTCGCTCGGTTGCTTGTATCCTCCCAGCTTTATTGAAATTGAAAAAATTGTCATTCACTTTTATTTACTATAGATATCTTTATCGTGGTGGTCGACTCTTAGAGATTGCCTATGTATTATGTCAAACATGAATCAGACCTTGCGTAGTTCGGACCAAAGTCAATCATGTTTATTTATTACACAAAGATGGAATTACATTCGAAAACTTTAAGAAAATAGCTTGAAATACACACACTTAAATCAGAATAAAAGATACAATTCATAACATCTCACAAAATGCCCCACTTTCCACTTTTGTTCTCTAATATTGGATTATCTGCTCAATGTGGGGCTTGACCTGGATGGCCTCCCAGCGTACGATACATCCTTTCCAACTCTATTGCTAGATGACGAGCAAAAGTGGGCGCATGCTCTGTAAACCTTTCACAATCCATTCCTTGGCAGTTTACATAACTTTGAGATGTGAAGACTGCCAAGTCGTGGACTTGTGCCCTGAAACCTTGGAGACGTTGGTCTTGGTCTTGCAATTGCTGTTGACGAGTGGTGGCTATGTCTCTGACACGGTTTTCACGATCTAAAGCTGATTCTAATAGAGCTCGGAGTTTGGCCTGCTCTAATCTTGCTTGTGATCTTTCCCTGTCGAGGTCTGCCTGTTGGTATTCTCTGTTGCATCTTCTTGCCTCTTCTAGTTGTGCACGAAGCTGGTCTTCTGATCGCATCCAATAGTCTTTTTCCTTCTTGAATTGAGCATTGTCTTTTTCGGATTGCCTATCCTGGCGTTCCTTGTTAGATCTGGCTTCTTCATTTAATTGTTGGATCCTTTCTTTTGCTCTGCTCAATGCCCTTTCGTTTTCTGCAAGAATGGAGTCAAAATCTTGCATTTTTTCGAAGAGATTGGCGATGGTTTTTTGATCTTTCCAACTTCTCTTTGGCGTTTCAGAGACTCTTTTCATTTTTTGGAATCGAGCATGAAGATTTTCATTCTCACAAGCTAGACTTTTTTTCTCGCCTTTGGCTTTTTGTTCTTGCAAATCTTTCTCCAAACTGAGGCTTCTTAGATTTTCTTTTAGGGCATGGATAGTGGCTTTGTACCCTTTTTCTTTTTCTCCCCAGATTAACCGTTCTTGGATTTTATCATTGAAATTTTGAACATGGGGTCTTTTTGTTGGCCTTTTTAGCTCAGGTTCTGGTACATCATCCACGCGGGACCGCTTTTCGAACCACCTTGCATATCCAGGATTTATCTCACCCTTGGTAGCGTCTAGGACTTGAGTATCACTTTTCAAGTATCGGCACCCATTCCACATCTGCTGAAGTAGAGCTTCGGGAATAGTGGCTTCTGGGTGTAATTCGATTACTTGCATACTCAAATCTTCCTCATCAGGAACTATTTGATATCTCCCTAGTTGTCTTAGGACTCTTAGTGGTGCATATGGCTGAATGCTTCTCAATCCCAATAGTAGTAGATAACTATTTGAGGTTGACATATGTATTACTTCTCTCATCGGGAGCCATCCCAGAGTCCATTCAATTTGATTTGCCGTTAAAGCCTTTAGATGAGATACCCATGCTTCTATCCCTTCTGGAGCTTGGTAATTTTTTGTTCTTTCCTCATAGCTCTCGATGCAATTAGCTCTGTTCGACCCATACTGTATGATGTTGGGTTGTTGTTGGAGATGTTCAATCACCCACATTTGCAACAAAATTTTGCATCCTTCGAAAACCTTCGCCCCTGATTTGCATAAAGTCAAAGCCCGATAAATATCTGACAGAACGATGGGGACAAGGGTGTGATTTTCTTTAGTGGTGAGGATTTGCACAATTTTTGCGGTGCGAATATCAATTGTTCGCTCTTTATTTGGGAAGACCATGACTCCTAGAAAAGCCACCATGAAAGCAAATCGTCGGTGTATCTGCCAAGTGTCTTTGTTTTGCTTATTAGTAAGGCCTTTCTCATGAATTTCGAACCCATCTGACTTTCCAAATCTGGAATACAAAAAGTTGAAGGAACAACATCTATTGATGACATTGCTTTTCCTGATTTGACTGCTGATGTTCAGAAGACCGAAGAATCGATGTATTGAAGGAGCCTTTGTGAATATCAAACTTTGATTTCTTAAACTTCCGTCAAAACCAACATAGCCAGCTACCTCCTCTAATGTAGGAGTAAGCTCAAAGTCAGAGAAACGAAAAACATTGTGTACAGGGTCCCAGAAAGTTACTAATGCCGTAATCAGATCATCCCGAGGCTTAACTTTCATAATGTCCGTGAGATTTCCCAAATGCTTGACGACCCATTTTTGACCGTCTTCGCCTAAATCATACCACCACATTTGAAGCTGACATAAAAATTCCTCCGTACTTGTGGATGAGGGGCTTTGTGTAGTGCTCATTTTGTATCTGAAATTTAATTTTAATAAAGTCAAAATTTATACTAAAATCATTTTCGAAATTTTTTCTTTTATTTTTTTTTAAACAAATTAAAACTATATTTTTTCGAAAATTTTAAGGCAACTCATTTTATTCCTTGCTTCTTACCATGATTTTATTTAAACTGGTCAACAAGCATGTTCGAGGCAAGTGAATGCACAAGTAGCAAGTAGGATGCATCATGATGGTCTTTTAATTTTTGGGTTCACTTGTCCTAGACAGACCCAACCCCTGTGTTGAGTCTCTAAGGGCAAATGCATATGATGTAAATATTCGTTCCTACTAGGGATCCGGTACATGGCTGAGTTATTCTAAGTGTAAAACCTTAGGTTGATTGTTCTAAACCTGGCTTACCCAAACGGACAGTTTGAGCCGAAGCGGGGGCAACGTACCGGGAGCACGAAAGTCTGCCCGGCCTAGTTACTTGTCCCAACTCCGTCTTATTTGGTATGACTTTAACAGAAAGGTGGGTCACGCGCACGTGTACACCATAAATTCAGAAGACTCAGAAAGAAGGGGGTTTCGTAGCAGTTGTATATATTCACAATTCAAATAATATTAAAGCGGTAAAAAAAAAACATTTAGCATATTAGCATATAAACAGTTGAAAATTATATAGTAAGTAAGCCAATAAAACAGATATTTTAAGCTCGAATTCTTTAAACCCTGAACCAATGGTTCTGGGTTAAGATAACACAAAGTCCCCAGCAGAGTCGCCAGAGCTGTCGCACCTCCTTTTTGCCGCGCCCGCGGGGCGCATGGGGAGTTTTCTCCAATTAAAGGACAGTCGAAACGGGATTTGTTTATTTGTTTCAGAGTCGCCACCTGGGAATTTTGAGGCGTCCCAAGTCACCAATCATAATCCCTGAATCGAGGAGAATATGACTCTGTTTATTTTTCTGCGAACCAAAAATCCTGAGTAAGGAATTCTGTTAATCCGGAAGAAGGTGTTAGGCATTTCCGAATTCCGTGGTTCTAGCACGGTCGCTTAACTGTTTTTATTATTGGCTTAATCATCTTGATTTTATTAAATATATTTATGTTATCTGATTTTACTACCGCTTATACTTATCGTGATTAAGGACCCTTCTTCGAATCGAATTACGCGTACGTATATTCGTGTTACAAATTTAAAATGCGGAATTGTGTCACGCGTACGTGTACACAATAATTTTTTGATAATATTTTAAACAATCATTTTTTTTTAGATTGTGTTTAATCAAGGATATTTATTTTTATTGAATAGTGAACCGTACATCTCGGGTTTTTATGAAATTGATTTAACGCCTTTGGAAAAATCCTTTATTAAATATTCGCTCGAAATTGCGCGTACGCATAATCCGAATTTTTGCTTTTAAAAATATAATCAGGGTACGCGAACGTATCCCTAATTGCGCAAAATATTTATAATGATATTAGGGATTTTTCCACAAATTGTTTATTATATTATGAGAAATCTTCATTTAAAATACTCTTAATTCTTAAAAAAATCACAATTTATTGATTGTCGCCCATTGATTATAATTTCGCGTATGAATTACATTCCTCCAAACTATTCAAATTTAAAGAAAAGAATAAACATATGATTAACACTATTTTTAGTAAATACAACATATGTATACTAAAATGTGAATAACGTATGAAATTAAAAAAAAATTTCAATTCTTGAAAGGAAATGATATTTTCGAAGAGTTTTCAATATTCTTTTTGCAACGAATGCTACTATTTACACTCTTAAACTTGTTATACATTATAAATCTAATCTCTTTCTACATTGCTTGTTCTTAATTTGATAGGCCTAATTATTTTTGATTAATTGCTATTGATTGAATTCGAAATATACTTAATCAACCCAATTTTTATTCTCAACCTATACGAGTTATTTGGCTGACATAAAAAAAAATCGTTGACTTAAGAAGACAATATCACATATAACATGAATATACCCCTACACCATTCACCATATGCCAATATCGTGAATATAACAGATTTTATCGATGCATCTTTCGGCTATTGATTATGAACATGAACATTATTATGCTAAATATGAACAAGACACAATCAATACTATCTTAGCCTTAAAAATCAGATGTTTAACAACATAGACTAGTAATGCTGTTATCTTGAAATTTCCATACTAGTCTATACTAGCAATTTTAAGAGATGCGATTAATGGCCAGTTTTCTGCCATGTTCCCTATTTTGATGATTAAAATACAACTTATACTGAATGAAAATTCGAAATAAATAACTTTGTTACAATATTTATACAAAACTTCAAACGGAAATAATTAGCTAATAGTTATCGTATCAAGCATATTGTCATATTAACCTACACGAAACAAAACAGAAGTTTGAACTACTGAATTTAAACACGTGGAAGACAAAATTATAATTCTCAAACTTCATCTATTCATCATGTTGGTGCTTTTCACCACATGATTTTAAAAGACATGTACCTGGAAAACGAAGGCAGAAGGAGAAAATTTCAGCAGTAGCAGCAGTAACAAAATCAGCAGAATACCAGTTTTTCCACAGATTTGAGCAATAATAAGACCCAAGGAACCCAGATGAATAGTGACAGAAACTTGAGAAAAATTTCAGATTTGAACCGAACAATATTCCCAAGCAAACAATGGACAGATTCTAGAAAAATAACATTTTTCAGATTTCAGTTTCTTTCCTCTATCTGTTTCAAATTCCTATTTCTGATTTTTCTGTTTCTGCTTTTGTATCTGCTTCAGATTACTATTTCTTTTTCTGTTTTCTTCCTCTCTTTCCTTTTCTTAAAAAAAAATCGCAGTCCTTAAAATCTGAGTAAATTTCCCTTTTCAAATCTGATTTCTTCTCTTAAAATCTCTTCAAGTCTCTCCAACTCTCCTAAAACTGATCTTAAAAAAAACTGGCTGCCCTCTATTATAAAAAGCTGATTTCCCTCTCTTCTGAAACTGATCCCTTTCTGTCTGTCCAGCTCCTGTATTTATACAGGGCTGGTTGCACCCTTTTAGTGTTGGATGGACCCTTTATCCCTTTAAAAAATTAGAAAGTTTCCATTAAAAACTACTTTTTAATACTTTATGATCCTAACATGATTTTCAGCAGCCCCATTATCCCTTGTTCCCCATTAGTATTATTAACTAATAGCAACTAACATTACATTATAATATACTAGTACTAACACCCTGTTTTTACTGTTTCATTCCCATAAGTGCCCCTGAAATCTTAATGTTATTACTGAAAAATCAGAACCTTCAGCAAAACATATTCTAAAATCTGTACAGACTCAGTTATCTTTCTGATTTACAGCTAAATCAATCCTATTAACCTCCTAAACACAATTGTATTTGACCAACTTTTGTAAACTGGAATTCAAACTGGACATTACAACACTGAATTCAGAACTAACATCATAACAGCATATTTCTGAAATTATCAAAATCATTCAGACTGGACTTAACATTAAACCAAAATCAAACACACACAGGATCATTGTCAATGCTGACAATGCCCTGAAACTTTTAATGTTCAGACAATAACATATACAACATACATTTGAATTCACTGATTCACAGACAATCATGATTTAATTGACGAGCATTAATCAATTGACTATTTACAACATTTGTCAATAACTAGTCTAAAATAGAAGCAGACTGTTTTAGTCAACATTTTCAGAAATGAAAAAATTCGTAATATAACTAATCGACGAACTTAATCGAGACGATTACACATATTGTAAATAACCGCAACCAACAGAAACAATTTACATTCGGATCAAATAGACAGAAATGACAGAATTGATGAAAAATTAACAAGCTATTAATACGGACAACAATACACGTAGAATACACAAAAATAAATAGAAAAAATACCTCTGAACTTTAATTAAATTCTGACTCGAACTCAACTTGGACTTCGGATTTTTTTTTTTTGAAATCAAACTGACCTTAGTCGAAGTATTTTCCACTGAAAATACTTCGACTAAGGTCGATTAAACCTCAATCTTCATCATAATCTGAACCGAATCCGGAAGTTTGGTATTTTTTAGGTTTCTTAAAAACTCGATTTGGGATCTAATCATTTCTGGTTAGATTCGAGAGAAACCAAGTATGACACAAGGGTGAGGGAAGCCTAGGGGTTATTTGGTGTCACTTTGGAACAGATCTGGGTAATTTTTGTTTGACTCGAATCTTCAAAAGAAGATTCGAGAAGCTATGAAGTGATTCGAGCCAAACTATCTTCAGATCCATAACAAGGGTTGTTAGGGGAAGCCATGGTGTTAATTTGGAGTTGATTGGTTCAAGTCTGAACTTGGCTCGAATCTTCAAATGAAGATTCGAGAACCTCCAGGGAGATTCGAACCAAGCAGGTAACATATACGGATAGAGGGTGTTCAGAGGGTTCTGGGGTGTCAAAGTGGTGACCGACGGCGTTGATGCCGCCGGGTTTCAGGCGGTGGAATCCTAAGGCGGCTAGGGTTAGGAGTGGGGGGTCTGGGGGACGATGATGAACAGTGTAGGAGGGGGGGGGTGTTCAGTTGGGGGCCGGGTAAGGCTTGGGGACTTATATAGGGGTGGGGTGGGTTAGTATCGTCCGTTGGATCAAGTAGAATGGATGGCTAGGATCAATCCACTTAACCAAACGACATCGTTTGGTTTAAGTTGGGGAAAGGGGTCAACCCGGGGGTGAAATGGATCGGGTCTCAGTGAGTTTTTGAGGCCGTAGGATCAGGATGGATGAACGGTTCAGATTTGATTGCCCTAAACGTCGTCGTTCCTTTTGTGAAGGGGCTGAACTGGACCGTTTGATTGACATGAATCAATGGCCCAGATTAAAAATCCAGAAGCGACGTCGTTTGGTCTGGTCTAAATTGGACCGGACAGGGGATGTTGGATTGGGCTGTTGGGGTAATTGGGCCTAGATTTAAATCCAGGTCCGATTTTTTATTCCTTTTTCAACTAATTTATTTTTCTAATTTAAATTTCAATTTTAATTATAAAACAATTTTAACTTCACAAAAATATATTGATTAATCTATAACAACTATTTAACACATAGTCAAAACATTAATCACACAGTAACACATTTAAAAATAGAACGAATGCATATTTTTTGTGATTTTATTTAAATTATCTCTTAAATGCGTACTTAAATCCTAGATATACATGAAACATGTATTTTTTCATTTTATTATGATAAAATAAACATTTACGGACATAACACAAATATTTAACACCACGCAAATTCAAAAAATTACATAGTAAAAGAAATTTATTTTATTTTTTGATTTATTTTAGGAGTAGTTTTCGTAAGGCAAAAATTACGTGCTCACAGCTGCCCCTCTTTGTGCGGAAACTTGAAGAGTTTTCGTACAAAGATAAAGTGAGCGGACACGAGCGATTTTTGCCCGTTCGAATACTCCGTGGGAAGCATTTTTTGAAAGATTTGACCGAACCTCTGCTTCAAAGGTTTCCGGTATTGACCTCTTTAGAGATGGTCTAACAACCAAACTTGTAGCAGCAGATTACAACCTTCGAAGTATTTGTACCCTTTCTAACAGCGTGCTAAGGCCCAGTATATGTCTGCTATGATCATGGGGACAATGGTATATGTCGGCCCCTTGATCCCATCCATCAAGGTTTTGGTTACCATGGCCAGTATGGTGTGGATTCTATCCCCTTGGATTGGGAACACTATCATACCCAAGAAGCAGACGATGAACACAAAAACCCTACGGTGAATCCAACCTAAGTAAGTGATGGAGCATTCATTATGAAAAATTCGATAAGATTTGTTGTTATCGTGTCGTTCATAGAGGAAGTCAAAAGGTATGTAAGACTTCTTCAGGCGCTCTAAGTCCTCATTCCTTCTCAGACCCATCATTTTTAGAAACCCCATAGTATTGCGGTTTTCTGGTACTAGTAAACCAGGATTATCCCAAGGTAACCCAGCGAATTCCCCTATTTCTTCCAAGAGAGAGGTCATTTCTATGCTACCAAAGCGAAACACGGCTCTTTCTTTATCCCAGAACATTATGGCAGCTTCGATCAACATGTTGTTCGGCTGGAGGTCCAATATAGAAGACAAATTTCCCAATACCCTTTTCACATGATTTTTATCACTTGATGGAAGATCCTCCCACCAATCTAGCAACAATGGTGGAATGTTACGGACCATGCCGAACCTGGGGACTTCGTGCCTCATTTTCTGAAAAACAGATATGGTTAGGCTCTTTCCCCCTCCAAATTTGACTATTTATACAACAATGATTAGTGTATTGGCACTTATTTCTCCAAAATTTAATGCACAAAATCGTGGTTGCGTCCGTTGGAATTATGGAAAATCCGGTGGACTTTTGGACGAGGCTTGTCTTAAAGGGTTATTATGTGGACAACATATTAACCCAGCTAGGTTTGACCATGATGCATGTACAACTAATCAGAGTAAGGTTTCTATAGAGGTCTAGACTAGTACCCTCAAGTGGACAACTTGAGGGTGAAAGGCACGAAACCGTTGACTGCACCGCTGATCGACTAGTTTTACCGCAAATAAGCCTTTCTGAATTTAAAGAGTGATATATAGGAAGGGCGCAGACACTCATCAAGCATTGCTATAGGATTAATTACGCACAAGTGGAATATGATGTTGAGCATGATTTATGCAAAAATAAATAGCATGTTGTCACATATTTGCACGAAAAAAATGATAAATACGGTATTTAATAATTGAAAGACGTTAGTCAGTTTCTGTAATAAAGGAAATCATAAATGCTTGAAAATAGGCAATTAAATCCAGATAAAAGGGAAAGGGAAATGGTGCACACGTATTAACAGAATAAAGTATGCTTAAGACTAATTCACAAAAAGCAAGTTTGTTATGGTAAAAGCCTAAAAATATCCCCAGCAGAGTCACCATGCTGTCGTGCTCCCTTTTTCCTCGTGGAATCTGATTTCGACATTTTGGGACAACTCCTTTCCTTTTAGGATTGGGTATGAGATTTGAAGAGTCACCACCTAACGGATTAAGGTGTGTTAGGGCACCTAGAGCAAATAACTCATATACTAGTTTACATCACCAGAGATTGGGTAAGGGCTCGAAATTACCTTGAGGGGAAGGTGTTAGACACCCCTCGAGGTCCACAATGGTGGGTCCCGACAAAACTCAATTAAGCGAATTAGTCTTTAAGGGAAAGTTAACAATTTAAAACAAATAGATAACTACGTTAAAACAAAAATTAAAAGGTCCTACTTTTTTTAGCCTATAGGATCATTTCCATGCAATACTTCGTAACTTTCCCAAAATTGGGGTGTTACGCATAGCATTACTCCACAGGTCATCATCTCCTTTACTACCCCGTTACTATCTTTCAGTTGTTACCTAAGCGTTCTAATAGCTTCTAATGCGTACCTTATACGTTCACTACCCGTCCCTTACCTATAGTCCTGGAGGTGTTTAGGAATTCTATTTTGGATAGATGTAGACTTACCTACGTTGCTTAAAAATGAGAAAACTAAGCGACAAACAAAATTTAGATAGGACAATCATGTAAGGAGCAAATAAGAGGGCTCATGTTAACCTCCATAAATAGCCAACCAATGCACGCAATTCAAACAAACAAAGTTTTATAGTTTAGGTTCTTATACGCAGGATACCTAGATGAGCATGAACAAAATATATAACAGCTTTACTAAAGCGTGCAACAGTACCTATCTGTTTGCCTACTGATTTGATTAAGTTCTGAATCTGGGCATGTTTCAAGCAACAAGAAATCACAGTTTTTAGACCTAGAATTCTTAATTACCCTACAGGCTTGCCTAAGTAAGGACCAGAGCAGAATTCTATAGGCATGGTATCTAAAACTGTTAATTAATGACTATAGTTTATGAACCAGTTACTGATTTTAACAAATATGTTTTTATCTCTTTAGATCCTATAGACATGCTTTCTAATTTACAGAATCAGTTAATTCCTATAAACATGATTTCTAGGTGTTGGGGCTGATTTATATTGTTTCTATAAGCATGGTATCTAAATTGAAACTTACTTTACCTCCTATAGGCATGATATCTATTGTCTGACCGAGTTAAAACTCTATAGGAATAATATATAACTGATTGAGTCAAAACCCTATAGGCATGATAAATAACTGATTGAGTTAACAAATTATAGGCATGATATCTAACTGATTGAGTTAAAACCATATAAGAATAATATCTATGAACCAGATATGGACAGAAATCATACAAATTACCAGAAAATCAAACATAGAAATCCTATAGGCATAGTCATTAATGCACATTTAATTGAAACATATGTAAATCCCATATGCATGATTGCTAATGGCATATTTAACGAAAGACCTAGAGGCAGTATTTCTAGTAGGCCAAGAATGTGGAAATATAGAGACGCAGACAACAGAATAATCCTATAGGCATGATCTTTAAACAAGTAATAACATTCACATAATTAAACCAATGAACTTATAGGAAGGATTTCTACCCGAGTTTAAAGATATAAAAGAACCCCCCTGATTTTACTAGTAAGCACCAAATCTGTTTATTACAAAGATTATTATAGCCCAGAATGAATAAATTGTAACAGTATCCATTACAATATATGGAGCCTTAGCAGGCCCAATATAAACCTGAGAGCCAGGCCTTCAAACACAACAACTCTAAAACAATAGCAGGGATCCACAACACCTTAAACCAGGCTTCCAGTGTGTAAAAGTTCCCAAAGAGCCTCAAGGACCCCGGGCAATGCTCACACTAGAACCACAGAATTCATGAGAGATTGGAAAACCAGCCCCAATGTGTCAGAGTTCCAAGGAGTCTTAGGGACCCTAGGCAGTGCTCACACTGGGGGTGGTAAGAACCGAGATAACTAAGAGTAGATGTTTTAAATCCAGTATGTAAAGGGTAGGGGAACAAGTTTAGAAGACATCTAATTTTCAAAAGGATGAGGGTAAGGGGACAGGTTCAGAAACTAGTGCATACACGACAATATCAGAACTGCACAAACAAACTCATGTTCAACATATAATTTAACTAAGTTGACATTGATTAAGACTATATACTCATACTAGCATTTAAAGTGATCACAAAAATTAACATGCAGGATTAGCCACATATTGCTTGCAGTATCTAACAAAATGATCAGAACATAAAGCATACAACTGAATTGTATAGGGTTTTACATTATTGGAGATAGCTTAATTCCGTATTGTCACTAAGTGGAACCACATAGTCAAATAGCAAACAGAATCATGCTGAAATCTTAAACTAATAAGCACATAGTATTGAATAGACTAAAGCATTCTAGTTGAGACAACAATAATAGAAAACATGCTGAGGTTGAAATAAACTATAAGAGAGAATAAGATAACAGGAACTGAAGCATGCCAGTTGAGAGTGGAGTAAACAGGAATCACAGATTGCACAGAAACATGCTGAGGTTTGAAATTACACTAACCAAATAAGCACATAGAACATAATAGTACAACAGGAGTTAACACATACCAGTTAGGAAGAAAGTAAACAAGAATGTAATGGCAATTTGGATCCAAGAGTCTATCCTTGGCTTCCAGCCGACTAGACAATGTAGCAAATCAGAGTGATGGAAAGAAATCAAGTTGTGTGAGTGTAAATGAGTAAGTATAGGTGTGAACTTGTGTGTCTCAGCGTGTATGTCTGAGTCTGAGTTTGTGTTAAAATCAGAGTAATGCAAGGTTTTTATAGTATACAGTAGAGTAAAACCTAATAAGGTATTTGAATTAATGACACATAAATAAGGCAAAGAGATCAGTTAATCAGTCAATTAGGGCTAACAGAAATCAATTAATAGGAAGAATCATGAAAGTATCACACAGAATAAATTAGCAGTCAAGATTAAGGTCTAAATAAGGTAAGTAGTAAGTCCAAAGATCAATTAAAAGTCGGTCCTAGTAATCAAAGTACACAAATCAGGCTAGCAAAAGAATTAAGGAAAGTAGTACCAATTATGAATCACACATAAGGAAAGAATAGGTAAAAATTTGTCAAGGAAATATCATCACAATTTCGAACCCAAATTAGGCGAGTAAATCAAGTTATCACTTTAATTAACAGCCAAAGTAAACGGGCAAACATTATAGCAAACAACGGAATAATTGAAAACCCTAGGGCATATAGACATAGAGATGAAAATCAGTCAAAAAGTAAAGGAAGAAAACCGGAGTTAAACACTTGGACGTTTTAAAATGTTTTGTCGAAATCTCTTAAAACCAAAACCCTAGTTTTAGGGAAAAAATGAAATCGGTTGACAATAGCAAGTAAAACAGAAGGATCTTAAAGGAAAAGTCACAAACAAACTCAAATCGCTTCAGATCTTAAAGGGATCTGACCTGATTTAGCCAGAAATAGTTAGGTTTTGTAAAAAAATAAACAAAAGTGAAAAAAATCTGGTTTGAACTAAAGATTTGAAGCCATAAACATGAAGATATTAGTACTTACAAATGTATGAGTGAACACAGATGGATTAATCGAGAAAAAATGGGAGAGTTGAACCAAATCTTGTTCGAATCTCTTTGAGATTCCATCAAGTATCATGAAAATCGAACAACCAGTAGAGATATGAGGCCAGATAAGGCCTGATATTGAAGAAAGAACCTATGAATCGAAAGTGTTTTAGTGACGACAAGCTAGGGTTAGAAGGAAAGTGAGAGAGACGAGAGGAGAGAGGGGTTTCAAGGGCGGCGTATTTGGAAAATGAGATAGGGTTAGGGTCGTTTGGTTAAGTTAAGAAAGGAAAATTGATCCTGGACCGTTGATCTTCTGAGATCAACGGTCAGGATTAAATTTTGGGCTGGGTCGGGTTAGTGGGTATTTGGGCTGGGTTAGGTTAGTGGGTATTTGGGTTGGGTTAGGTTAGAAAATTTAATTAAGAAAGGGGCTATTTTAAATACCCATTTAACTTAACAAAAATAATTTTATAAAATAATTTATAAATGATAAAAATGTGATTTGTATATGAAAATGATTTAAAATAATTACTTAACATTAGATAAATATAAAAGGTCATTTTCTGCATAGATAATATAATTATGCATATATATAGGCTATTATTGCAAAATGTGCAATTCAATCCTTAAAAATACAAATGTAGTTATAAAAAATACAATTAAAATATGTAAACACTATATGGCATAAATGATGAATTTAGATAATTAAATCATTATAAATTAATATGAGGGATAATTATTGGAAATTTATATGATAAGAAATGCAGAAATAAATTGATTTACAGCTCTTAAAATTATAGAAAAATTGTAAAAACACTTGTGCATGTTTGTAAATGCCTTTGCACAATTTGGAAAAATTATATGAGGAAAAAATTGGGTATCAACAACAGTATATGGAGAACAACCGGCCATAAAGAAGATGTTCGTGGTCGACGAAGTACTCCTGGTGCCTGCCATTTCAACATTAAGGGACACGGAGCCGACCAGAAAAATCGAAGTTAAATAGCAACCACCGACATCAATCCCGGCCGGACCGGAAGAACGAGGAGTCGACGAGGAGGACGATTATGGAATTTCGAGATCATTCATAGCTCCTGATGATACTGACATTACCAAATCAATGATCGAAGAATTGGAGCAAGTTACATTGATTGAACACCTGCCAGATCGAAAAGTATACATGGCATGGGGTTAACCCTCGAGCTCAGGAAAAAACTCATTAATTTTCTTAAAATAATGTAGCTTATTTCGCTTGGTCCGCTCTTGACATGATAGGGATACCTCCGGAGGTAACCACTATCAAGCTAAGTTCGGACCCGAAGTTCCATCCGGTCGGGGAATCGAGATCAATCCCGACAAAATCAAAGCCATAGAAGACATCACTATGGTGGACAATGTTAAGGTCGTTCAGAGGCTGACCGGGTGCATAACCGCCCTGGTCCAGTTCATATCGAGATCCTCAGACAAAAGCCATCGTTTCTTCTCGCTACTAAAGAAGAATAATAAGTTTTCCTGGACCCCGGAATGCTAACAAGCTTTGGAAGAACTCAAACGGTACCTATCAAGTTCGCCCTTGCTGCACACTCTGAAGGTGGATGAACAGTTGTACCTTTACTTAGCGGTCTCTGAGGTGGCGGTAAGTGGAGTATTAGTTCGGGAAGAGGAAGGTATACAATTTTCTATTTACTATGTCAATAGAACTCTAGGAAAGGCCGAAGCAAGGTATCCTCACCTAGAAAAATTGGCACTCACTTTGCTAAGTGCCTCTAGAAAGTTAAAACCATGCTTTCAATGCCACCCCATATATGTCGTAACCCCTTCCCACTTAGGAAAATCATGCACAAACCTGAGATCTCGAGCCGGTTGGTCAAATGGGCCATCGAAATTAGTGCGTACGATATCAAATATCGACCCTGAAGTGCCATTAAATCTCAGATTTTGGTAGACTTCATAGCTGACTTTACGTCGGCCTTAATATCCAAAGTCCAGAAGGAATTACTGTTAACCTCGGGGACTACCTCAGGAATTTGGACCCTTTTTACGGATGATGCCTCTAATGCAAAAGGGTCCAGGCTCGGCATCATGTTGAAACTACCTAAGGGAAATATAGCTAGGCAGTCTATTAGTTCTGTGAAATTGACTAACAATGAGGCCGAGTATGAGGTCATAATTGCATGTCTTGAACTAGCTAAAAGTCTTGGGGCCGAGGTGATCAAAGCTAAGTGTGACTCCCTCTTCGTGGTGAATCAAGTAAATGGGACATTCAAAGTGAAAGAGGAATAAATGCGAAGATACTTAGACAAGTTACATGTAACACTACATCAATGCATGGAATGGGCCCTACACCACGTGCCTCGAGATTAGAATAGTGAGGCGGATGCTTTGCCTAACTTGGGTTCATCGGTCGATGTCAATGAATTTAGTTCAGGAACGGTAGTGCAACTCATGAAGTCAGTGATAAAAGAAGGTCACGCCGAAGTAAAATCGACAAGTTTAACTTGGGATTGGAGGAACAAATACATAGACTACTTGAAGACCAGAAATTTGACTTTGGATCCCAAAGAATCAAGGGCCATGCGTATAAAGGCTGCCATATTTAGATGGTTGAAGGGACTATGTTCAGAAGAATATTTGACGGCCCGCTAGCCATATGCTTGGGGCCGGAAGATACCAAATATGCCTTGAGAGAAGTTCACGAAAGCACTTGTGGGAACCATTTGGGGGTAGAATATTTGGTTAAGAAATTAATTAAGGCCGGCTATTACTGGACCAAAATGGAGAAAGATGCGAAGGACTTTGTACGAAAATGCAACGACTGCCAAAGAGGCGCACCGATGATCCATCAACCGGGAGAGATACTCCACTCGGTCTTATCCTTGTGCCCATTTATGAAATGGGGAAAGAACATTGTTGGTCCCTTGCCATGAGCACCTGGTAAGGCTCAATTCACATTATTCATGACCGCTTATTTCTCCAAATGTGTCGAAGCTCAAGCATTCGACAAAGTCCAAAAAAAGAAGTCATTGAATTCATCTGGGATCACATAATATGTCGATTCGGCATACCATCCGAAATCGTTTGCAATAATGGGTGACAATTCGTCGACAACAAGGTAAATAAGTTCTTCGAAGATCATAAGATTAAGAAAATATTGTCAACACCTTACCACCCTAGTGGAAACGGACAAGCAGAATCTACAAACAAGACCATACTTCAAAACCTGAATAAGTGGTTGACTAATGCCAAAGGGAAATGGAAGGAAGTCCTACCTGAAGTCCTGTGGGCATACCAGACGACCTCGAAGTCTAGTACTGGGGTCACCTTGTTTTCATTGGTCTACGGTGCCGAAGCCATAATACCAGTTGAAGTGGGAGAACCGAGCCTCGGGTTCCAATATGTGACCAAAGAGTCGAATGACGAGGCCAAGATAATGAGCCTGGAATTATTAGATGAAAGGCTTGAGGCCGCCCTAGTACGGTTGGCCACCCAGAAATAGCGGATAGAAAGATACTACAACCGAAGATCCAACCTCTGATACTTCAAGATCAGGGGCTTGGTGTTGAGGAAAGTAACATTACATACCCGGAACCAAAATGAGGGGAAGCTGGGACTGAATTAGGAAGGACCATATCGAGTCATCGGTATTACCGGCAAAGGCTCATGCAAATTCAAAGCAGGAAAGGGTGTGCAACTACCGAACAACTGGAATGTGACACACTTAAAATGATACTAATGCTAAGGTACAATCTCAATTACTCTTTAATACTATCATGAATCGGACTAAATCTTGCAAGAAATGGACAAGAATGAATGTGGATGTTAGGTTTGAAAGCACGCCTTGCACTCTTTTTCCCTTGAACCGATTTTCTCCCAAAATGGGTTATTCGGCAAAGTTTTTAACGAGGCAAAAGTAAAACTTGCTAACTTAGATTCGAAGGCCGGTCTCAAACCATAGTCAATGGGCGTTCATTTTGCATCAATAGTAACTGATCCCTCTCAAGCTCGACCTTGAATATTGGGGGCCATTACCCTCGGGTTAAGGTTTTTAGCAAGGAAAAAAGAAAACCTTGTATGTTAGAAACTAAGGCTCAGTGGCTAGGATTCATTGTAAGGGCCAAATGGTCGTGTGAACCGTTCCCACTTAGTCCACTTTAGCCATGATACAAGCTTTTACAGGCTTTTAATCATATACTTTACACATAGAAATGTAAGAAAGTTAGCCCTTTCTATTGTATATTTTCTTGCCTCTTAAATTCCAGTTCCTAAGAGCCCAAGGGCTATCCCTATTTTGGGATTATCGAGCCTAAGGACTACCCCTACTCGGGGACTATCGTCCGAAAAAAGTTCAGACAACTCGGGTTATCAAATCCCGAAGGCACCAAACCTATTAGGCGGTGCCTAAATATAAAAGGCTATGGCCACCCTAAAAGCAGTTCAGAGATGTCAGAAGCTCATAATAAAAAAACTCAGGCCTTTATAAAAATTCGAAACCTGTAAAAGAGTTACCCTTAACAAAAGTATCGTCTAAAATACCTTAAGAATCACTTTATTAGAGTCAGGCCTCAAAACTTCGAACAATCAAAGTTGTATCGAGGTCGGGCACCGTTCGAGCCCCCAAAAAAGGACGACCTATAACTACATTTGGTCCTATGCTAAGGTATCAAAACATCACATGAATAGAAATCATAAAAAGATGTTGGAAAAGTAAAGAACATGATATTGCCAGAAAGGGAAGAATCATATTCATATATATATATATATATATATATATATATATATATTTACAAAGGCTCGGCATAACAAAAGAAAAAAATGTACATAAGGAAAAACAAAAACTAAAAAGATGTTAAAATCTTCACCCCCGGAATCATCGGAGCCCTCGGATCCTTCAGAACCATCGGCATACTTGGGCTCATAGAGATCCTTAGCCTCGAACTCAAGCCTCTTTTCTTCCTCGATTTCGGCCGATAAGTCAAAGCCTCGAGTGTGGATCTCTTCGTGGGTCTCCCTTTAGGACAACACCTCATATATTCAGCCTTCATCTTTGGGAGGATCTAGGCTTCCTCCACATCGACCTTGTATTGGGATACCATTTCATTGGCATCAGCGGAGGTTATGTCCAACTTGGATCTTGCTGCCGCATATTCCCTACCGAAGACATCCTGCTCTGCGACAGTCGAGCTCAGTTGTGCTCGAAGATCATTGTTCAGCTAAGACTACTTGTCAGCTTTGTCCTTTGCCACTCGGAGTTGGTTCTAAATAGATGCCAGCTCCACCTTAACGGTTTCCTTCTCCAAAGCCAGTAGGTTCATTTTTCTTTTTCACCCGTTGGCCATGGTTTGGACCTTGTTCATCTCATCTTGGAGTTGGTCAATCAGGTCGATCTTCTGTTGGACCTACGAGGTTGTATTATTAGCCACAATGACTAGCTCCTCATGTTTAACTTCAAAGACATTTACCTTTTCGACCATGTTGGCATATTCCCACTTTAGGGTCGAAGCTTCCTTCTGATCCCTGTCCAGTTCGGCCTAAAGATCCTTGATGGCCCCATTCTGCTGCTTACTGAGAAGCCTATACCTGTCCAGTTCGTAGCGGTCTAGGAAAATTTGGAGATTTGGTAGAAGTTTTGAAAAATGAAATTTGGGATTTGAGAGTCGAATTGGACTCGGATTTGGAAACAAAACACCTATATGGACTCGTGGGGCTATGGGTAGTCAAGACCTACCCTTGGACCCGAGTTTTGATTGGGCAGGATCGAGGTTGAATTTTTTGAAATTCTATAATGATCATAATTGTATTAATTGAAATTGTTTTCTCTTGTATTGCGTGATGTATTTAAGTCATCTTTGGCTGGATTGAGCCGAGCGGGGGTGAATTTGTAAAGAAAAAGCCAATTGAGTATTGAGTTGGCCGAATTGAGGTAAGTATCTTGCCTAACTTTGTTGAGGAAATTTTTTCTACTAATTACCATTGTTTTCTACATGCGGGGGTGATGCATATATAAGGTAACGAGCGTATATGCATGTGCCAGGGTTAATCATGCCCGGGGGTAAATTATACGATTAAATGTGCCTTATAGAATTTTGTGAGCTTCTCATTTCATGTCACACTTGACTTCTAGATTACCAAGAATATGAAATTAAATGCTAGGAACCAAGATTTAGCTCATTATAACTTGATTAAAATTTGACGAATTTTTGTGAAACCATTACGGTCATCTCTATGTTTAATCATTAATACATCGCTACGACTGTTATTCTTGAGATATTGGATTCTATATTTGAGTTAAAGATCAATTTTGAGACTTGTCAAAATACTTGAATAATAAAGTACTTGAGGTTTATTGAATTGTTATTGGCTTGAAAGCTATGATTGATGTTCACTTGGAATATTCGCTTAAACACTCTCCTTGATATTATTCATGCTTCCTACCTTTCTTTTCATTGGTATACGTATGCTTGGTGAGGAAGAGCGTAAAGCACGAAGGGTGATGCCATGCCATTGCATATATATTATCATGTGAGGAAGAGTGTAAAGCATGAAGGGTGGTGCCGTGCCATTTCATTTACATTATCATGTGAGGATGAGAGTAAAGGCACGAAAGATGATGCCATGATGTTTCATTTATATTATTGTGTTCTCATTTACATTAACATGTGAGGATGAGTGTAAAAGCACGAAGGGTGATGTCATGATATTTCATTTATATTATCGTGCTTTTATATTATCATGGGCTCATGGCATGAAGGGCGCTTCCGTGCAGGCGAGGACGAGGGACATGCGTTATGTTGTGATATATTTTCCCTGTGTATACGTTCATGCCTATACATTGAGTTGTTACTGTTGTACCTATGTTTTCTATGCGACTTGTCGTTGTTGTTCTATTTTTGTTCTCTATCTTAATTGTTGTTATGTTTCCCATGTCTTCTATTTGTTTAACTTGCAAATATCATGTTTTCCTTTTGTTGTTATATCTACATTCATGTCATTCCTCATTTGTTACACTTTCATATAGGCTTTCTATCATGTTAGTTATTCATGCCTTCTAGTTGTTAGCTCATAAAGATCATGCTTTCCCTCTTGTTTGTTATATCTACACCTAGTATCTAGTTAGTGAAATCTATATTCTTCTTTCCTAATTGTTGTCATTATTTCTATGCTTTATACCTAGTCTATTACCGTTGACCATATGTACTACCTTGTTCGTTATTGCTACCTGTGTATTTTTCACTTTATCATTACTGTTATTGCCATTTCTTTCACCCGGTTGGTACGGTTATACGTATATTTGGTGAGGATGAAATAAATGCACGAAGGGGTTTGTTGTGACATTGACTTGATATCTTGATTACATTTCTCACACTATGAATGTTATGGAGTTATTATTGTGGTTTATTGGTTATCGCTCTAAGGAAAGGATTGGTCAATATATTAGGAAATGTTAAATTGTGATCTCTTCTAGTACTCATTTATTGCTTCGCATATCCGCATCAGGTACTCTTTTCTTTTATATTGTAGTATTGTTCTATTGCTAGTTTACTATACAGGTTATATCAGTGAGTGTCTTTTAACTAAAAAGCCTCATCACTACTTCACCTAGGTTAGTAAAGATACTTATTGAGTATATGGGGTTGGTTGTACTCATGCTACACTTCTGCACCTTGCGTGTAGATTTTGGAGCGGAGCTATGATGGATGACAGGGCTGACTCTGAAGATTTTCGTGCCTTTTGGATGTGGCTAGCACTTGTCCCTAGGTAGTTCTAGAGTGTAATTCTATTTATGTAATTTTCAAACAGAAGTTTATTTATTTCATATCCGTTTTTGCAATAATTCAATCTTAGTGGCTCATGTCTTGTACTACCAGTCCTTGGGTTATTGTTTGGAATCTAGATATAACAATAGTTGATCATATTTATTTTATTAGAATTGTGTTAATTGTTAATCGGATGGCCTAACGGGTCGGGATAGGTGGCATCATGACTTGTGTATTTTGGGTCGTGACAAGTTGGTATCAGAGCACTAGGTTCGTAGGTTCTATGAGTCATGAGCCAGTGTATAGTAGAGTCTTGCGAATCAGTATGATAACGTCTATACCTATCTTCGAGAAGCTATAGGGCATATAGGAAAATTTCCCTTTCATCTTTCCTTATCGTGTGGCTTTGTTTCACCTTGAAACCTATGATTTTGATTCTTCCTATTCATCCATATGTGATGTTTCATACTTAGTATTTACTATGCGTCGACGATCTCTGATACTGCAGATGTGTTACAAAGGGCTATGGATGCTTGATTATCATCGCGACATGCTGTCTAGTCTTGGGAGCAGATACAATGTTAAATCTTTCGGTCGTTCTTTTATGGTACGAGGCGGGCTCTTATATCTGGTTGGTAAGCACGGACTTAGAGAGGCGGGCTAGTGGCCTAGTTCTTATGATTATGGTGGGTTCATGGTAAGTTGTTGATTTGAGTACAACCAGTGGGTTATCTCCGGCGTGATGAGTTTGGATTGTGTGTTTGGTATGAGGCTTCCATTCGGTGGAATGCATATATTATCAATTTAGAGCATTTGGGAAGTTGTTTGATGATTGCAATGATGGGTAAGCGCTTGGCCTGGTCTTCGGAGTGTTCTATGACTGAGTTTTTGAAGTATTCAGCTAAATAGCCATGCGGGATCGGGGCATGATTTGATACTTTGGATTACCGATAATGTGTTCTATGGCATCGGGCTAATTGGGGGAGTCTGCTAATGACCATCAAATTGTACAATCATCGTTGTATCAGTTTCCGAGCTGAGGGGTTGCTTGGTTATTTCTTTGAATAGTCATGGGCTGGTGAAACACGGGTTGCTCGATGCGTAATAATTGTGTATTGAAGATCAAAGTAAGGTGAGTGGTTATCGAGAAGGTTCTGACGAGTTCCAAATCATATATAGCATTTAAGGACTTTTGAATTTGTGTATGGGTAAGGCTTGAGATGGATATTGAATGGTAATCAGATCTGCAGTATTACCATGTCAAGATGATTCTACATGGCAATATTGGAGGGATGCAAGAAATGGCTTCGGAATCCCAGAAGGTCCCTTCGGAGCGATGCATATCTGATTGATTTGCTTCTGAGTTGGCAGTTTGGGTGATTTGGTTGAGTTAGACGCGATCAGTTCTGATAAATCGATCATGTGTTAATGAGTTCGAAGAATTTACCATGGTTATGGACATGACCGGAGTTGATATTTGCTACAGGTATAGAAACTATATTGCATATGGTGATGTTCTCCTAGATTGAGTTAAATGCAAGGTTCGAGGTTGATGAGATGTTCAATTTGCTTGTGGTTCATAGTTGATTATAAGATTTTCGTATTTTCGCAAGTTAGCATGTTAGTGGCAGTGCATTGGTGGGGTTGAAAGTTGCGAGTTCAAGATTGCGATTAAGTTTTAAAGGGAAGGATATGAGTTCTTGATGTCACGAACGATTCCATATGTTTAAGAGGATGTGGGCACATTTGATATTATTGGAGGTGAGAGTGCACATTGGCAGGTGCATTGTGTTTTGACTTGTCGATATTTTCTGTAAAATGATGGAGTGTGAGTGACGTATCAACCAATTGAGTAGCGATGTTGAGATCAGATATGAAGATTCTGGTATTTTTAAGGTATAGAGGCTAGATGTTCTCGTTGGCAGACTATTCCATGATTGCGAATTGTGAAGAAATATTGGGAATTGGATGATTAATGGTAGGTGTTATGGAAGGGTTGCTATGAATTTTGGAAGGTTAATTACCTGTTTTGGGAATGATTAAAATTTAGTTTGGGGATTATTTGCGAGCCTAATGAGAATGTGTATTCTGTATCAGATCAGATTTGCTTGCTCCTACGAAGCTGTTACCACAAGTATATCATCGGGCAGAATGGATGTTAATGCACGCCTTGGTATATATTATGTGTTCCTCTCCTATGCTATGACAAGTTATGAGGGTTACATTATTCTTTGCACTCATATTGTAACTCTGTTTAGGCTTTATGGCGTTATGGGCGAGATAGCCCTCGCAATGTTGACTTGCTTACGGCACCATAGTTGTACTTGTCTTTCTCAGCATTGTTTGTGCCTAATCATCTTCCCATAGTTATATTTTGTGCACTTTGTCGTGCTTGATGTTGATGTACATGTGATCAGTGAGCCCAAGTATTATGGTTCGATAGGTACCCTATGTGGATTGATATGATAGGATCAGGTGCGCGCCGCAACGGTACTGTGATGAAATGTAACTTTGTATGCTTATTTCATATATTTTGCTTTCGCCTTGTTGAAAATAGTTCATAGGAAAATGTTAAAATTACCCTGCCTGCTTAACCTGCTTAGTAGCCTTCTTATTTAACTTTCTTACCATTATTTATCATGTCTGACTTATTACTCGTTTGGTGTACAAAACCGCGTTATTTAGGGCTCCATATGGTTTTGGTGAGACTTATGGGTTGAGTTGCTTGTATTGGCTGGGATAAGGTTTCTAGACCTGAGATTTGCACTATTGCATTAGGATAAGGAATATTTGGAAGAATGATACTATATTTCTGCTAAGGATTTGGGCAATGGCGGTCGGACGAGTTGGCTTCTTAGATTATTGATCAGATGAGTAGTTAAGAGATTCTGCGTGTTTTTTCATCATCGGCAGTGTATGAAGGTTTTGAATGAGGTTTTAACTGATATGAGGTTTACTACTGGTAACGAATTTGTTTTTAGGCAGCCATGGTGGTCAGTAGTTACTACTGTGAGTATCTGAGTGATGGGGTATATCATGTGATTACATCTTAGGCTATGGTTATGACTTAATACAGCTTGTTCAGACTTATATAGTGTGTAGATGCGAGATTCGGGCCTTATAAGGAATTCCAGATGTTGGAAAATTTGGGTTCTAAGGCTTATGAGCGAAGGTTGAATTAAGGAACTTCAGTTATATTGTGTTGTCAGACTTACAAAGGTTTGGGTGATTGGAAATCCCCGGGTGTATGAATGTGAGCTTATGTTGTGATTTAATAGCTTTGGAACGACTTGTGTCACGTTCGAAGACGAACGGATGTTTAAGTAGGGGAGGATATAGTGACCCGACTGATCATTTTGAGCAATTGCATCTGGTTAGGCAGTTTGAGGTCATGAGTAGCTTCATCTAGTGTATTATGACTTGTGTATATCATCGGCTTGGGTTTTTGAGTGGTTCGGAAATTATTTTAAGGAGTGATTCTCATTTGAGAAGCTCGAAGTTAAAAGAATTGACCAAGATTTGACTTTTGAGTATTTGACCTCGGATCAAAGTTTTGATGGTTCTGGTAGGTCCAAATGATTTTCTGGATTTGGGCGTATGCCTGAATTTGCATATAGATATTTCTAGAGGGTTTCGGCATCATTTGGTAGAAGTTGGAAATTTAAAGGTTTAGAATTTTCCTAGGTTTGACCATGGTTTGAGTTTAATGCTATCGAGTTCGGATTTTTGTTTCGGAACTTGGAATAGGATCGTTTCGTCATATGGAACTTGCCTGCAAAATTTGGCATCATGTGGAGTTGATTTGATATGGTTCAGATAGGTGGTTGCGATTCTAGAGGTTTTCGAAGTTCATGGGGATTTCCATACATTTTGCCGTCCGATTTGTGATGCTAGAGGTTATTTTGATGTTGTGCTCATGCAAGCGAGTTCATGTTATGTTTTTGGACTGATGTTGGTGTTTGGTTTGGACTCGGGGGCTCCGGTGAGTTTCGGATTGGTTCATGAATGATTTTATATAATTTTTGAGTGTTGGTATTGGTTCCATCGCATTTGCGATATTTTTGTCGCAAATGCGACTATCGCATTTATGAAGTACCCTCGCATTTGCGAAACTGGGATGCTGGGGAAGAGTTTGCATTTGCGAGTGTGGGTTGTTCATTTTTTGCGAAGATTTCTGCCGCTTTTGCGATGGCCGTTGTAAGCACGTGATTTTTGCCCTATATGAGAATTACTCCCAAAAAATTCAAAAATAAAATAATTTTTCTTGGTGTGCAATTTTTGTGATATTTTGTGATATTTTGTGTAACTATTTGTATGTTTGTCTGTGCATGTTTATTTGTTAAATTATTAAAAATACAAAAATATGTCGCATTTCGCATGTAGGATTTAATTATATAATTGTTAGTAATTAAGTTTGTTTTACAAAAAATAAAAATTTATAAAAATAGGCATCGTTTGCATTTTTAGCATTTAATGTCCAAATACACAATTTTATGCTTAATTAATACTTAATTGTGCGTTAATTGTTATTGGGAGTTAATTTGCGCTTTGATAACTTAATTTAGTTCTTAATAATAGTTTAAGTATTTTTATAATTTAGTTTTAGAAAAATAAAAGAAGAAAAGAGAGCAAAATATAAAGAAAGTCGGAATTGGGCCTCTTCTTCGATTTCAAGCCACAGGCCCAAAAAATGGCCCAATCTTCCCAAATGACCCAGCCCATTTCGAACTGGGTCGACCCAGTCCAGTACCAACAACCCAACTCCCCCTCTTCATTTTCAATTTTTACAAAAAAACAAAAACAAAACAAAAAAAAAAAGAAAAACAAAAGAAAACCCTAAAACTAAGAGACCCGCCCCCCTTTCTATCTTTCTCCTTCTTCTTCCTCAAGCAAGACCCCATCCATGGCTGCCCCCCACACACCCCAGCCTGCTCCATCCACACGGTCGGACCACCACCCTTCGTCCAACAACCTTCGCCCCTACCCGCCATTGACGAGCTTGTCAAGCTCCCATGGTTGTCTCGTCCTCATCTTCTTGAAGGAGTAACATCGCAGGCAGTCCAATGGTTGCTTCGTTTTCTTTTGAACGAGCCAGCTTGCTCCGTCGACACAACCGGACAACCACCAGTCTTTCGTCGACGTTTCAGTTCCACATTCGACGACCAACAACTCCGTCGCGGCTGCTGTCCCTTCTCCTCCGAGTTGCTGCTTCTCCGCCATGGATGAGCACGCACAGGTGCGTCGACCAGCTCTACTGTGAAACGATGCTTCTTCTCCCCGTCGTCCTCCTCGACGGGCTGCTGCTGCCATGGTTGTCGTTGCTGCTGCTATCACTGCTTGGACGCCGCTGTTGGGTCGTCGCCGCCGCTGCCTCGTCGCGGCAGTTGCTTCTGCTGCCCCCAACGCTGCCGTGCTGCCGCCTCACCTTCGTCCTCTTCACTTCGGCCTCGCGTACACGGATGAGTTTTGGTCGATGTCGTCGTCGTTGGTTGGTCGTTGTTCGTCGTTTCAATCCGGTTGGTAGATTTTGAATTTTATTTTTTGTCCGTACCTTGTTTTTATATTCTCGAATCTAAAAACGGCAAATGTTGGTTTTGTTCATGTCTATGATTAGATATTTGATTTTTTGTTTTGTTCATGTTCATATGTTTTGTTAAGTTAATTTTCAGATTTCAAATGGAAATTTAATTAGTGGTTTTTCATGTTTGTTTTGTTGTTTAGGTAAAAGTTGTTAGTCTAATATTGGTGAGATACAAATTGAAGTTTAATTAATTATTTCTTCAATTTGTTTCATGTGTTTATGTATTTTTAGAAATTGTTAATATTGTTAAGTTCAAGTTTAAGTTCATAATTGTTTCTTCGTCGATATTGTTATTTGTCTAAAAAAGAATTTAGTTGTGTTGAAGGAAATATATTGATTTAATCGTTTGAATCCGTCATGCTTGTTGTTTAATATAGATTTCATTCATGTTCATACTTTGTTTGTTTGATCTTGAATCCGAAATTTGTGTAGCTTGATTTCTTGTTTACCATTTATGATTATTTCTTGAAATTGTCTCATAATCTTGTTTAAAGTTTAATATAGGAATTGTTTGTTGTAATGTTGTTAGAGTTAAACTTAAGTTCAATATTATTGAATTTAGAAATCTAAATATACTTGTTTGATTGTTGTTGTTGTTGAATCCGAAAATAGGTTTGTTGTTGCTAAAAATATTGTTCAAACAAATTTTAGTTGTTCTTTGTTGTTCAATTTGTGTTCATGTGATATTGTTGTTATGATGTTCATCCGTGTTCATATTGTTGTTTGAATTTAGGTAAAAATTGGTCATATTGTCTATATTTTGGTTAAGTGTGATTAATTGATTTATTATTGCTGATGGAGGTAATTTGGTAAATCGCAGTACGTTTGGGGTAAAATAGTAATTGTAATAAGGTCGGAGGGGTAGTTTAGGAATTGTACATTTTGTAATTTTTTATATGAAGCATGGGGGACAAAATATAATGGGGTGGGTTGTGATATAGTTGTTTAATATAAAGGGGGGACAAGACAAAATTTAGTGGGGAGGAATCTTGTATTTGTTTAGTGAAGCATGGGGGACAAAATATAATGGGGTGGTGATGATATATTTATTTAATGTAATGGGGATGAGTGGGAAGATAATGGGTTTGGTAGGGGAAAATGATTGATTTTAATTGATTAAAGGGTTGGGATTATATATAGGAAGTCTTGAACACAAAACAAGGAGAAGAGAAAAAAGACAGATACGAGAGAATACAGAAGAGAAAGAACGAATCTGAACAGAAAGAAAATAAGAGAGAGAAAAAAAAGGCTGAACATTTAAGAGAGAGAAAATTCCGAAAAAATATTTAAACTTTCAAAAAAAAAACTAAAAAAAAAATCTTTTGCTTTCTTTCATTGTTTGAAATCAGAATTAATTGTTTTTTCATCAAAGCTTGAAGCTTTTGTTTTTGGGATTACTACTCCACCGATTTGCAAATTCGGTTCGTGGGTTACTGTTGCTGGACTGTTTGTTGCTGCACTGTATTGTCATTACTACTGCTGATTCTTATCTTCATTTTCTTTTGCTTCCAATATCAGGTACACAACTGACACGCTGGTTATTGTAATCCGAAATATGAAGCATGAATACAAATGAAGAATAGAGTGTTAAATTTTTAATTTAGTTTTAATTTTTTTTTGTATTGTATTTAGATTATTCATGTATTGTTATTCTGTCAATCACTGTCATTTGGCATAATTAGACATGTTATAGCGATATATTAAATAATGCCTTAACCGGATTATTAGGAAATATATTCAAGATGGATTACTAGTTAAAACTGTTTAAAAATCAAAATAGAAGAAATAACGTAAAAATGGCTTTATTGAATCAGTTTGGCAAAAAATGATTAATTCCTTATTCATAAGGTTTTTTGTCAACATTAAGTTAATCGGAATCATGTAGTTAATTTCAGTTAAAACATGAATTAGTTTGCGAATCAAGTATTAGGACATGATGTGAATTAAAACAAGGTTAGTTAAGGTTAAATTGTTTAACTTTTAGAAATATGGTTTAGTAATCAAGTTTTTTTTTTTAATTTTCAGTATTTGTAAATAATTAATTTCAATAAGCTTAAGTCATACTAACAATATGTTTTAATCCAACTATGGGATAATTAGTTTTTTTTTTACTTTTTGGCAATTCCATGTTGTTCGTAATTATCATTTTAGTAATATTACTTTCCATTAATATTTGTTTTGAATTAGTAATTAATATGTTATTTTTAAGTATGTAGAGATTGACTTCATAATTATGGACAAACTTAGTAATAATAAAGATGTAGTCATTAAAGGGTATTCATAAAATAAGGGAGGATCTCGCTAACAAATAAATAAATATAAATAATACAAAAAATTGCAGTCCTCCAATCTTATTTTTTTTTATATAAGAAAATACCTAGATTTCAAGATGGGCGATTTAGTAAAATTCACAGTCTTACCTAATAATATCATAACGCGTAGTATTTTGGCGCATATTTAATAAGGTTATTTTCTTGAATACGGGTGTACATTTATGTAACCCAAATCACGATCTTGACGAAGTCAAAATGCGTCAACAAATCACGCGTGCACTGGTTGTGGCGTGGCTCGAGATGCATTTTCACGACGTTGCAATTTTGTATAAAATAAATAATGATAAAAGCGGTTTTTAAAAGTTAAATTTGCACATAAGTTTATAATACGTATTATATCAGATAGTCAAGCCAAATATAACAGTTGAGCGATCGTGCTAGAACCACGGAACTCGGGAATGCGTAACACCTTCTCCCGGGTTAACAGAATTCCTTATCCGGATTTCTGGTTCACGGACTGTAATACAGAGTCATTCTTTTCCTCGATTCGGGATTAAACTGGTGACTTGGGACACCCTAAATCTCCCAAGTGGCGACTCTGAAATAAATAAACAAATCCCGTTTCGACTGTCCTTTAATTGGAAAAAACTCCTGTACCCTCGCGGGGCGGAAAAAGGAGGTGTGACAGCTCTGGCGACTCTGCTGGGGAACAAAACCCAGAATCTCTGGTTCAGGGTTCAAGAATTCGAGCTTAAAATAACTGCTATAGTTGGCTTTATTTATTATCTGATTTTTACATGATATATGCTTAATGTGCTAAATGATGCTTTTACCGCTTTAATATTATTTGAATTGTGTATATAAAACTGCTACGAAACCCTTCTTCTTTCTGAGTCTTCTGAATTTATGGTGTACACGTGTGCGTGGCCCACCTTTCTCTTTAGAAGTCATACCAAATAAAACGAAGTTGGGACAAGTAACTAGGCCGGGTAGACTTTCGTGCTCCCGGTACGTTGCCCCCACTTCGGCTCAAGCTGTCCACTTGGGTAAGCCAGGGCTAGAACAATATGCCTCAGGTTTTTCACTTAGAATAACTCAGCTTCATGCCAGATCCCTAGTAGGAACGTTTGATTGCATCACGTGCATTTGACTTTGGAGGCTCAACACAGGGGTTGGGTCTGTCTAGGACAGGTGTACCAAAAAAATAAAAATGACCATCCTGATGCATCTTACTTGTTGCTACTTGCGCATTTATTTGATCCGGATTTGTGTGTTGACTGACTTTTGAATATCAGGAGTAATATTTTGAAATTGAAAAAAAAAGAAATAGCGGTTAGGGAATTGATTGTTTATTTTTAAAAAAAAAAACCAATGCCCAAATACTGTCAAAACTCTGCCGAAATTTTGAAAAAAAAATGTTTTATTAGTTTGTTTTACTAAAAGCAAAGGAAAATAGAAGAAAAAATATATAGTTTGTCTTGCCATGAAAATGAAAATAAAAAAGAGTCTTATTTTTTAAAAATGTTTTTTTTTGTTATTTATTTGTTTATGAAAATGCAAAAAAAAAATTAAAAAAATAAAAAGAGTCTTTCATTATTTGTCACAAATATATATATATAAGTCCAAAAAGTTTTTCTTTATTTCCAAAATATATATGTATATCTTTATTAGTTGCAAAAAATATTTGTCTTGCCAAAAGTCTAGAAAAGTTTTTTTAGAACCCCAATTTTCAAAACAAAAAATCCAAAAATATTTTCCATTATTGACTTCTTTAGAAAGTTTTTTTTAATTATTTAAAAAAAATATAATAAAATAAAAAATTCGAAAATATTTTGATTCTTCTTTCAAAATTGAAAAGAAAATTCAAATTTCAAAAAATACTTTTTAGAAGCATTTCTTTTATTAAAAGTAAAATTCCAAAAATATTTTCTTTTTTCTTTAGAATAAGAAAAAAAACAAATGAAAATTCCGAAAAAAAATATCTTCCTTTTACTTTTGAAATTCTCAAAGTTCAAATCAAAAGAAAAGGAATTTTTACAAGTCTTTCTTTCAAAAAAAAAATCAATCAAAAAAAAAATATACTTCTTTTCTTCTTTTGAAGCAGTTCTTTCACAAATTCCAATTAAAAAAAAAAGAAGTTAGTTCATTTACTTATTCTTGATCAGCCCGAACTACGCGGGTTTGATTCTCACCGGATGTGAGATACGTAGGCAACCCTCATCGGGTCCAACCCCCCTTTTTTTGCTAAAATAGCCAAAAACCAATAAATAAATAAAAAACGTGTCAAAATTTTTTATTTTGTCATAAATAAGTCGAGTGGTGTCCAACCTCCCCTTTTGCTAAAAAATAGCCAATAAAAAACATGTCAAATTTTAATTTTGTCATAAAGAAATCGGGTGACGCTGTTTTATCAAGACATAGCCGAATGTTCCCGAAAGGGACACCGGAAGGCTGACTTTGCATAAACAGCCACCTTTGGGTCATTTTTTAAGATTTGGTCCAGTTGACCCACACAGTCTTAAAAATTTTCGTCCCCGAGACGTTGAAAGGCCGTGTTTGCAATATTGAGTTTTCTAATTTGAAAAACGATAAAAAGAGTCGTAAATAAGTCAGGTGATGTTGTTTTGTCATAAATAGCCGAATGTTCCCGAAAGGAACGCCGGAAGGCTGACTTTGCATAAACAGCCACCTTTTGGGTCACGTTTAGGATTTTTGGTCCAGTTGACCCACACAGCCTTAAATAATCTTCACCCCCGAGGTGCTGAAGGGCCGTGTTTGCAACACCCGGTTTTTATTGCAATTTGAGAAAAAAAGAGTCAACGGTCAGGTGAATACCGTTTGTTTTTTTTAGTCAAAATAAGTCGAGCCAGCTTCGGTCGCGTCTTAAACCGTTCTTGCCAAAATAGCCTTAGAGTATCTTTCAGTTGTCGAAAGGCTATTTTCATAAAAGAACGGACAAGTGTGTAAAGTGTCATAAAATAATCCTCTCCGGCCTCAAAATTTGGAAGGGGCCACGTTTGCAAAAATAACCGTTCGGTTGCATTTGTCAAACGGAGAAAGGAAGCTGGCCGTTTGTTTTTGGAGTTTGTAAATCTTTTAATTAGAATATGTGGGTTGTTTGATTTTCGAGTTTGTAGGTCATCTTCAAACCTTTGAAACCCAGTTTATTTTAATATGAAAATTGAAAAAAAATGATTAGTATTGTTTATCTTTTATTGGTCCGAACTACGCGAGGTCTGATTCATGCGGGGTCATGATACGTAGGCAATCTCCATAAGATTCGACCACAACAAAATAAAAAGGGTGGAATGGAGGGTTTCCGAAACACTTGAAAAGGCACGAGTAAAAAACCAGCCGGGAGGATGCACGCGGTAGAAAAAAACATGTTAGAAATGGTTAACTGCCTAAGAATATTACGTTCCCCAATATGCAATTGCAATATCTGTTAAAACTCTAACGCTAACAAGTTTGTTATTTGTCCAATTCCAAACAGTTAGTTGTTAAAGCGTATGGCACCATACCATTATCAAACAAGATCAAAAGGGATTATACTAGAAAGCATGACTGGCTCAGAAAATAGTGTTGAGTCGGAAAGGACGGCACATCAGATGCTGAAGGAGGCGATGGCCAATATAGAAAAAATGAGATTGGAAATGCATGAAATGCAGCTAGCCGTGGCTAAGGCGCAAAAGGGGCCCGAACCACATTCCATGCACCAGAACCCCATACCTACAACCCGTACTTAGAGGTACCGGCAGAGATCGAAAAGTCGGTTAAAGTCCCAGAACAAGATGAGGTGATGAGGAAGTTCAAAAGCCTGGAGCAGTCCTTCAGGAACCTGCACGGATTAGGCAACCAGGTCAGCGTGGCCTACAAGGATCTATGCCCTTTCCCGGACGTCCAACTCCCGGTTGGGTTCAAGATGCCCAAGTTTGATTTATATAAAGGGCACGGTGATCCCATGGCGCATTTGCGGGGCTTTTGTAGCAAAATGAGAGGGGCAGGCGGCAAAGATGAGGTACTGATAGCTTATTTCGGTCAAAGCTTAACTGGATCGGCACTGGAATGGTATACCCGGCAAGATTCCAGCAGATGGTACACTTGGGATGATCTGGCGCAAGCTTTCGCGGGTCATTTTCAATACAATCTCGAGATAGTCCCTGACCGTCTCACATTGCTGAGGACCGGGAAGAAGCCCGAGGAAAGTTTTCACGAGTTCGGGTTCTGCTGGAGAGAGCAAGCGGCCAGAGTTGATCCTCCCATGAGAGAGAGAGAAATGGTGGACTACTTCTTGCAAACACTGGATCCAACTTACTTTGGTCACTTGGTGACGACGGTTGGGAAATCCTTCAATGAAGTAGTTAAGATAGGGGTCATGATAGAGGAGGGTCTGAGGTCTGACAAAATCCTGAATTACTCGGCAGTCAAGGCAACGACCCAGGCTATTCAGAGCGGCACGGGAGGTGCGCTGGGAAGAAAGAAGAAAGAAGAAATTGCCACGATTGAGGCAAGCAGTTGGTCCAGGTCTGGTAAACCATACTACAACCAACCCAGACCCCACAGACCAAACTACCCATACAGCCCACCACAGCACTACTATCCACCTCAAGAACCACACTTCTCCGTGCACCAAGCCCAAACATACACTCAGCCTCCGGTTCGCTCGCAATGGCGCGCGCTGGCTCCCCAGAACACACATACACCACCGCAAAACACCTATCCACCACCAAGAGCCTACAAGAACCCTCCAGGGGCAGGTTTCCGGGGAAATCAGGCTTTCAGAAATGAAAGAATACAAAGAACATTCACTGAGTTGGGGGAAACCTATACTGCCGTGTTCCACAAATTAAGGCAGTTAGGCTTGTTGAGTCCTGTTGAGCCCAGATTGCCAAATCCCCTTCCCAAAAATATGGACCACTCGGTAAGCTGTGAGTATTGTTCGGGGGCTCCTGGACATGATACCGAGAAGTGTTGGAAGTTGAAACATGCAGTACAGAATCTTATTGACACCAACAAGATTGAGGTTCAGACACTAGAGGCACCCAACATCAATCAGAACCCGTTGCCGGCACACCTTGAAACCCACATGATTGAGCTAGTGCACGAAGGAGGGAAGCTAAAGAAACCCTCACAAACAGTGATGATGATCCGTATCGGTTCAAAAGAAATGTTAACCAGTGGAAAAGCGGTGGTATAGTTGGAAAAGGTGGATGACAAGCCAGTTATGGTGTTGGGAAAAGGGTCCAACGAGGCAGATATGCAGTTTGTGGGGTTGAAAGTAAAAATCAACAATTGAATGGCTACTCCTCTTCCTATACGAAGGGAGTCTTGGTAGTGGGCTCTGATTTTTTTTTTGTTGTCTGGATTATTCCAGGGTTGTAATCCAGATCTTTCTTGTGCTCGCCAAAGTGTGAAACCTTGTTATCCCGTATTTTAATAAAGTGAAAGTTTTTTTTCCTCATTCCTTATTTTGTTTTAATTTTTCTTCTTATTTTTCTCTTCTGAACAGTTCTCTTTCTATTGGTTCTAATGACATGGCATGCACGACGGATCTTCAACCTAGTCTAAAAAAATCAATCTGATTTCAAACTTATAGTACAAGATTGTGATGATAAGTCGGAATACGATAAGGATGAAGCCTTCGAAGAAATTAACAGAGAGTTGAGCCAATTTGAAAAAAAGAGCCCAACTCAAATGACACGGAAGCCGTCACTCTAGGGGATGCGGATGACATCAGGGAAGCTAAGATAAGCGTCCACATGGAACCAAACATCAGGGAAGAACTAATCAAAGCACTTACTGAATTCAAAACATTTTGCATGGTCATACGACGACATGCCGGGCTTAAGTACCAATCTAGTGGTTCAAAAATTGCCCACTGACCCGACATTACCCCCCGTCCAGCAAAATTGAGGAAGTTCAAAACCAACGTGAGTGTGAAGATTAAGGAAGAAGTGACCAAACAGCTGAATACTAAGGTTATTCGGGCCGCTTGATATCCTGATTGGTGGGCTAATGTGGTGCCAGTGTAAAAAAAAAAAAGAAAAAAAGAAGAAGAAGAAGACGGAAAATCCGAGGTGTGTGTTGATTATCGCAATCTAAACAGAGCAAGCCCGATGACGCTTTATGATCAACAGATATCGAAGGGAAATGCGTCGACATGGCTATCAATTCTGACGCAGTTAAGAGATATTATGATTTCTTGTAATTGTAATTGTTGTTTGTTTGTACTTAGCATTTATCAGAGAATGAAATGACGGAGGCAATTCTTTCTTCTATCCCAAACACTTTGACCTTTGCTTCCCCTTTTGAGCCTTATTTACTCTTTCATACCCCTCTTTTGGAATCAGTAATGAAAATGAAAAAAAAAGTAATGATAATAAGAACAAAAGAAAAGTCACAAAAAAAACAAAGGAATTGGGAACTACGTTTGACCTGATTCCTCAAAGAAGGATACGTAGGCGCCTCACGGCTCGGTCATAGTGTAACATAGTGTGCATAAGGTAACATAGTGTGACAAAATAAAAATCCCCAAGCAAGAAATACTGGGGCCGAAGTTGGCGCTTGTAATTTTGGCAAGAAAGTTTGATTCCAAGAGTTGTACTATTTTACCCCTAAAAATTATTTTTGAACTTTGGATACCCCCTTCTCCTTTCAGCCATACACAAAAACCCCTATTGATGTCCAAAAAAGACCTCCCGATCAGTATCTGAGAAGTGCTAAGTCAATTCAAATGGAAGTCGGGAATAACACTCTGATCCCCAGCAAAGAAGAAGATCATAAGCTGGAAATGAATTGATAGCCGAAAGAATCCCCAACAGAGAGAGTCATATCGGCAGCACTCCAATCCCCAGCTGAAAAATAAAATAAAATGAGAAAGTCTTATCGGTGAAAACCTTCAGAGGCACCATAAGGCGGCGAGAGTTGAGAGAAATGAGAGAGTCTTATTAGTGAAAACCCCTCGAAGGGAACTATGAAGCGACAAGACAAGATTGGCGGGAAGGATCCGCATTTGGCAAAGTGATGAGTGCCTGTTTATCCCCAGCAACATGAGGCCGTCCGAAGGGTTGATTGATACAAATAGACTGGGTTGATTAATCCGGAATGCGTGACATGTTCGTTGGGATCGGTTATATCATTCAGATAAGTTCTTTTCTTTCCTTTTCCCCAGCATTTGTTCAGAAAGACTTCTTCTTTTTCTATTTTTGAGATCATCACTTTTTCATTTTTTGGTTTAAAGATTTTACCTCCCCAGCAGTTTGTTTTTGAAAAGGATTTTCAGAGTTTACTACCAGTTGCCAAAATAAGGCAAAGCAAAAGGAGAATACGATAGGCCAAAGATAAGGCGATAAAGTGAAAAGAAGTTGGTTGCAAACACCAAATGATGAATGGGTCTAGATCCCCAGAGGACCAAATTTTCAAGGGAAGTTGGAGAAAAACAAAAAAAATGTTGAGAAAATTGTGGACCTAATTCCAAGAGGGCCCCCAGCAGATCATCGAGACGTAGGAGCATCCCCGACAGATTTTCAACCAAGTTCCAAGAGGGTCGGACATCACAGAGTGGGGAAGGAAGAAAAGGAAAATTCATCCCCAGCAAAATAATCCCCAACAAGTTTTGGAACGCAGAGCAGGGAAGGAGAAAGGGAAAAGCCATCCCAGTGGAGTATCACAACCAACTACCATGCTTTAAACTAACAAATTTTGTTTGATTTGAAACAAGTAAAAGAAATGGCATTTATAACGGAAATGCATGCCACAAGAAAGATTGTCAAACTGGGGGGGTAGAAAATTTTCTGGAAATCAGGTACCCATTTGGGGAAGAATAAAGATAACACCAGTCTCAAGGGAAGTGGTCTTTGAACCAGTGTTGCCCCCTACATAATAAGTTTCCAATGAAGGAAGTTGATCCCCAGCAGACAGAACAAAGGGATGACATTTGTGCTCAGAAAAGCAAAGAGCCATTATCCTCCCCAGCAGCTTCCAGAAGAATGAAGCATCGATTTGAAGGGATAAAATTCCCCAGCAGCGTTATCCTCAACAACGTTATCCCAAGAAGATAACACTTTTATCCCCAGCAGTGTTAAGAAAAAAAATTGAATTTGAAGGAGGGGAAGAAAGGAGACTCCCCTAGTGGTATTATCCCCAGCAATCAGGCGTCCACCTGGAGAACAAGGAAGAGCAATGAAAGAAACAACAATCAGGCGTCCACCTAGAGAATAAGGAAGATAAATGGAAGTATTAGCAGTCAGGCGTCCACCTGGAGAACAAGGAAGAACAGTTGAAGTATCAGCAATCAGGCATCCACCTGGAGAACAAAGAAGAACAGTTGAAATATCAGAAGTCAGGCGTCCACCTGGAGAACAAGGAAAAGCACCAAAACTGGGGCAGAAGATTTTCTGCCATTGTCGAAAATTTTCTCGGAGGAACGAGGAAATCAATTCAAGTTTTAAGAGATAGCAAGACAACACGATTCGAAGAAAAACAGTCGGAGGTAAGACAATTCCAAGATTTTGAAAATGGGATCATCCGCCCTCGAATAGGATATTTCGGGTTCATCCGCCCTCGAATAGGATATTTCGGGTTCATCCGCCCTCGAATAGGATATTTCGGGTTCATCCGCCCTCGAATAGGATATTTCGGGTTCATCCGCCCTCGAATAGGATATTTCGGGTTCATCCGCCCTCGAATAGGATATTTCGGGTTCATCCGCCCTCGAATAGGATATTTCGGGTTCATCCGCCCTCGAATAGGATATTTCGGGTTCATCCGCCCTCGAATAGGATATTTTGGGCTCATCCGCCCTCGAATAGGATATTTTGGGCTCATCCGCCCTCGAATAGGATATTTCGGGTTCATCCGCCCTCGAATAGGATATTTCGGGTTCATCCGCCCTCGAATAGGATATTTCGGGTTCATCCGCCCTCGAATAGGATATTTCGGGTTCATCCGCCCTCGAATAGGATATTTCGGGTTCATCCGCCCTCGAATAGGATATTTCGGGTTCATCCGCCCTCGAATAGGATATTTTGGGTTCATCCGCCCTCGAATAGGATATTTCGGGTTCATCCGCCCTCGAATAGGATATTTCGGGTTCATCCGCCCTCGAATAGGATATTTCGGGTTCATCCGCCCTCGAATAGGATATTTCGGGTTCATCCGCCCTCGAATAGGATATTTCGGGTTCATCCGCCCTCGAATAGGATATTTCGGGTTCATCCGCCCTCGAATAGGATATTTTGGGTTCATCCGCCCTCGAATAGGATATTTTGGGTTCATCCGCCCTCGAATAGGATATTTTGGGTTCATCCGCCCTCGAATAGGATATTTTGGGTTCGTCCGCCCTCGAATAGGATATTTCGGGTTCATCCGCCCTCGAATAGGATATTTCGGGTTCATCCGCCCTCGAATAGGATATTTCGGGTTCATCCGCCCTCGAATAGGATATTTCGGGTTCATCCGCCCTCGAATAGGATATTTCGGGTTCATCCGCCCTCGAATAGGATATTTCGGGTTCATCCGCCCTCGAATAGGATATTTCGGGTTCATCCGCCCTCGAATAGGATATTTCGGGTTCATCCGCCCTCGAATAGGATATTTCGGGTTCATCCGCCCTCGAATAGGATATTTCGGGTTCATCCGCCCTCGAATAGGATATTTCGGGTTCATCCGCCCTCGAATAGGATATTTCGGGTTCATCCGCCCTCGAATAGGATATTTCGGGTTCATCCGCCCTCGAATAGGATATTTCGGGTTCATCCGCCCTCGAATAGGATATTTCGGGTTCATCCGCCCTCGAATAGGATATTTCGGGTTCATCCGCCCTCGAATAGGATATTTTGGGTTCATCCGCCCTCGAATAGGATATTTTGGGATCATCTGCCCTCGAATGGGATACTTTGGGTTCATCCGCCCTCGAATGGGATTTTATTTTTAAAGTTGTTGTTGAAATCAGGAGCCCCCCTGAAGAACAGAATGGCGATTTATTGGTTGAAATCAGGAGCCCGCCTGAAGAAAGGAAATGCGTTTTATTTTTAAAAGTTGTTGAAATCTCGCCAACCTAAAGAAAGGAATGACATTTTTAAAGTTGTTGTTGAAGTCAGGAGCCCCCCTGAAGAACAAAATGGCGATTTATTGGTTGAAGTCAGGAGCCCCCCTGAAGAACAGAATGACGTTTATTTTCAAAGTTGTTTATTGAAGTCAGGAGCCCGCCTGAAGAGAGGAAAGACGTTTTATTTTAAAAAGTTGTTGATGAAGTCAGGAGCCCGCCTGAAGAGAGGAATGACATTTATTTCAAAAGTTATTTATTTGAAGTTGGGAGCCCGCACATAGAACAGAGGCATACATTTCAGTCTTTTCATTTCAAGTGTTGAAGTTGGGAGCCCGCCCATAGAACAGAGGCATACATTTCAGTCTTTATATTTTGAGCATTGAATTTGGGAGCCCGCCCAGATAACAGAGGCATACATTTCAGTCTTTATATTTCAAGTATTGAAGTTGGGAGCCCGCCCATAGAACAGAGGCATACATTTCAAGATCAAGTCAGAGGACAATAAAACAGAGGGTTACAATAGGAATCCCCAGCAGGAAACAATAAAAATCCCCAGCACCGGGAAGCAGAAGGTTACAACAAGAGGTCTCAGTACAAACTCAAGCGCATGTGTCGAAAGGAAGAAAAGCATCGGAAGAAAAGCACTGTAAGAAATGCAAGCAGACAAGAAAGCAAGGCAACAAGAACAAATTGCAGCCTAGCCTAGCTTCTTGTTTTCTTTTAAGTACGGTGTAACAAGGAGATCGGTAAGCAGTGGTAATAGCATGCAACAACAGTAACAATGTAGTCCCACGGTAGTCCCAGCTACCAAAATCTTCCCGAACTACATTGACCTGATTCCTGTTTAGCCCAGGATATGTAGGAAACCTTTGAAGCAAATGTTCGGTCAAATCTTTTTCAAAAAATGCTTCACACGGAGTACTCGGATGGGCAAAAATCGCTCGCTTTATCTTTGCACGAAAACCCTTCGTGTCTTCGGGCAAAGAGGGGCAGCTGTAAGCACGTGATTTTTGCCCTATATGAGAATTACTCCCAAAAAATTCAAAAATAAAATAATTTTTCTTGGTGTGCAATTTTTGTGATATTTTGTGTAACTATTTGTATGTTTGTCTGTGCATGTTTATTTGTTAAATTATTAAAAATACAAAAATATGTCGCATTTCGCATGTATTTAATTATACAATTGTTAGTAATTAAGTTTGTTTTACAAAAAATAAAAATTTACAAAAATAGGCATCGTTTGCATTTTTAGCATTTAATGTCCAAATATACAATTTTATGCTTAATTAATACTTAATTGTGCGTTAATTGTTATTGGGAGTTAATTTGCGCTTTGATAACTTAATTTACTTCTTAATAATAGTTTAAGTATTTTTATAATTTAGTTTTAGAAAAATAAAAGAAGAAAAGAGAGCAAAATATAAAGAAAGTCGGAATTGGGCCTCTTCTTCGATTTCAAGCCACGGGCCCAAAAAATGGCCCAATCTTCCCAAACGACCCAGTCCATTTCGAACTGGGTCGACCCAGTTCAGTACCAACAACCCAACTCCCCCTCTTCATTTTCATTTTTTCATTTTTTACAAAAAAAAAAAGAAAAACAAAAACAAAAAAAAAAGAAAAACAAAAGAAAACCCTAAAACTAAGAGACCCGCCCCCTTTCTATCTTTCTTCTTCTTCTTCTTCCTCAAGCAAGACCCCATCCATGGCTGCCCCCCACACACCCCAGCCTGCTCCACCCACACGGTCGGACCACCACCCTTCGTCCAACAACCTTCGCCCCTACCCGCCATTGACGAGCTTGTCAAGCTCCCAAGGTTGTCTCGTCCTCATCTTCTTGAAGGAGGAACATCACAGGAAGTCCAATGGTTGCTTCGTTTTCTTTTGAACGAGCCAGCTTGCTCCGTCGACACAACCGGACAACCACCAGTCTTTCGTCGACGTTTCAGTTCCACATTCGACGACCAACAACTCCGTCGCGGCTGCTGTCCCTTCTCCTCCGAGTTGCTGCTTCTCCGCCATGGATGAGCACGCACAGGTGCGTCGACCAGCTCTACTGTGAAACGATGCTTCTTCTCCCCGTCGTCCTCCTCGACGGGCTGCTGTTGCCATGGTTGTCGTTGCTGCTGCTATCACTGCTTGGACGCCGCTACTGGGTCGTCGCCGATGCTGCCTCGTCGCGGCAGTTGCTTCAGTTGCCCCGACGCTGCCGCGCTGCCGCCTCACCTTCGTCCTCTTCACTTCGGCCTCGCATACACGGATGAGTTTTGGTCGATGTCGTCGTCGTTGGTTGGTCGTTGTTCGTCGTTTCAATCCGGTTGGTAGATTTTGAATTTTATTTTTTGTCCGTACCTTGTTTTAATATTCTCGAATCTAAAAACGGCAAATGTTTGTTTTGTTCATGTCTATGGTTAGATATTTGATTTTTTGTTTTGCTCATGTTCATATGTTTTGTTAAGTTAATTTTCAGATTTCAAATGGAAATTTAATTAGTGGTTTTTCGTGTTTGTTTTGTTGTTTAGGTAAAAGTTGTTAGTCTAATGTTGGTGAGATACAAATTGAAGTTTAATTAATTGTTTCTTCAATTTGTTTCATGTGTTTATGTATTTTTATAAATTGTTAATATTGTTAAGTTCAAGTTTAAGTTCATAATTGTTTCTTCGTCGATCTTGTTATTTGTCTAAAAAAGAATTTAGTTGTGTTGAAGGAAATATATTGATTTAATCGTTTGAATCCGTCATGCTTGTTGTTTAATATAGATTTCATTCATGTTCATACTTTGTTTGTTTGATCTTGAATCCGAAATTTGTGTAGCTTGATTTCTTGTTTACCATTTATGATTATTTCTTGAAATTGTCTCATAATCTTGTTTAAAGTTTAATATAGGAATTGTTTGTTGTAATGTTGTTAGAGTTAATCTTAAGTTCAATATTATTGAATTTAGAAATCTAAATATACTTGTTTGATTGTTGTTGTTGTTGAATCCGAAAATAGGTTTGTTGTTGCTAAAAATATTGTTCAAACAAATTTTAGTTGTTCTTTGTTGTTCAATTTGTGTTCATGTGATATTGTTGTTATGATGTTCATCCGCGTTCATATTGTTGTTTGAATTTAGGTAAAAATTGGTCATATTATCTATATTTTGGTTAAGTGTGATTAATTGATTTGTTATAGCTGATGGGGGTAATTTGGTAAATCGCAGTACGTTTGGGGTAAAATAGTAATTGTAATAAGGTCGGAGGGGTAGTTTAGGAATTGTACATTTTGTGATTTTTTATATGAAGCATGAGGGACAAAATGTAATGGGGTGAGTTGTGATATAGTTGTTTAATATAAAGGGGGGACAAGACAAAATTTAGTGGGGAGGAATCTTGTATTTGTTTAGTGAAGCATGGGGGACAAAATATAATGGGGTGGTAATGATATATTTATTTAATGTAATGGGGATGAGTGGGAAGATAATGGATTTGGTAGGGGAAAAGGATTGATTTTAATTGATTAAAGGGTTGGGATTATATATAGGAAGTCTTGAACACAAAACAAGGAGAAGAGAAAAAAGACAGATACGAGAGAATACAAAAGAGAAAAAATGAATCTGAACAGAGAGAAAATAAGAGAGAGAAAAAAAAGGCTGAACATTTAAGAGAGAGAAAATTCTGAAAAAATATTTAAACTTTCAAAAAAAAAACTAAAAAAAAAAATCTTTTGCTTTCTTTCATTGTTTGAAATCAGAATTAATTGTTGTTTCATCAAAGATTGAAGCTTTTGTTTTTGGGATTACTACTCCACCGATTTGCAAATTCGGTTCCTGGGTTACTGTTGCTGGACTGTTTGTTGTTGCACTGTATTGTCATTACTACAGCTGATTCTTATCTTCATTTTCTTTTGCTTCCAATATCAGGTACACAACTGACACGCTGGTTATTGTAATCCGAAATATGAAGCATGAATACAAATGAAGAATAGAGTGTTAAATTTTTAATTTAGTTTTAATTTTTTTTTGTATTGTATTTAGATTATTCATGTATTGTTATTCTGTCAATCACTGTCATTTGGCATAATTAGACATGTTATAGCGATATATTAAATAATGCCTTAACCGGATTATTAGGAAATATATTCAAGATGGATTACTAGTTAAAACTGTTTAAAAATCAAAATAGAAGAAATAACGTAAAAATGGCTTTATTGAATCAGTTTGGCAAAAAATGATTAATTCCTTATTCATAAGGTTTTTTGTCAACATTAAGTTAATCGGAATCATGTAGTTAATTTCAGTTAAAACATGAATTAGTTTGCGAATCAAGTATTAGGACATGATGTGAATTAAAACAAGGTTAGTTAAGTTTAAATTGTTTAACTTTTAGAAATATGGTTTAGTAATCAAGTTTTTTTTTAATTTTCAGTATTTGTAAATAATTAATTTCAATAAGCTTAAGTCATACTAACAATATGTTTTAATCCAACTATGGGATAATTAGTTTTTTTTTTACTTTTTGGCAATTCCATGTTGTTCGTAATTATCATTTTAGTAATATTACTTTCCATTAATATTTGTTTTGAATTAGTAATTAATATGTTATTTTTAAGTATGTAGAGATTGACTTCATAATTATGGACAAACTTAGTAATAATAAAGATGTAGTCATTAAAGGGTATTCATAAAATAAGGGAGGATCTCGCTAACAAATAAATAAATATAAATAATACAAAAAATTGCAGTCCTCCAATCTTATTTTTTTTATATAAGAAAATACCTAGATTTCAAGATGGGCGATTTAGTAAAATTCACAGTCTTACCTAATAATATCATAACGCGTAGTATTTTGGCGCATATTTAATAAGGTTATTTTCTTGAATACGGGTGTACATTTATGTAACCCAAATCACGATCTTGACAAAGTCAAAATGCGTCAACAAATCACGCGTGCACTGGTTGCGGCATGGCTCGAGATGCGTTTTCACGACGTTGCAATTTTGTATAAAATAAATAATGATAAAAGCGGTTTTTAAAAGTTAAATTTGCACATAAGTTTATAATACGTATTATATCAGATAGTCAAGCCAAATATAACAGTTGAGCGACCGTGCTAGAACCACGGAACTCGGGAATGCCTAACACCTTCTCCCGGGTTAACAGAATTCCTTATCCGGATTTCTGGTTCGCGGACTGTAATACAGAGTCATTCTTTTCCTCGATTCGGGATTAAACTGGTGACTTGGGACACCCTAAATCTCCCAAGTGGCGACTCTGAAATAAATAAACAAATCCCGTTTCGACTGTCCTTTAATTGGAAAAAAACTCCTTTACCCTCGCGGGGCGGAAAAAAGAGGTGTGACAGCCGTTGTCTTCACATTTACCATATTTTGGTCGAAAATGTGACTTTAGCAGAACTCCTCCTGGTTCGCTTTTGCGATGCCTTGTCCGCCTTTGCGAGGTTCGCAATGTCGCAAATGCAACATCTGCAACCTGCATATAGCTGATTAATTCCGAGACTTATCCTCATTTTAATATATTTTGAACCCTAGCCTCGATGGGAGGTGATTTTGTGGAAGGATTTTCCTACCAAACTATCAGGTAAGTAATTTTAATCAACTTTCAATTATATTTCGTGATTATACATTGGATTTAACAGCAAATTCATGAGAATGTAAGGGGAAATTTGGATATTTTGTCAAAGTTTTGAAAAATGAAAATTTGGGATTTGAGAGTCGAATTGGACTCGGATTTAAAAACAAAACACGTATATGGACTCATGGGGCTATGGGTAGTCAAGACCTACCCTTGGACCCGAGTTTTGACCGGGCGAGCCTGGGGTTGACTTTTTAGAAATTGTATAAAGATCACAACTTTATTAATTGAAATTATTTTTTCTTGCATTATGTGATGTATTTAAGTCATCTTTGGATGGATTGAGCCAAGCGGGAGTGAATTTGTAAAGGAAAAGCCAATTTGAATATTGAGTTGGCTGAATTGAGGTAAGTATCTTGCCTAACTTTGTTGAGGAAATTTTTCCTACTAATTGCCATTGTTTGCTACATGCGGGGGTGATGCATATATGAGGTGACGAGCATATATGCATGTGCAGGGTTAATCATGCTCAGGGGTAAATTATACGCTTAATTGTCCCTTGTAGAATTTTGTGACCTTCTCGTTTCATGTCCTACTTGACTTCTAGATTACCAAGAATATGAAATTAAATGCTAGGAACCAAGATTTAGCTCATTATAACTTGATTAAAATTTGACAAATTTTTGTGAAACCATTACGGTCATCACTATGTTTAATCATTAATACATCGCTACGACTGTTATTCTTGAGATATTGGATTCTATATTTGAGTTAAAGATCAATTTTGAGACTTTTCAAAATACTTGAATAATAAAGTACTTGAGGTTTATTGAATTGTTATTGGCTTGAAAGCTATGATTGATGTTCACTTGGAATATTCGTTTAAACACTCTCCTTGATATTATTCATGCTTCCTACCTTTGTTGTCATTGGTATACGTATGCTTGGTGAGGAAGAGCGTAAAGCGTGAAGGGTGATACTGTGCCATTGCATATACATTATCATGCGAGGAAGAGTGTAAAGCGCGAAGGGTGATGTCGTGCCATTTCATTTACATTATCATGTGAGGTTGAGAGTAAAAGTATGAAGGGTGATGCCGTGCCATTTCATTTATATTATCATGTTCTCATTTACATTAACATGTGAGGATGCGTGTAAAAGCACGAAGGGTGATGCCGTGCCATTTCATTTATATTATCATGCTTTAAATATTATCATGAATTCGTGGCACGAGGGGTATTTCCGTGCAGGCGAGGACAAGGGACATGCATTATGTTGTGATATCTTTTCCTTATGAATACGTTCATGACTTTACCTTGAGCTGTACTACTGTACCTATGTTTTCTATGCGACTTGTCGTTGTTGTTCTATTTTTGTTCTCTATCTCAACTGATATTGTGTTGCTCATGTGGTGACATCCAAATCTACTACAAAAGTAAATGGACACAGTCACATACAATATAATTTATCCAACTATGAGTCGGGATCGAATCCCACAGAGAACAATAAGTAGGCGATTAGGAATGTAAGAGAATTATCACTTGTTATGCAATGCCAAACACTAAGATGAGATAGAAGCATGAAGGGTGTTTTCATGCCATTGACTTGATATCTTGAGTACATTTCTCACACTATTAAAGTTTTTGGAGTTACTATCATGGTTTATTGGTTATCGCTCTATAGAAAGGATTGGTCCAGATATTAGGAAATGTTAAATTGTGATCTCTTCTAGTACTCATTTATTTCTTCGCATAGTCATGTCGTGTCCTGTTTTCTGTTATGTTCTAGTATTGTTCTATTGCTAGTTTTCTACACATGTTATATCAGTGAGTATCTTTTAACTAAAAAGACTCATCACTACTTCACCGAGGTTAGTCAAGATACTTACTGAGTACATGGGGCCGGTTGTACTCATGCTACACTTCTGCACCTTGCGTTCAGATTTTGGAGCAGAGCTACGGTGGATGACGGGGCTGACTTTGAAGATGTTCGTGCCTTTCGGATGTGGCTAGTACCTGTCCCTGGGTAATTTTAGAGTTGAGTTCTGTTTATGTACATTTCAAATAGAAGTTGTATTTATTTCATATCCGTTTTTGCAATAATCCAGTCTTAGTAGCTCATGTCTTGTACTACCAACCCTTGGGTTATTGTTTGGAATCTAGATATATCAATTATTGATCACATTTATTTTATTAGAGTTGTGTTAATTGTTAATTGGATGACCTAACGGGTCGGGTTAGGTTCCATCACGACTTGTCGATTTTGGATTGTGATAAGTTGGTGGTTGTGATTTTAGAGGTTTTCGAAGTTCATAGGGATTTCCATACATTTTGGCATCTGATTCATGAGTCTAGAGGTTATTTTGATGTTGTGATCACTCGAGCGAGTTCGTGTTATATTTTTTGATAGTTGTGTGTGTTTGGTTTGGAGCCTCGGCGGTGGATCGAGTGAGTTTTGGATTGGTTTTGAAATTATATATAGCCGGTACTGGTTCCATCGCATTTGCGATGTTTTTGGTGCAAATGCGACTATTACATTTGCGAAGTAGCCCTTGCATTTGCGAAACTGGGCTGCTGGAGAAGAGTTCGCATTTTGCGAAGATATTCCTCACATTTGCGAGTGTGGGCTGTTCTCTGTTGCAAAGATTTCTACCGCTTTTGCGATAGCAATTGTCTTCGCATTTTCACATCAAGTTATTTCACTTTTGCGGGTGAGGAATCGTAGGTGTGCAATTGTATCTGCGGGATATTGATTGCAGATGCGAAATAGAGCCTCTGGGTGGTTATCCGCTTCTGCAGATTTTGGACGCTTCCGCGGAGGTTAATTACATGATATCCCTTGTTGCCGATTTATTCTCATGCATTTAGACGTAGTACTAGCTCGTGTCATCTCAATCATTTTTAGCTTAATTCGTACACTAGAATCCAAAGTTGCCATTTCATGGAGACATTTTCACTATTGAGTTTATCCTTAAACAATTAATTGGAGTTGAAGTTATCGAGAGTCATTAATAGTCATGCTCCAACCTTGGGGAGAGCATGGTATTATGATTGAAACATGAATTCTAATCAAATACACTAGTTACAACAACCATGGTCGCGTCTTATACCTCACTCTCACTTCTTTCACTTCCAAACATCATCGTATGTTATCAACAAGTAAGGGAATTTGGGAATAGAGATTTGATATTTGTATGAGCTATATGGGTCTTGAGCACATTGGGTTTTCTTTCCAAGTTAAGCATAATAGACTTTCATTTGAAACACCGATTGAAGTCATAACATCTTAATACGCAACTCATACTTTGAACACATTCTCGAATGATAATTTCGGAACACATTTTGAACACATACCTTTCAACACAAAGCTTATTCGGAATAGTTAAATTTATAAAGAATAACTCGGAACATGAGAAATAAGGAATTTGCCCATCATGTTTGAGACTTAGGAGAACAACGTGGGATTCAATTCTAAGAGAGAGGTTTAGCCAACACACCTTGCTTGAGCTTTCCTTAAATTACTAACAATGTCCCAACATTTCTAGCAATGTCAATCTGTAGGAAGATAGTGAAAATAGGATAATAATTAGAAGGATTCTCATGGTGTAACTCTCTTAGGAATTTTGTCAAACATCTATTATGAAAAATAAACTACAAATCTCTATAATGGTAATCCTTACCTCCCTCAACCAATTTCAATAAGAAACTACCCAATGTAGTTAAACAACCCCAGATACTACCTCATATTGGTACATGCATGGCCTATATCCAACCCTACAACATACTTAGACCCTAAATAAACTTGCATGGATGATGTAGGATAAGGACTTACCCGGATAGATGATGGTCTAGTGAGCGGATTCCATAATTCTTGAAGATTGGGGAAAGAATGGATGATTAGAATGGCTAGGTCTTCTCCTTCTCTCTTTAAGATACTATCACTTATCTCTAAAATCGTCAGATATTTGCTTCGAAATGATCCCTAAACGCTATTAACCAAAATCAATTCGGGTTATAAAAATAGCAAAAAATGGACCATCCAAACTCAAGTATGTGGTCGCAGAATGGATCGCAGAATAGATATGCGCCCTGCAAAATGGACCGCAAATGTGGTGCCAAAAATTGGGACGGTCTGGACAGGTCTGCGGTCATGTCTCCGGTCCACAGACCAGTCCTGCGGCCACGAAATGGACTGCAGAATCCCCCTCCGAAAATCTTCACGACAAATCTATGATAGAAGTGCAGACCGAGAAATTGATATGCGATCCCATAATGGACCAAAAAATGACCTTCCAAATTCAACAAATTTTCTACTCAACTCCGCGATGGATATGCGGCCCGCGGAATGGTTTTGCGATCGCAAACTTGACCGCAAAATAGCCTTCTTCTTCCAAAAGTTTCTATCAAATCCTCAGTGCATTCTTTAGCTGCAACCTTGGTACACATTATCCTACCTCGGCACCATAAACCTTAAATTCCTTGGCAAAGTTTTATGGGGCCTTACTGTAAGGCCCCGTAAATTTTTTCCTAAAATCCGGAATTTTGTGGTGCCAAGTTAGGATCATGTGTTAGAGATTGTTGAAGGTTCAGACTTTTTGGATTGATCAGTAGGATGAGGAGTTGAAGAATTTTTTTTGGAAGTTCAGAGCATTTGTGCGGCCAATTTTGCGACAGCAGAATTAATATGAGGACCGTAGAATAGCCCCGGAGTGAAGCAGAGAATTGAGTATTTTTTTGACCAATTATGCGGTCACATAATCGTTTCACGGACCGCATAACCCATCGCAAATCCCCACATAGTAATTCCCGGAGGGGTATTCTGTGGGGCATTATGCGAATGCAGAACAGGTCTGCGGACAACAGACTGGTCGCAGACTAAGTCAGAAAATTCCATTTCTTTAGGGCCATTTTACGGCCCATTCTGCGGACCGCAATACATTATGCGGTCGCATATGTGATTGTAGATCAGTGTTGGGGCTCCAAATTTCTAATTCTTAGGCCCGATCCTATATCGATATATCTAATGCCATACTTTATTTTGAGTATATTTTTTGGTGCTTTTAGAGTAAGAAAGAGAGTCTTAGAGGGGGAAAGTGCATCCAAATTACTCCTTAATTCTTGTTTAAACTTTGAATATTATCAAGAGAGGCACCTAGGTCTTCTTCCTAAGAGGTAAGATTCTATCACCCAAACTCTTAATTTCCAAATGTAACTAGAATGTGCCATTAGAAAGGTAATTCCTTGGGATGAGAGTGATTATCTTGCATGCATGTATTATAAAAGAGTGTAGGGCGATTGTGAGCTACAAATGGTGAAGGATGGAGGAGTGTGTAATGATGGAATCTTTCACAAAAAGGTCTTAAAAATATAATGCACACCTAGTGTTTGATAATGTGCTCAAATGAGCTAGAATTTTGACCATCCTTCTAATTTTTTATTCTAATAGTTAAATTCCTAAAATAGATTGAAGGTACTAATAGTTTCGGAATTATTGTAGAATTTAAGGAAAGCTCAATTGAGGTATGTAATGCTAAACCCCCTTCTTCTTAGAATCGAAACCCCTGGTATTCGTGTAGTTGGCGTAAGTCCCCAAATCGATCATACTAGAATTGACTATCCCTAATGTGTTTTGTTGAATGATATATGTTCAGTATTTGTTCTAAATGCCTACTATGTCATCTTGCTCTTTTGAGGATATGGTTAAATACGTGGAATATATGTTAAGAAAGGTTAAGACCTTATGTCTAAATCGAATAAAGGTTGCTATGCCAACTTATATGAAAAGCTTCTATGTGCTTAGGACTTTCCAAGTTTTTCCTTTATGTGTACGAATGCCTTACATGATAGACCTTATTGTTGCTGATGATAATTTTATTGAATGTGTAAAAAGGAAAACTTGAATTGTAAAATACGGTCAAGTGCCAAGAACGACTTAATAAATGAGGCCACTCATGGAAATGTATTGAAAGATGTGAAAGAAATAATGAAGTGAGATAATTGATTGAAAGGATGATGTCTCAAGTGAGATGGCCTAGCCGATCGGGCCGTGATTGGATGCCATGCCGCACACATGGTGGTAATTGTATTGGAAATGATGATTGAAATTGTGGATATGGTTGATGTCTCAAATGAGATAACCTAGCCGATTGGGTCGAGATCGGAATCCGTGTAAGAACACGATGGTATTGTGGATTGTGGCACATGGCACTAAAAATTACCCAGCCTAATAAGGTGGAAATTGATTGAGAACTTATGTGATCCTTACTTTGATGTTTTAGTATTGTTTGAAGCTCTTATTGAACTCATGACTGTTTTCCCCTTGTATTATTGTTCATTCTATTGAGATGGTGTTTTAGCTTTACATACTAGTACTATTCGACAGTACTAACGTCCGTTTTGCCGGGGGTGGTACATCTTTGAATGGATGTAGGTGGTTCCATAGCAAACAGTGTTGATCGCAGCTAGTGGTGTATCCTCTTCCCAACAGACTCAGTGAGCCCCCTTTCATTCTGAAGTCTTGTATTATATCTTTTGCTACGATGTAGTCACTTTTGAGGTATTGCCGGGGCCTTGTCGCCGGCACTATCTTTACACTCTTTTTGTATCTTCAGATGCTCCGGAGACATTATGCGGGTTATGCATGGGTGCTAGAAAGGTCACACAAATTATGTTGTTTTTTGGACTCTTGTTCCACTAAGTCGTAATGTGTATGTATTTTGGAAACTTAACAATGATGTAGCAAAATGAAATGAATTAGTAATGTTTATATATATGATCATTCTTTCTGTTTAACTAATAGAAACACGCCTTCTCTTGATCATAAGCGGGCTGGGTAGAAAGTGTCTAACAGGCTTGCTCGACCAGGTCCACTCAGTTGTGCGCTGGTCGTGCTTCCCTGAGGTTGGGGCGTGACACTTACATTAATCTATTTTAATATAAGTTGTGTATAAAGGAGTTATTGCTCCTTTTTGAATTACTTTTTCGTTCATTTTGTTGTTATTGAGATTCTATATATGCTGAGCCGTGGGCTATTTGTTGATAAAATATTAATATCGTCAAATACTTGGAAAGGTTGTGGCATACGGTCACTTGTAATACGAGTGATATGTTGTGTTATTGTGATGATAGCACGTGTGAATTGTTGTGTGGTTTGGCTGTTGTTATGCGGAGTATAAGGGTAGCATTTCACCGTTGTTGTTATACAGGGAATAAGGGTGGCATCTCACTATTGTTGAATGTAGGAAGCAATATGGGTGGCTATTGTGTTATTGTCCAGGCGAAGTGATACGGGTGGATATTACACAAAGTGATAAGGGTGGCTATTACATGGAGTGATACGGGTGGCTATTATATGGAGTGATACGAGTGGCTATCTGAGAGATAAGGGTGACTAACGATATTGCCAGGGCTGAGTAATACGGGTGACTATCGGAGAGATAAGTGTGGCGATGTCAGGGATGATATGTGATGGTTTGGAGACATTGTGTTGGTAATTTTTGTGTGATGGTGTGATTTTCCCTTGTGTTTGTGATACACCTTGCGTAACTTGCTTGGTTGTTTCGATGAGCTATTCGATGTCCTTGATATTACTTGTTGACTTGGGATGTAGCAGTACACTCGCACAAACGTACACCGTAACATGCCACTTATACTAGTTCAGGAGTATGAAACTTGACATTTATTGATCATGCCCATGTGTTCTTGTATTATCCATTTTCATATTGTTATTGAGTCTGCGATCATGTCGGGTGGATTGTGATTGTGAACCTGCGATGATGTCGGGCAGATTGTGATTATAAGTCTGCGATCAATCTAGGCGAATTGTGATTATGATCTTGTGACCATGCCAGACGGATTGTGATTGTGAGCCTGTGACTATACCGGGTTGATTCTGACTGTAAGCCTATGACTATGCCAGGCAGATTGTGATTTTGGAACATGCGTTGTCCATTTGGTTGTGATTCGAGATGTGGGCACGAGGTGCCGTGAGTATATGATGGTGGGTTGAGACCTGGGACTTGTGACTATGATATGAGGTATCACAAAGTGTTTTAGTTGTGAAACTTGTGTTAGAATGGCTTGATTATTTGGTTGTCCTTTATGTTTTTTATTTAGCTTGAATGATACTTCACAGTGTTCTTGTTGCTTTAATGTCTATTTCACATGTTGATTTTGTTGCCATTTACTGATTTCTGCTTTCTATTATTAGCTTTATACTTCTATTCTACACAAGTTATTTTGTCTAGTGAGTGTCTTTACTTGTACCAGGTCACTACTCCACCGAGGTTAGTCTTGATACTTATTGGGTAATGACCGTGGTGTGCTCATACTACACTTCTGCACAATTTTTGTGTAGATCCAGGTATTGGATATATTAGACCCGGCAGGGTAAGCTTGTTGATCGCGAGGATTAAAGGTAGAGCTGCTTGGTTATTGCAGTCCCTTGGAGTCTCTTCCTTACATTGTACTATTTGCCATTTGAACAATATTGTATATCAATCCTTGAGATCATTCTATGTATTCAACTAGAGTTCGTGACTCTGTATCACCAGTCTTGGGAAGTTATTGTGATTATTATCGCGTAGGCTTATTCCGCTTTTGTCTCGGCACTTATATTAAACTATGTTTCAAGTTATCATTGTTATGAACTAGCTAAATCATTGTTAGTAATCATCTTACCTAGTCTTAAAGACTAGGTGCCATCACGACATCCTATGGAGAGAAATTGGGATCGTGACAAGTTGGTATCAGAGCTCTAGGTTCATTGGTTTTACGAGTCATGAGCAAGTTTAGTAGAGTCTTGTGGATCGGTACAGAGACGTCTATACTTATCTTTGAGAGGCTACAGAACTATTTGGAAAAATCTCTACTTCTTTCATTCTTGTCATGTGTATTTGTTGATTTCGAAGTTTGAGCCTTTATATCTCTATTCTCTTACAGATGGTGAAGACACGCTCTACCGGATCAGCTGAGCAGACACTTGCGCCCCCTGCTAGAGCAGCGAGAGGCCGAGGTTGAGGTAGAGGACGATGAGGGTCACGTGCCGCAGCTAGAGCGCCTGTCAGAGCGGCAGTTGAGGAGCCGCTAGTAACTCCGGTTGGGGGACAGGCACCGAAGGTGTCTGTTGTTACCCCCCGGACTTCAGGAGACTTTAGAGTAGTTCTTGAGCATGTTTGGTACATTGGCTCAGGCATGATTGATCTCTGTTACACCAACTACTTCGTAGATTGGGGGTGGAGCTCAGACTCTTACCGCCCATATTCCAGAGTAGCGAGCTCACATTTGCTAGGTTCTGGGTATGGTGCTGGTATAGCCTAATATTCCAATTTAGCCTAAGGTCAGGCTAGGGGCATCAGAGGAGGAGCAAAAGAGGCTTGAGAGGTTTAAGAGGTATAGTCCACCTACTTTTAGCAGCACAGCTATCGAGGATGCACAAGGATTTCTAGAGAAGTGTCATCGTGTTCTCCGCACCATAGGTATTGTGGAGGTGCAGAGTTTCTTGTACTACATTCCAGCTCTCGAGGGCATTGTATCAGTGGTGGAAGGTTTATGAGGAGGGCAGACCAGCCGATGCAGCACCACCCACTTGGGCTCAGTTTTTAGATATGTTCTTGAAGGAGTTTGTTCCATAGACCCTCCAGGATGCATGGTGTACAGAGTTTGAACAGCTACGCCAGGGCACCATAACGGTGGCAGAGTATGCCATCAGGTTCAGTGAGATATCCCGTCATGCACCTTCTTTGGTTCCTACAGTTAGAGAGCGGGTCCACAGATTCATTGAGGGGCTCAATTATGATCTTAGATTCTGCACAGCTCAGGAGTTGCAGACTAATACTCCATTTCAGCAGGTGGTGGAGATTGCCAGGATATTAGAGTGTGTTCAGGGGAGGAAATGGAGGCTAAGGAGACTAAGAGGTCTCAAAGTTTTGGAGGGTTCAGTGGATTCTACTCTTCAGGAATGACCCATCATAGCAGAGGCTCGGGCAATCAGCCAGTCCAGTCCGCACTTCAGAATACTCATGGTGCTCTAGTTATTTAGGGTACTCATACGGGGAAGTCATCTTTTAGTGCACCACCGACATGGGTTTCCTATAGTAGTTATTCCAGTTATTTGGCACAGACTCAGTACGAGCAGCCATGCCCGCAGAGGGGTTGTTATGAGTGTGGTGATACTAGGCACATCATGAGAGATTGTCCCAGATTTAAGAGAGGTGGATTTCATCAGGGCACTCAGGATACGGGCTCCGTTCCAGTTGCTACTCCACCTACACAGCCAGCTAGGGATGGAGGACAGGCAGGTAGAGGGCGCCCTAGAGGGGGAGGCCCGACCCATGTATGGCTGGAACCGTTGCGCTAGATTGTGTCATTATAAGAATGGTTTCAATTTGTATAGAGGATAATCATTCTTATTTTTATTCGGTTCTACTTATCGGGGTAAGTCCTCCTGTCTTGCTTCATATATGGGTGAGTTTCATGATTTTGTACTTTGCTTATGTGTTTACCCCTGTTGGGAGATTCTATAGGGGTAGCTCGTATCTATAGTTTTGCTTTGTTAACTATTGAGAGCTATGAGGCTAGAAGTGACTTTCTGTTACTCATTACGATAGGTTTTTATTTGATTTTTGGATAGTTTCGTTACAATTTGTGGTTTGGATGCTCTACTGATAGGGGGGTTCATTATGTGTTGTGATTTTGTTTAGCAAAATTTAATTAGTGGAAGGTTTCAGCTGGTATGATATGTATACTACTAGTGATTCAGAGCTGAGGATAGGATCCTCGTATTTTCATGTGGTTTGATATGTTTGATCTGTGTTGTGTGCCACAGTGGAGTTATATTAGGATGAGATAGTGATTAGTTCATATGTTTTTATCTTCCCTTGTGGAATTTATTCGTAATTATGGTACTGATAAGGAGTTGTGCCTGTCGATCTTGTTTGATAGTTCTCTCACGTGTTTCTCTTTTGCATATTCAGTCATTTTCTCTTTGCGCTTATTGGGTTTTAGCTTGCGAAGTGTGTGCCCATGTGGCATTGGGTGTGACTTGTTGATTTGAGTGAATGGTCATGGTATTTTCATGTTTCTTGCATCGTTGTTAGTGTTGTTAAGGTTTGGAATATGATTCTAGAGGATATGAGGTTAATTGCTAGGGCTGGATTTGATTATAGGTAGCTATGGTGGTCAGAGATGTTGTTATGGGCATATGTGTGATGTGTTACATTATGTGGCTGCACCTTGTGGGTGTATGAAGGAGCTGTTTCAGTTGGTTGAGGTTGATACCGTGTGTTAGTGTAGGAACTGAGTCTTTGGGAAATGATCAGATGGTGAAAAAAAATTGGTTCTAAGGTTTATCAATGTGGGTGGGAGAAAAATCTTCAGTTGATATCATGTTGTTGGGCTTATGTGTATTGGGGTGACGTGGGGTTACCCGCGAGTATATGTATGGTGAGTACATTTAGTGATTTGATGGCTTCAGAATGGTCCTTGGCACGTTGGAGGTGTTCAAATTTTTTGCCGAAGTGAAGTGAAGGACATAGGTGCGGTGATTTTGCTCACAAATGCGGAACTCCTCAGCAGTCTCTTGATATATTGAGGGTTTGGCCATTTTTATCACTTTTTGAGTTAGAGGCCTCAGTTTGGGCGATTTTGGAAGGGTTTTTCACGTGTTTTATTGGGGTAAGTGTTCTTTATCCGGAATTGACTATATTTCATGATTCCATAATTATTTTTATCATAAATTTAGTGAAATGAATGAGAGAAATGAGAATTTTTATAAAATCTTTCAAAAATGTAAAAAAAGGATTTGAAGGACGATTTGATATCAGAATTCGATAATTTTTGTATGGTTGGAATCGTATCGGAATGGGTGTTCAAATTATGTGAATACTTTCGGGTTCCGAGGTGCGGGCCTGAGGTTGACTTTTTAGTTTTAATTAAAGATCTAAGCTTTATTATCCGAAATTATTTCCTATGGGTTTTATTTATGTTATGAAGTTATTTTGGCTAGATTTGATCCGTCTGGAGGTTGTTTCACATGAGAAGGTTTTTAGAGTAGCGGTCTAGCTTCTTTGAGGTAAGTATATTGCAACAATTTTCTGATAATGTGATGTTCTAAACGTCAATACCACACAAGAGGGGGGGTGATTTGTGTGGTACCCAATTTTCGCTCTAGAAGAACCTGGTTCTTCTAGGTGTTCTAACTACTACTGTTTGCGGAATAAAAAGTACATAAAATAAAGAACACATAGATTTTTACGTGGAAAACACCTGGCTCAAAAGGTGAAAAAACCACGACCTACTACACAGTAGGATTTTTCCCAACACTTTACTAAATCACTGAGTCAAAACAATATTTACAAAACTCTTTGTAAACCTAAGGATTACCTCTAATCCCGTTGTAGCAACCGGCCTCTAACTGTTGCGACAACTTCAAGTTAACTCTAACTTGAATACTCAAAGTACCTATAACAATTGCTTCTAGATAAAGCTGAAAAGTACAATATGAAAACGCTTACTACAATTGATCTAGAAATAAGAAAGGCACATAAAACTCTTTATAGAGCTGGTTCTTCAATCTGGTTCATGTAGCTTCAGGTTTGCACACTTGAAATCACACACGAACTGTGTGCAAAAAGCCTTGCTATTTTGCTCCCAATTCACATTTAACTTTTGTGTTTTTGTGCAACCACATGTAATGTGAGAACATCCTGCAATTTATAGAGTTAGTAGATGAAGAAATAACTAGAGTTCTAGTTGATTTTAACTTCTAACTCCTTCCCTATCTTGGATAGTGTTCTCTTTGATTAAAGATTCCTTCTCTTTATCAATTATGCAACTTTTTCGATCAGGAGATATTAAATACACCAAGTTAAGCCTATCTCCTTCACGTGCAACCCACATGCTCGAATCTGCCCGTTTTTGTGCACCTAAGGGATGGACCTGGTTCATCCTGAGTTCCTTTGTCAGTCTTCAAAACAAACCTTTACTTGGGCCAACAAATTCCCCCTTTTTGATGATGACAAACTCTGTGCTTTTCATAAGCTTAGGCCCTGTTTCAACTCAGCTCAACATCAACACAATGTTAGAAACATTTTTCCTTTTTATCACTTATCATCAAGGACCAGGTACATTAGGTTATAAACATCACTTGTTTAAAGCACAACCTTTTCCCCCTTTTTGGCATCATCGAAAAGTTGCATAAAAATATGAGATAACCAGATTTTAAAGCTTACTCATGGCCACTGAGGCTACTTCAAATGCAATCATGGATTAATCATCATAGATCAAGCTAATAATTTTAACCATCAAAGAAATATAAATAAACAGTTAGAGCAAAAGACAGTGAATTTCATTGATGATTGATAAGATTCTACCACAAAGCATAAGAAGAAATAAAAATACTGAAAACATGAGCAAAAGAAACAAAAAATCCCGAACTGGGTCACTGGTTAATCTACACTAGGCTAGGAGGCTTAAGGCTGGGAAGAACTAGGTTCTTGGTTTTTAACTTGGAGGAGTTTCAGCACATCTTGAAGAATGCTATCATTCTTCTCTTTTTCTCTTGCCAGCTCAGTTCTGAGAGCATCTCTCTTAGTCTCCATCTCAACCAAACTCTTCTTCAGCCTTTCAATCTCAGCATCCTTAGGCCCACTTTCTTGCACCAAGGCTCTGACCTTGCTATTCACTGGTACCTTTTTGGATGAACTAGGTTCTTTAGGAGTGACATTGACTTCATATCGCAAGCAAATAGAGTATTAACCCAAAATGCTCTATGCTTGTACTAAGCTCCCACCTTTTCATAGGTACATTGAAATGTGCAAGCACAGTTGTGAGAATGAAGCCATAGGGAATGGTATGAGTTTCTGGTGCCATTAATAACTCTATCAAGAAGTTGGATTATAGCTTTCAGTCACTTTCTTCTGCATGTTTTGCGAGGGTTTCCTCTATAGATGAACCAGGTTCATCCAAACAACCATTGCACATGCGTCTTTGGTTAAACTCACAAGAGTGGGTGAAAAATCAACCACTCTTGTCCCCTTTCCCCTCACAGTACTCCTAGCACCCTTGCTCTCCCTTTTTTTCTTTTTCATTTTTACCACCAACTTCTCCAAATTCTGTAGTCTCAACACTTGATATAGATCCTACAAATCTAGTTTCCAAATCTGCAGCAACTTTAGAAATTATCTCGGAAGAAACTTTAGAATCAGAAGATACCTATTCAATTTCGGAAGAACCACTTTCTTCCCCCTGAGTAGCAGACTTAAAAGAATATAGGTAGTTTAATACGGTCAGGAGTCTTGAACGTAACTGGTTCACTTGTAACGAATAAGTTCACAAGAACTTTGGTATTTGGTAGGACTCTGCTCATGATCCAAATATAGTTATTTCAAATTATGTAGAGTGTAGAAAACATACTGTGTTATCTTGATGAACCAGGTTCTTCACTGATAATTCTCTTGTGTATGTCTAAATTTGCCAAAATAGAGAAAATATCATTAGAGATTAATGAGTCATTTTAACACATGATACAAGAGTATACTATGGAAAGTATGAGACTGAGCAAGATTTAATCGAACTATACACAATTTATAGACTTTCTAACCAAATATATTTTTTCAGGTTTTTTTTTTCATTTTTTTCGTTTAACGTTGAACTGGTCCTTTTAGGTGATCTTAATCATCCCTAATTCCAACATGTTCCTCTCAAAGTGATCTTTACTTAAGGCTTTTGTGAAGATGTCAGCAATTTGCTTGTCAGTAGCACAAAACTCCACAGTGATCAAGCCTTTCTCATAGTTGTCCCTCAAAAATGGTGTCTAACATCTATGTGCTTAGTTCTCTTATGATGAATCGAATTCTTAGTCATACTAATAACACTAGTGTTATCACAAAAAATAGGGATGCAACCAACTTCAATACCAAAATCCATCAACTATTTTTTGATCCACAACAATTAAGCACAATCATGAAGCAGCAGCAACATACTCAGCTTCAGCAGTAGATAAGGCCACTGAATTTTACTTTTTAGTAGCCAATGGCATAAGACATGAACCAAGGAAGTCTACCATACCTGAGGTGCTCTTCCTATCCACAAGAAAACCTACATAGTCAGCGTCAACATATCCCACTAGGTTAAAATTACTACCTTTTGGATACCAAAGGCAAAGGTCAGTAGTGCCTTTCAAGTATCTCAATATTCTCTTGACAGCAGCCAAGTGGGATTCTTTTGGATTTGCTTGAAATCGGTCACAAAGCCCTACACTGAAAACAATGTCAGGTCTGCTAGCAGTAAGATACAAAAGAGAACCAATCATTCCCCTATACAACTTCTGATCAACAGATGAACCAGGTTCATCTATATCCAATTTTGTGGATGTTACAATAGGAGTGTCAATTTCTTTGGATGTTCCTTCCTGGTTTTGTTAATGAGGAATATGTTCATAGACAGGTTCCCTCGAGGTTTGAGGATTAGTTTCTCTCTAGTCAGTTCCCCCTGTCATGTTGCCCTGGGTGGAAGGACCTGTTCCATCACTTGTTCCTTCCTGCGATGCATCTTCAGGCTGGACTATGGTTTCACCATTTGAATTTCTTACCAGCCCAATCTCTTCATTATATTGTTGTTGCCTCTCAGAAAGAATGTTAGTTTTTTTAAAAAATAACATATACATTTTTCTACACATATAGTTCTTTTACTATATATCTTATAAGCTTTACTATATGAAGAATATCCCGAGAATACTCCCTCATCACTTCTGGGATCACACTTACCTAGGGAGTCTTTGCCATTGTTGTGCATAAAGCACTTGCATCTAAATGCCCTAAGATGAGATATATTTAGTTTTCTCCCTTTAAGTGACTCATAGGGAATCCTCTTAACAAGAGGTCTAGTCATGCAACTATTTATGATGTAGAATGCAAAAATTCAGCAAACTTAGCATTTTCAAATGCAATTCCATGATCAGACCTAATTGATGCAAGTTGATTACATAGTTATTTCTGAGTTTTTCTAACAAAAGAAGTAAACATGTCAAATGCTTCATCTTTAGATGTTAAAAACAATGTCTAAGAAAATCTAGAGTAATCATCAACAAGCACTATCACATATCTTTTACCACCTCTGCTTAATGTTCTCATTGGACTATAGAGATCCATATGGACCATTTCCATCGTTCTGGTGGTGCTTACCACTTTCTTGCATTTAAAAGAGCATCTTACTTGCTTTCCCCTTGCACAAGCCTCACAAACTTTGTCTTCCTTGAACTTGATGTTAGGCAGCCCTATCACCAGGTCCTTAGAGAATAATTTGTTGAGTTGACTCAGACTTGCATGTCCAAGTCTCTTGTGCCAAAGGAGGGGATCATTGTCCAACATACTTAAGCAAGTGATTTCATTTTCTGAAAGTGTGGACAAATCTACAATGTATATATTGTTTACTCTTTTTTACCTACAAAATAATCTTGTCAGTGGTAAGATTAATAGCAAAACATTTGGTAGAGGTGAATGCTACCAAGTTACCTCTATCACATAATTGTGATACACTGATTAAACTGTACTTTAGGCAAACTATCAACTAGACATTCTCAATAAAGTGAGAATCAGTCTTACCTACCTTTCCAACCCCAATGATCTCACATTTCTTCCCATTTCCAAAGGAGACATTACCTCCTTTGAGGTCCTCAAGTGAAAGGAACTGGTTCTTACTTCCTATCAAATTCTTTGAGCAACCACTATCCATGTACCATATTTGGTTTCTCACCTTCACTTGGACCCGCAAAAGGAAATCAAAGGTTAGTCTTAGGAACCCAAACTAATTTGGGTCTCTTTCTATAGGCCAAAAAGTGAATCAGATTCTTTTTAGCCCAACCTGGCAGCCTATTTTTCCCTTGAACAAATTCTTTATTCTTTTGACTAGCCTTTTCTTTTGCAATACATTCATTTTTGTAGTGACCAGTTTTACCATAGTGTGTGCAAATTTTATTCTCAGGAAGTGTGAGGTACTTGCTTATGGGATCCCACTTAGGTGCAGGGGTCCTGTAGCCAAGTCCTCTCTTGTTGCTACTATGGTGTTCGTGTAGCCATGAAAGTGCATCGGAGGACCTGTTCCATTTACAGGTTCTGTCTAGCTCGTGCTTAACCATGTTTAGATCCTCCTTAAGGACTCTTATCTGCTAATCTCTTTTGTACAACTCATCTTTCATTTTTCCTACATTTTCTTCTAAAGTGAGTTGTGTGGGATTAGCTTTATTTTTACCAGTTCCTAATTTCAATTTTAGATTTCCAAATCTAAGCTCTAGGACAGTGGTGTCAAGTTCATGAACCTGATTATTTAACTCAGCATTTTCACTTTCACTCTCATTAGCCCTACACTCTAGATTTTTGCAATTGGCTTTTAGGATCATACATTCCCTAGACAGCTCTTCCTTCTCATTGTTAATTATTGTGAGCACGTGAATTTTGCCGTATATGAATTACTCCCATAAATTCAAACAAAATAATTTCTTTTCATTATTTGGAATTTTTGAGGATTTTGTGGCATTTTTTGATAATTGTTTGCATTTGTCTGTGCATTTTTATTCTTGTTTAAAGTAATAGAAAATACAAAAAAAATATGTTGCATCTGTATTTAGGATTTAATTGTACATCTTTTTAGATTATTAGCAAATTAGTTGTTTTATAAAAGTGGAAAATCACAAAAATAACTTATTTTTGCACTTTTTAATTTTAGTTTTGATTTTTGGTAATCTTTCCTTTAATTATGATTTTTATTATTATTTAGAGTTAATTATTTGAATTTGGTTGGATAATTTGATTTGGGGATTAATGTAGGTGTTATTTTTAATTTTTGGGAAAGGAAAAGAATTTTGAAATTAAAAAGAAAAAGAAAAAAGGGGTTTCAAAATAATACAATTCAAACTTGGGCTCATTAATTGAACTCTCCTCAGGCCCACGCCCATTAACCCAGCAAATCAGCCCGGAACCCGTCCGCTACCCGGTCCAAGCCCTCTCCCTTTAAGGTAAAACGGCGTCGTTTGGAGTTCTCAGCTTGGAAGCAATCTGAGCCCTTCATATTCTCGCATCCAATGGCTGATGAGGTTTCATAAAGTGTGTATAACACTATCTGAAACACCTCAGAGACAAACCAATTCATCTTCTCCATCTCAAAGACCTAATCCACTGCCCTGTCTACTCACCGGTGGAGCCCCCTCAAACCGGCTTCAAAACCACACCCTTGAACCCTCTCACTCTCCTCTCTCTAAATCTCAACACGGCTCTCCTCGAATCCATCTCAATCTCTTCAAATCTTGAATCAAAACCCGGAATCCTAATTCCTTCCTCACCTCTGTCTCGTCCTTTAAAGGTCTGGTTTGATTATTCTCCAAGCTTGAAGGATTTTTGACTTAAAACATGTGTTAGGCGGGCTGTTCTCACAAGAACAACCTGAATAACACTCGTTTTGGGTTCAAATTGAAACAGCTAAATAATCTGTGCGAACCCATCGTCCATTCGTCCCTTCAGGTATTTCAGGTCTTTTGTTTTTTTTATTTGTAATTTCCTTTCAAGCTTCGTCTGTTTCTTTCCTTTCTCTAATTTTGCTACTCTTGCATATCATGCCCGTTAATTTTAGTTTATTTTTTTCTTCTTCTTTCAGTCAGTGTTTGTCTTAGTGTTTGTCTTGTTTTCATTTTGTTTTTAGAACCCTCATATTGCCGTTTAATTGAAATGTTAAGTTTCGAGTGTTCATATAATTCTGGCTGCCCTATTATCGAATTTTTCTGTTGGGTCTGGGTTAAATCAAAGGCCTAAAGAAGAAGGGTCAGTCCGAATGGCAGGCCCAGGGTTTGGGTTTTGGGTAAACTTGACCCAGGCTGGTTTTGAGGGTAAATAACCTAGGCTTAAAGGGTAATTCAGGTTTTTTTAAGTAGGTGAATCTGATGTAACTGCCCAAGGAAGCTTCCTAGAAGCTGGGTTGGGGGCTTATGTGAAGGTATGATCTTTAAATTAAGGGCACAACAACAAAAACATAAATTGGAAAAGGATTGAAGAGCAAATTCTGAAATCTTTATTGTTGCCCTAACACCCCTGTATAAAAGCCCCCATTTACTGAATTTTTAAAGGGGATCAGACTTGGAAAACTAGAGACGGCTAGATAAAACACTGAATATTTCTCATTGTTTCATTGAGGCACTGTTTCATTGAGAAAAATTAAAACACTAAAAATTTGACTCTTTGAGAAAAACATTGAGGCTGGGTGTGTTTCTTTGGGTTTCTTAAAATTTGAAGTGATTTTGACTCTTTCTGGGATTGAAATGGTTTGAGCAAGCTAGAATTGTTGTTGTTAATCTGCTGAATCTCACCCCACTCTGCTGCTGATCTTCTCCCTGTTGTTTGCTCTGATTTTACCAGGTATCTCCCATTCTCGGACATGTAAAATGGAAGAACAAGAGTTTTATTTGATTAAGTGGCAAACTATGTCATACTAGCTTGTAAATGTAGTTTCTTTTACTTCTAAAAATCAATCAGATTTCATAATTAGCTTGGTCTCTTATCACATATGTCTCTTCCTGGTTCATTTTGAGTTTGTTTGTAGCTTTGGAGGAAATTCTGAGTTTTAACCAATTAGGATAGATGAGCTCAAGTTCTGTGTTTGTATAAATGGGTTGTAAGGCTATTGTAACGAACTCGTGTGATGTTTGTAGGTTTGGGGGGTATTTGTTCAGTTTCTGCTACGACCAGTGCTATTTTAGCATTAATTCATCTCTAAATGTGTTAAGAATGTCAAGTAATGGTTTGCTTGCTCATAGCTAGAAACATGATCCCATCATCTGGGGTTCAAATGGTTTTGGTATTTGCCTTTGTTTGCAGTTGGGGGCTTCTCCTTAAGCTAAATAACCAGTCTGTTTATTGTTGATGCATCGTTATGGAAAGATTGACCCAAAAATGCATGAAAGGTGGAATTAAAAGTTTAGCTTAGTTAAGTTGTATTACTATCTAAAATCAGAATGGGAGTCTGTTTAATTCGTTTCCGTGTCCATGTTAGCATTAGTTAATTGGCATTATTTGAGTGGCATGAATAATTCAGAGTATGAGAACTGGGCCTAATGCAGGCCCATCTAAAGGAAAATCAAACTTGGGCACCTTTCCTCATCATTAACTGGGATCATTTCGAGTCGGAGTTTAAAGGCATCTTTCAAAGGGGCCCGTTCAATTATTTCGTCAACTAACGCGGCGAGCTTCAATTAATTAGTGTGGTCGAACTTTTAGTTCAATGTAATTAGAGTTCCCATAAGCTTCCCTTAATTAATTGATTAGATCTTTAGTTAGATGAGGTGTGCCATTCGAAATCAAATAGTTTATGGCCCTCTAAGTATGCTGAAGAAATTAGTTCTCGAGTGAAATGTAGTTTGGGTCTTTGGTGACATTACTGGAGTGAAATCTGTTGAAATGGTCTTTAATTTATTTTATTAAAAAGAAAAACCTATTATTTGAAATGTTGTGGGGTTTGGATCAAAAGAGCAAACAATATTGGGTTACAAGATTTGGATTTAAGAAACAGATTGGAAATGTCTTTTAGTAATTTGAGGCGAGCCATGTTAGACGAGTCATAATTTATGGCCCTCGAAAGCTAAGTTAGAAACTTTGATAGAACAATTTGAGGTGTGCCATACCAAATAAAATCCTAAAATTCATGGCCCTCGCTTAATTAATACTTGAATCCTTAGAAATTGAAGCGCGCCATTTAGTTGAATTTTCCATGACCCTCGCAAAGTTGAAAATGCATAGTTGCTTTAGGCGCGCTATTTAAAAATTACCTTCCTAAACTCGGGTGTGCATTTCATGTGGCCCAAATCCAAATCTTAACAACGTTAAATAAAATGTGTTTCGCACTGCGGGTGCATTTCATGTGGCATGGTCCAAAGACGTATTTTAGATGACGTTGAAATCTTCCTTTAAATAATTAAAAGCGGTTAAAAATTTAAAATGGTATAATAGGTTAAAAAGTGTTTCTAAAATCAGATAGTTAAGCCAAATGTAACAGTTGAGCAACCATGCTAGAACCACGGAACTCGGGAATGCCTAACACCTTCTCCCAGGTTAACAGAATTCCTTACTCGGATTTCTTATTCGCGGACTGTAATACAGAGTCAACCCTTTCCTCGATTCGGGATTCAGCCGGTGACTTGGGACACCATAAATTATCCCAAGTGGCGACTCTGAATCTTTAAATAAATAAATCCCATTTCGATTGTCACTTTAAGTTGGAAAAATCTCCCCTTATACCCCTTCACGGGGATGTAGGTAAAAAAAGGAGGTGTGATAGCTCTGGCGACTCTGCTGGGGACGGAACCCAAAATCTCGGGTTTAGGGTTCAGAATTTGAGCTTAGAATAATTGTTGTATGTGGCTTTATTTATTATCTGATTTTGTTACATGTTTGAATTTGATGTGCTAAGTGTTGCTTTTACCGCTTTGATATTATTTGAACTGTATATAAACTGCTATGAAACCCTTCTCTTCTCATCTTCGGGGATGTGCTCGCTGGTCGAGACTCCCTATTCTGTTAGTGTCATACCTTGAAATAAGAAAGAGGCTCGGACAAGTTACTAAGCCGGATGGCCTTTTGGTTCCCGGTACGTAGCCCCCTCCTCGGCTCGAGTTGTCCGCTCAAGTACACAGTCTAGAACAAATACCCAGGTTTTGAACCTAGAATAACTCAGCCTCATACCGGATCCCTAAATAGGAACATTTGTTTGCATCATGTGCATTTGAATTTGGAGACTCAACACAGGGGTAGGTCTGTCTAGGACAGGTGTACCCGAAATGAAAAGACCATCTTGATGCATCCTATGTGCTACATGTTGCATTTCCTCAAGGATAAAAGGGTCATTTGGTGGACCAATGATAGCTGAGGGTAAATGAAGAAAATAAAACAATGAAAAAAAAAGAAAGAAAAAAGAAAAGAAAAAAAGAAAAAGAGAGGGTGAAGTATGAAGATAAAACAAGTGGGGCCCAATTATGTTTTCTGTTACATTTTTGTTAAGGAAACAAAAGAGCTTGAAAATTCAAAAAAAAAATTGCACTTTTGCATCATTTTCCGAAAATCAGAATAAAAAAAGGAAAAAAATCCAAAAAGAGTTTACATGTTTCATCATTTTTTACAAATAAAAAACATATTTTCGCTGAATTAGTTATTTTTCTTTAATTTTCGCCCGTATCCAATCTGCCCGAACTACGCATACCTGATTCTCGTCTTTCGGGACGTGATACGTAGGCAACCCACATAGGGTCCGGTCTTCCTATTAAATCTTAGGTTCTTGGCTTTGCGGGGTCATAGCCAAATTTTACACTTCTATCCACCTTTTGGCCAAATAAGCCATTTTGCAAAAATAGTCTCAATCATGTCTTGCATGTGTCTTAGGAAATGTTATTGTCTCACATTGTGCTAGTTTAAGTTTTTTATATAGGTGTGGATCTACTTACTGGAGTTTGAGCATGACAGATACCCCAGGATCACTGAATTTAGGAGCTGCTCGAGGAGCCATTTTATGTTTTTGAGTCAACTGTTTTTGTTTTATTTTCTAGTCCCGTATAGTAGTATTTTGTCTTTTAGGTGATGTTAGAGTTTGTAATAGTCAGGTTACGTTTTCCGAGTCTTCTGTTATTGTATTTATTATTTTGAAATGTGTTACAAGTCGAAAATCAAAAAAAAAATTGCGTTTTTATATTTTCGTTATAAGTTTTCTTTAGAATACTAATTCTAGAAAATTAAAAGAAATCCTCTGAGATTGTTTTTCCTTTAGACAATTAATATCAAATAAAAATTGCTTTTATATTTCCTTTACTATATTGGGACCAAATTCAAAAAAAAAGAGAATTTTCTTTTAGTACTTTTTAAAATCCTTCTTTAAGGTATTAATTCCAAAATCCAAAAAGATTTTCTTTTGCGGTGTTTCTTGGGGAAATTAATGAAAGATGAAATAAACAATTCTTTTTATTTTCATTAGAACTTTAGGATATTGTACGTAGAAAAAAGGCATACTTTATCCTTTGTTTATCATTAGAAATTCTTCTTTAGGCAATCAAAATTGAAATCCAAAAATATTTTGTTTTATCTTTTTCACTGCTTGTTTCGAAACCTTGCATCAGAATATCAAATGAAAATTCTAAATACTTTTCTGTGGTTCACTCTTTAGATTTTCTTCCTAAAAAAAAGGAATCAAAAAATATCTTTCTCTTCTAGAGTTTTTCCTTAATAGAGTATTTGTTTCAAAGAAAAGAAAAAAATCTGTTAAGCTTGAGTTTAAAATAGGTTATAGAACATTAAGTTTAGAAAATTCAAAAAAAAAAAAGATTTGCTTCATTTATTTCTCTTTTCTCAGCAGAGTAGTCATTAAGGTAAAAAGAAAAGAAAAAAAAAAGAAACAGAGAACGTCAGGTTGTTTCCTTTATTCCTGACCTTCCCGAACTACGCAAAGATCTGATTCATACGGCGTCATGATACGTAGGCAACCAACATAGGGTTCGATCGAATCATTTTTTTATTTTTTTTAAAAGAAAAGAAAAAAAGAGAGAAAAAGATGGTGAAATTATAGGATGTGAGAATTGTGAAGGAAGAAAAGAGCGACAATCAAAAAGAAAAAGGGAAAAAAATGAGCGAGCTAAGAAGTGCGAGGAAAGAAAAGTAAAGAGAAGATTCAAATGGACAGATTGGGATGATGCCAAGTGACCTTATGACCCTCGAAGTCATTCTAGAACCATTAATTGTTGCTAGGTGCATTGCACGCAATGTGATATTTCTGGTGTTAAATGCCCTAACGCTGACGGGATGACCCCATTTTGTTCCTTTTGATATCTTCATAGCAGAAGGGTGGTTGGTTTGTGGTTTTTTTAAAGGGGTAACTTTTCTCTACAACATAAAGTCAAAAAGCAATGGCAGACAACAACAGAACTAAGTTGGTTGATATCGGTGCCCGGAAGCAGTTGTTTGAACAGGACAATGGGTTGGTTGAAGAGGTAAAGATGTTAAGACAACACATGGCGGACATGTATCAGGCTTGGATGACTGGGAAGGCACCACCCCCGCCACCACCTAGCTTCCTAGATGCTGCCCTTACCCAAACTCCGGACCCAATGCCAGATGATCCTCCATACTCTCCAGATCCACCCGCTTATCATGGCTTTCCCAACCACCCTAATAGCTCCATCACTCATCTTTCAATTGTCTTTCCCAAAAATTGCCCTCCTGTCGCATCCACTATACCCAATAATGGATACCCACTCAAAGCTCATGATGCCCAATATTACCCCTCAAAGGTTGCCCATGAGGTTCCTGACTCATACAAGCAGGGCCCGCGGGATGAGCCTCATGTTGAAAATGAAAAATTCACAGGAAGAGAAAAGCGAGATAGGGTATCCAGGAGGCTGAAAGGCGTAGAACAATCCTTAAAGAACAAACAAGGAAGGGGAGACCAGGGTAGCATGGCTTACAAAGAATTGTCTGTGTCCCCTGACGTTCGCCTGCCCGCGGGATTCAAAGTGCCAAGATTTAACTTGTATGATGGGTGTGGAGATCCGGTAGCCCATTTGAGGGATTATTGCAGTGCAATGAGAAGTGTTGGCGAGAAAGATGATTTGTTGATGGCGTACTTCAGTGAGAGCCTGACCGGGGCAACTTTGGAATGGCATAATCGTCAAGATGTTGGTAAGTGGCCTACATTGGGTGACATGGCTCAAGATTTTGTTCGATACTTTCAATACAGATCAGGTGTTACCCCGGACCGCTCCTCCCTATCTAAAATGGAAAAGAAGCCGGAGGAAAGCTTTAGAGAGTTTGGGCTCAGATGGAGGGAGCAAGCTGCTCGAGTCAATACCCCGATTGGTGAAGAAGAAATGGTTGAGCTTTTCCTACAAGATCAGGGGCCCACCTACTTCAGTCATTTGATCCCGGCCCTGGGGAAGCCTTTCAATGATGTGTTAAAAATGGGGGAGCTAGTAGAAGAGGGAATCAAGTCAGGCAAAATCATGAGTTGTTCGAAAGACATTCAGAACATCCCAGTAAGCTTGGATGGAAGAAAGAGAAATAGAAAAGATGATCCGATGGGCCTTCCCGATCAACACTTCCAGCCTCGACATCGTCCCCGTAGATATCCTTATGCACCAGATGATCCTCCTCAATGCCACTTCTCTCCACAGAACTCCCAAAATCGTACATCACTTTCCCAGTACCTAGCTCCACAAAATGCCTATCCACCCCCACGAGCCTACCGAAAATCCCCTGGATCAGGTTTTCGGCCCAGTCAAGCCTTTAAGAACGAGAGGTTACAGAAGAAGAAAACATTCACTCCATTGGGAGTGTCATATGCCAGTCTGTTCTAGAGGCTAAGGAAATTGGGCATGTTGAAGCCGACCCAGATAAAAATGTCAAACCCTCTTCCAAAGAAGTTTGATTTTTCTCAAAGTTGTGCCTATTGCTCAGATGCCCCGGGGCATGACATAGAGAAGTGTTGGAATCTGAAGAATGCAATTCAGAAGCTTATTGATGCAGGCGACATTGTCGTGCAAAATCCAGATGCAGCAGACACTAGCCAAAAGTCCATCGCCTGTGCATAATGAGACACATATGGTGGGTATGGTTTATTTTGAAAAAGAATGTGAGAATTCTTATGGGAGCCTCGGAGGTCCACGTGCTACTAAGCTTTCAACGCTATCAGAGATTGATCCTAAGAACGAGCAGGCAAAGGGAACCCAAAGGCAATCTGTTAAGAACCATATGATGGAGACGTGTGAAGGTCCTAGTATTGTTGATACAGAAGTCAATGGCTAAGATGTTGAGTTTGATGATTGGAAAGAAGCTCTTTTCTTGGTTAGCCAGGGAGGAGTTTTTTGTGGTTTATTTCGTTATCATTTCTGCTATCCGGGTTATTTCAGGGTTGTAATCCGGATATTATCTTGTGAGTCAAACCCTTCTATCCTTTTATTTTGCCTAGTTTTTTTAGTCATAGTAGCCCGTCTAGTGTTGTCTAGGTTTGTTCTAGGTTTGTGACCCCAGTTTAGTTTGTTTGTTTTGTTGTTTAAACCCTTTCATCATCTGTCTAATGCAATTTTTTGTTTTCTATAATTTCTAGTCATTTTCATTTAGTTCCCTTTTCTTTTTATAGTTCGTTTCCTGATTAACTCTAGTGACATGACATGCATGTGTAATTCTCAACCTGGTTTTAAAAATCAGTTTAGTCACAAAGCAACGAAACAATGTTGAAGATGTAGGGACATTGGAGGGAAATAAGTGAAGGCATTTTGAGATCACTTCAAGCCCGAATCGTGTGAAACTGGGGCAGATAGAACATAAATATACACCATTGAAATGCATCATGCTACATCGGGTGAAGATAACGACAAGTTTGCCCAAATTTGTAGGGGGCCGTTCGTGGTAGTGAGAGTGAGAGTGTTGTCCAATGGTGCTTTGTATATAACAGATGTAGAAGGCGAATATGTGGATATGGTCATCAAGTCTGGCGCAATCAAAAGATGTTACGAATGTTTTCCTTGGTTTATTTAATTGTGTTGTTTGTACTTGGCATGTTTTGAAGATTGGAGTGACGAAGGCATTTTGTTCTTCTATCTAAACACCTTATCCTTCGTTACCCCTTTGAGCTTTGTTTATTTTATTTCATACCCCTCTTTCGGAATCAGTAGCAAAGATCAGAAACACAAGCGTGAAAGATAAGTAAAGGAAAAGGAGAAAAGAAAAGAACGAAAAGGGGGAGAAGAAAAATGAATATCAAAAAAAAGGAAAAAAAAGAGAGAAAGAAAAGAATTAAAAGAAAAAGAAGAAGAAAAACAACAAAAAGTGAAAAAGAAAGCAAAAAGAGAAAGAAAATAAAGAGAAAAGAGAAAATCACAACAACAAAGTAATTCCTATGTCATGAACTACGTTCGACCTGATTCCTTTTAAGGATACATAGGCAGCCTCACGGTTCGGTCTCATCAAAATAAAAATCCAAAAGTCCCCAAGTAAGAAACTGGGGTAGAAGTTGTGGTTGTTGTAAGAAATCTGATTCCAAAAGTTGTAATTTTGAACCCATGTGAATTGTTTTGAGCCTTTGATATCCTTTCTTTTTAACCCTATCCAAAAGCCCACGTTACGATCGAAAGAAAGACCTTCCGATCAGTCTTCGAGAGGTGCCAAGTCAAGCAAGGAGAGGTAATTCATATCAGGGGCAACACTCTGGTCCAAGCAGAAAAATAATAAAAATGAGAGAGGCTTGATGGTGAAAACCTTTCGGGCACTACATGTCGAATAAGGATTATGAATCAGATTGGATAATCGGAGCATGGAAGCCCAGTTTCTTGGCTTGGGGTATAATAGGAGTTGAACATCAGACCTGCTTGACAGAATAGGCCACAGGTGCATGTCACAGTCATTAGAGTGGGTGTCCACATCTGATAGGTTTCTACTTTGTAGTTTTCTTGTTAGGAATCATCTCTTTCCGTTGTCCTTTACTCTGTTCCTTTTGTCTTGTTTACTTCCTCTTCCTGAGTCTGTTTGGTCAAAATAAGTGAGAAATGACTTCAAAATTTGCCACCAACTTTCCAATTGCACAAAACGGGATCTGGCCAGTATATCAAAGTGTCATAAGTCAGGAAAGAACAACAAGCGCACTGAGCTGGTAACAATCAACATGTTTTGGGACCCTTGTGAAATACAAAGGTTTGGTAGACATCAATTCAGGAATAATGCAACAGATGGAGGGTTCTAGATAAATGGATCAAAGGTATTTCTGGTGAAACACGAGGGTTTGGTGCATATCAATTCATGAACAATGCAACAAGATGGAGGGGTTTGGTGAACGGATCAAAGGTATTTTCTGTGGTAAGATTGACAAAAGGTGTTTAATCAGTGACAAGCGAGGTCCTCCGAGCAGAAATCAAAATTATCGTGGCAAGTGAAGGACCAACAGACCTCAAGGCCAGGGCCAGTGGATTAAGTCAAGAAAAAACAACATGCGCGATGAATGGGTGGCAATTGTCATGCTTTAAGATTCATGAGAAACACAAAGGTTTAGTACATGCAAGAGCACAATGCAATAGATGAAGGGTATTGGGTTGGAATGGATCGGAAGTATTTTCCGTGATAAGGGTGACAGAGAAAGTGGTTAATCAATAAACAAGCAAGGTCTTCGAGTGGAAATCAAAGTTATCATGGGAAGTGAAGGAGAAATCGTCCTCAAAGTCAAGGCCACAAACCAACCACCATATTTTTAAACTGATAAGATTTTTCTTTGATTTGAAACAGGGGCAGAAAAATACGTTTGTTTCGGAGAAACCCTCCGTAAAGAAAGGCAGTCATCAAACAGGTTTGATTTTTGATTTTCAGGACCCTCCTAGAAAATGGGACCTAGTTTAAAGTTCAGAAATAGCATAATCTAGCATAAATGTATCCCAAAGGAACATAAGTTGGCTTAGAAGTTTGCATGTTCGAGATAGGATTCAATTAGGAGTTTTCAGGACTCTCATGGATAATGGGACTTAGCTTTAAAATTTCGATTAGATAGTAACATTTAGCGTAAAATCTGTTGTAGCTTAGTATAATTAAAGTTGTCACGCTTAAGATAAAATTTGACGTTTGATTTTCAGGACCCTCCTGGATAATAGGGAGTAGTTTAAAGATCCTCTTAGATAGCAAGATTTAGCAGAAGGCACACCTGTAGAAGACATAACTTAGATTTCAAATTGTCGTTTAATTAAGAGTTATCAGGACCCCCCTGAATAATGGGACCTAGCTTTCAAATTCTTAGTAATACTTGGTAATATGATTTAGTTTTACACTCACATATGTACCCAGCCACCAAACTGGGGCAGAAAAATTTTCTTTGTTTTTGTTTGTTTTGCTGAAGTCAGGAGCCCGCCTGGAGAGCAGGGGATACATTCAAGTTTAGCAGTCAGGAGCGCACCTGGAGAGGAGAGAATACATTCAAGTTTAGCAGTTAGGAGCCCGCCTGGAGGGAAGGGAATACATTTCAAATTGAAGTCAGGATGCCCGCCTAGAGAGCAGGGAATATATTCAAACGCAACAGTCAGGAGCCCGCCTGAAGAGCAGGGAATACATTTCAAGTTGAAGTCAGAAGCCCGCCTGGAGAGCAGGGAATACATTTCAAGTTGAAGTCAGGAGCCCGCCTGGAGAGCAGGGAATACATTTCAAATTGATGTCAGGAGCCTGCCTGGAGAGCAGGGAATACATTCAAGCGCAACAGTCAGGAGCCCGCCTGGAGAACAAGGGAGTATAATTTAAGTTTTAGCTTTCAAATTCTTTGCTTTGTCTATTTTGAAGTCAGGAGCCCGCCTGGAGAGCAGGGAATACATTTCAAGTTGAAGTCAGGAGCCCGCCTGGAGAGCAGGGAATACATTTCAAGTTGAAGTCAAGAGCCCTCCTGGAGAGCATGGGAATACATATCAAGTTCAGAAGTCAGGAATCCACCTAGAGAAAGGGAAAACATCTCAGATTACAATTCAAGGCGGTAACAAAATGGACTTCATCGAGAGAATAGAGGACAACAAGGCAACAAGAAACACAAAAGTAAGTTTGAAGATCTAGATAGGATTTTGTAAAGCGTAGATCATAGTCTAGTCTAGCTTGTTTTATTTTTGACATGGTGTGATAAGGGGGTTCAGTAAGCAGTAGCAGCAGCAACGACAACAGTGAAATCATAGATTCATGGTAGTCCCAGCTACCAAACATTCCTGAACTACACTAACCTGATTCCTTTTTAGCCAAGGATATGTAGGCAACCTCGGAAGCAGGGTGCGGTCAAATCTTTCAAATATGCTTCCCACGGAGTATTCAAACGGGCAAAAATCGCTCGTATCCGCTCACTTTATCTTTGCACGAAAACTCTTCGTGTTTCCGGGCAAAGAGGGGCAGCTGTGAGCACGTGATTTTTTCCCTATATGAATTACTCTCATAAATTCAAACAAAATAATTTCTTTTCATTATTTGAAATTTTTGAGGATTTTGTGGCATTTTCTGATAATTGTTTGCATTTGTCTGTGCATTTTTATTCTTGTTTAAAGTAATGAAAAATACAAAAAAAAAATATGTTGCATCTGCATTTAGGATTTAATTGTACATCTTTTTAGATTATTAGCAAATTAGTTGTTTTATAAAAGTGGAAAATCACAAAAATAACTTATTTTTGCACTTTTTAATTTTAGTTTTGACTTTTGGTAATCTTTCCTTTAATTATGATTTTTATTATTATTTAGAGTTAATTATTTGAATTTGGTTGGATAATTTGATTTGGGGATTAATGTAGGTGTTATTTTTAATTTTTGGGAAAGGAAAAGAATTTTGAAATTAAAAAGAAAAAGAAAAAAGGGGTTTCAAAATAATACAATTCAAACTTGGGCTCATTAATTGAACTCTCCTCAGGCCCACGCCCATTAACCCAGCAAATCAGCCCGGAACCCGTCCGCTACCCGGTCCAAGCCCTCCCCCTTTAAGGTAAAACGGTGTCATTTGGAGTTCTCAGCTTGGAAGCAATCTGAGCCCTTCATATTCTCACATCCAACGGCTAATGAGGTTTCATAAAGTGTGTATAACACTATCTGAAACACCTCAGAGACAAACCAATTCATCTTCCCCATCTCAAAGACCTAATCCACCGCCCTGTCTACTCACCGGCGGCGCCACCTCAAACCGGCTTCAAAACCACACCCTTGAACCCTCTCACTCTCCTCTCTCTAAATCTCAACACGGCACTCCTCGAATCCATCTCAATCTCTTCAAATCTTGAATCAAAACCCGCAACCCTAATTCCTTCCTCACCTCTGTCTCGTCCTTTAAAGGTCTTGTTTGATTATTCTCCAAGCTTGAAGGATTTTTGACTTAAAACATGTGTTAGGCGGGCTGTTCTCACAAGAACAACCTGAATAACACTCGTTTTGGGTTTAAATTGAAACGACCAAATAATTCGTGCGAACCCATCGTCCGTTCGTCCCTTTGAGGTATTAAAAGTCTTTTGTTTTCTTTTTGTAATTTCCTTTCAAACTTCATCTGTTTCTTTCCTTTCTCTGATTTTGCTACTCTTGCATATCATGCCCGTTAATTTTAGTTTATATTTTTTTCTTCTTTCAGTCAGTGTTTGTCTTGTTTTCATTTTGTTTTTAGAACCCTCATATTGCCATTTAATTGAAATTTTAAGTTTTGAGTGTTCATATAATTCTGGCTGCCCTATTATCAAATTTTTCTATCGGGTCTAGATTTGTTGATTGGGTTCTGAAAATCAAAGGCCCAAAGAAAAAGGGTCAGTCCGAATGGCAGGCCCAGGGTTTGGGTTTGGGTCTTGGGTCAACTTGACCCAGGCTGGTTTTGAGGGTAAATAACCTAGGCTTAAAGGGTAATTCAGGATTTTTAAATAGGGGAATCTAATGTAACTACCCAAGGAAGCTTCCAAGAAGCTGGGTTGGGGGCTTATGTGAAGGTATGATCTTTAAATTAAGGGCACAACAACAAAAACATTAATTGAAAAAGGATTGAAGAGCAAATTCTGAAATCTTTATTGCTGCTCTAACACCCCTGTATAAAAGCCCCCATTTACTGAATTTTTAAAGGGTATCAGACTTGGAAAACTAGAGACGGTTATAGAAAACACTAAAAATTTCTCACTGTTTCATTGAGGCACTGTTTCATTGAGAAAAATTAAAACACTGAAAATTTGACTCTTTGAGAAAAACATTGAGGCTGGGTGTGTTTCTTTGGGTTTCTTAAAATTTGAAGTGATTTTGACTCTTTCTGGGATTGAAATGGTTTGAGCAAGCTGGAATTGTTGTTGTTAATCTGCTGAATCTCACCCCACTCTGCTATTGATCTACTCCCTGTTGTTTGCTTTGATTTTACCAAGTATCTCCCATTCTCGGACATGTAAAATGGAAGAACAAGAGTTTTATTTGATTAAGAGGCAAAATGTGTCATACTAGCTTGTAAATGTAGTTTCTTCTACTTCTGAAAATCAATCAGATTTCATAATAAGCTTGGTCTCTTGTCATATATGTCTCTTCCTAGTTCATTTTGAGTTTGTTTGTAGCTTTGGAGGAAATTCTGAGTTTTAACCAATTAGGATAGATGAGCTCAAGTTCTGTGTTTGTATAAATGGGTTGTAAGGCTGTTGTAACGAACTCGTGTGATGTTTGTAGGTTTGGGGGGGTATTTGTTCAGTTTCTGCTACGACCAGTTGTATAAATGGGTTGTAAGGCTGTTGTAACGAACTCGTGTGATGTTTGTAGGTTTGGGGGGGTATTTGTTCAGTTTCTGCTACGACCAGTGTTGTTTTAGCATTAATTCATCTCTAAATGTGTTAAGAATGCCAAGTAATTATTTGTTTGCTCATAGCTAGAAACATGATCCCATCATCTGGGGTTCAAATGGTTTTGGTATTTGCCTTTGTTTGCAGTTGGGGGCTTCTCCTTAAGCTAAATAACCAGTCTGTTTATTGTTGATGCATCGTTATGGCAAGATTGACCCAAAAATGCATGAAAGGTGGAATTAAAAGTTTAGCTTAGTTAAGTTGTATTACTGTCTAAAATCAGAATGGGAGTATGTTTAATTCGATTCCGTGTCCATGTTAGCATCAGTTAATTGGCATTATTTGAGTGACATGAATAACTCGGAGTATGAGAACTGCGCCTAATGCAGGCCCAGCTAAAGGATAATAAAACTTGGGCACCTTTCCTCATCATTAACTAGGCTCATTTCGAGCCTGAGTTTAAAGGCATTTTTCAAAGGGGCCCGTTCAATTATTTCGTCAACTAACGCGGTGAGCTTCAATTAATTAGTGTGGTCGAACTTTTAGTTCAAAGTAATTAGATTTCCCATAAGCTTCCCTTAATTAATTGATTAGATCTTTAGTTAGATGAGGTGTGCCATTCGAAATCAAATAGTTTATGGCCCTCTAAGTATACTGAAGAAATTAGTTCTCGAGTGAAATGTAGTTTGGGTCTTTGGTGACATTACTGGAGTGAAATCTATTGAAATGGTCTTTAATTTGTTTTATTAAAAAGAAAAACCTATTATTTGAAATGTTGTGGGGTTTGGATCAAAAGAGCAAACAATATTGGGTTACAAGATTTGGATTTAAGAAATAGATTGGAAATGTCTTTTAGTAATTTGAGGCGAGCCATGTTAGACGAGTCATAATTTATGGCCCTCGAAAGCTAAGTTAGAAATACTTTGATAGAACAATTTGAGGTGTGTCATGCCAAATAAAATCCCAAAATGCATGGCCCTCGCTTAATTAATACTTGAATCCTTAGAAATCGAGGCGCGCAATTTAGTTAAATTTTCCATGGCCCTCGCAAAGTTGAAAATGTGTAGTTGTTTTAGGCGTGCTATTTAAAAATTACCTTACTAAACTCGGGTGTGCATTTCATGTGACCCAAATCCAAATCTTAACAACGTTAAATAAAATGTGTCTCGGACTGCGGGTGCATTTCATGTGGCATGGTCCAAAGACGTGTTTTAGATGACGTTGAAATCTTCCTTAAAATAATTAAAAGCGGTTAAAAGTTTAAATTAGTATAATAGGTTAAAACATGTTTCTAAAATTAGATAGTTAAGCCAAATGTAACAGTTGAGCGACCGTGCTAGAACCACGGAACTCGGGAATGCCTAACACCTTCTTCCGGGTTAACAGAATTCCTTACTCGGATTTATGGTTCGCGGACTGTAATACAGAGTCAACCCTTTCCTCGATTCGGGATTCAGCCGGTGACTTGGGACACCATAAATTATCCCAAGTGGCGACTCTGAATCTTTAAATAAATAAATCCCGTTTCGATTGTCACTTTAAGTTGGAAAAATCTCCCCTTATACCCCTTCACGGGGATGTAGGTAAAAAAAGGAGGTGTGACAATTATCTCAGACTCATTAATGAAGTCTAGCAGTAGCTCAGACAACCTTTCTTTAGACAGGAATTTAATCTTGTCTTTGAGATGAAGAATACTTACCTCTTGTTCATCATCTGATTCTTCAATGGCCATAAGTGCTTGCTCATCTCCAGCTTCATCTTCTGAGTCCTCATCTGATGTTTCTCCCCAGGCAGCAACCATAGCTTTTGTTGATACTTTGTTCCTTTTTGGTTGAACATGTTCCTTCTTCCTTTCAATTTCCCATTGAGGGTAGTTTTTGATGTGGTGATCAGTCTTCCCACACTTGTAACACCCCTTATTGGTTTGTTTTTCAGGAACCCTTGGTTTGTTGTAGCTTCCACTTCTGGAAGGACCCTTTGCTATCATTAGGTACTTCTTGAAGTCCTTTGTGATCATGGTCATTTCATCCTCCACTAGATCGGCACCTTCAGTGATTCTGAATGCCAGGCTCCTTTCCTTCTTGGGTGCATCCATCTTCATGGTTTGCCTTCTAAGTTCATAGGCAGTGAGATTTCCAATTAGCTCATCTTTGATTCCTGAATGACGGTGATTTTTCTTTCCCAAGTGACTGGCAGAACCCTTGTCAAAACTTTCTCAACTTTGTCCTCTTCAAGAATAACCCTTCAAATAGACTTAAGTTCATTTGTCTGTATAGTGAACCTTGTATACATCTCGTGGATGGTTTCCCCTTCCTCCATGGTGAAATTCTCATATTGAGAATATAGCAGTGTTCCTCTAGACCTCTTCACTTAAGATGTTCCTTCATGAGCCACTTGCAAAGTATCCCAGATTTCCTTAGCAGTGGTACAACTTTGAATTCTACTATACTCGTTTGGACCAAGTCCACACACAAGCCATTTCTTCGCTTTAACTTTCTTTTCCCATTTCCTCAAGTCCTCAGCATTGCAGTCAGCTCTTGTTTTTGGCACATCTACTCCTTCAGCATTCTTCTTCATGGTAGCCAGGGGACCATCAGTGATAATGTCCCATAGCTGATAGTCTTCTCCGATGATGTGATCTATCATCCCATTTTTCCACCAAGAGTAGTAGTGGCCATTAAAGAGTGGAGGCCTATCAATGGATTGCCCTTCCAAGTTTCCAGGTGGTGCACTCATCTTGATCTGTTCCTAAGGTGTTAGCCTCTTCAAGGATAACCTGTTCTAATACCAATTGATGTTCTAAACGTCAATACCACACAAGAGGGGGGTGATTTGTGTGGTACCCAATTATCGCTCTAGAAGAACCTGGTTCTTCTACGTTTTCTAACTACTTCTGTTTGCGGAATAAAAAGTACATAAATTAAAGAACATAGAGATTTTTACGTGGAAAACACCTACCTCAAAAGGTGAAAAAACCACGACCTACTACTTAGTAGGATTTTCCGCAACACTTCACTAAATCACTGATCCAAAACAACATTTACAAAACTCTTTGTAAACCTAAGGATTACCTCTAATCCCGTTGTAGCAACCAACCTCTAACTGTTGCGACAACTTCAAGTTAACTCTAACTTGAATACTCAAAGTACCTATAACAATTGCTTCTAGATAAAGCTGAAAAGTACAATATGAAAATACCTACTACAATTGAACTAGAAATAAAGAAAGACACATAAAACTCTTTATGGAGCTGGTTCTTCAATCTGGTTCATGTAGCTTCAGGTTTGCACACTTGAATCACACACGAACTGCTTGCAAAAAGCCTTGCTATATTGCTCCCAATTCATGTTTAACTTTTGCATTTTTGTGCAACCACTTGTAATGTGAGAACATCCTGCAATTTATAGAGTTAGTAGATGAAGAAATAACTAGAGTTCTGATGCAACTCTTCCTTGATGGAAGAGTTCTAGTTGATTTCAACTTCTAACTCCTTCCCTTTCTTGGATAGTGTTCTCTTTGATTAAGGAGTCCTTCTCCTTATCAATTATGCAACCTTTTCGATCAGGAGATATTAAATACGCCAAGTTAAGCTTATCTCCTTCACATGCAACACACATGCTCAAATCTGCCCGTTTTTGTGCACCTGAGGGATGGACCTAGTTCATCCTAAGTTCCTTTGTCAATCTTCAAAACTAACCTTTACTTGGGCCAACATACCCCTTATGATTTGAGTCGTTTGTACTATTTGTGTTATGTGAAAGCCATGTACGCGAGGTGACGAGTACGTACACGGGCTTATATGTGTAAATATTGGTCGGTCTAGACTCTTAGGCATCTCTTATGTACTTATTGAGATTCTATATATGTTTTGTTGAGCCTTGGGCTATTTGTTGTGAAAATATTTATATCGTCAAATTCTTGGAAAGGTTGTGGCCCATGGGCACTTATGATATGAGTGATATGGTGTGTTGTTGTGATGGTAACATGTGTGAATTATTGTGTGGTTTGGCTGTTGTTATGCGGAGTATAAGGGTAGCATTTCACCGTTGTTGTTATACAGAGCATAAGGGTGGCATCTCACTATTGTTGAATATAGAGAGTGATACGGGTGGCTATTGTGTTATTGTCTAGGCTGAGTGATACGGGTAGCTATTGTGTTATTGTCCAAGCAGAGTGATACGAGTGGCTATTACATGGAGTGATAAGTGTGGCTATTACACGAAGTTATAAGGGAGGCTATTACATGGAGTGATAAGGGTGGCTATTACACGGAGTGATGCGGGTGGATATTATACGGAGTGATACGGGTGGCTAACGGAGAGATACGAGTGGCTAACAATATTCTCAGGGAGGAGTAATACAGGTGGATATTGGAGAGATAAGGGTGGCGATGTCAGGGATTATGTGTGATTGTTTGGAGACATTATGTTGGTGATTTTTGTGTGATGGTGTGCTTTTCCCTTATGTTTGTCATACACATTGCGTGACTTGCTTTGTTGTTTCGATGAGCTATTCGATGTCCTTGATATTACTTGTTGATTTGGGATGTAGCAGTACACTCGCACAAGCATACACCGTAGCATGCCACTTATACTAGTTCAGGAGTATGAAACTTGACATTTATTGATCATACCCATGTGTTCTTATATTATCCATTTTCATGTTGCTAGTGGGCCTGTGATCGTGTCGGGTAGATTGTGGTTGTGAGCCTGGGACCATGCCGAGTAGATTGTGATTGTGAGCCGGTGACTATGTCGGGCGGATTGTGATTGTGAGCCTATGATCATGCTGGACGGATTGTGATTGTGAGCCTCTGACCATGCCGGGCGGATTGTGATTGTGAGCCTATGACTATGCCGGACGGATTGGGACTGAGCCTGTGACTATGCTAGGCGGATTGTGATTTTGGAACGTGAGTTGTCCATCCGGTTGTGATTCGAGATATGGACACGAGTTGTCGTGAGTATATGATGGTGGGTTGAGACTTGGGACTTGTGACTATGGTATGAGGTATCACGGAGTGTTTGCGTTGTAAAATTTGTGTTAGAACGACTTGATTAATTGGTTGTCCTTTGTGTTCCTTATTTGTCTTTAATGATACTTCACAGTGTTCTTATTCCTTTATTTTCTATATCACATGTTGATTTTTTTGTCATTTACAGATTTCTACTTTCCATTATTAGCTTTATACTTCTATTCTGCACATGTTATTTTATCTAGTGAGTTTCTTGACTTGCACTTCATCATTACTCCACCGAGGTTAGTCTTGATACTTACTGAGTACCGACCGTGGTGTACTCATACTACATTTTTGCACATTTTTCGTGCAGAGCCGGGTATTGGAGATATCGGACCCGGTAGAGTTAGCTTGTTAATCGTGAGGATTCAAGGTAGAGTTTCTTGATCGTCGCAGTCCCTTGGAGTCTCTTCCTTACATTGTACCGTCAGTTTTCCATTTGAACAGTATTGTATTTCGATCCTTGAGATCTTTCCATGTATTCAACTAGAGTTCGTGACTCTGTATCACCAGTCTTGGGAAGTTATTATGATTATCGTCGCGTAGGCTTATTTCGCTTTTGTCTCATTTCTTATATTAAAATGATGTTTCAAGTTATAATTATTAAGAACTGTCTTAATCGTTGTTAGTAAGCGGCTTATATATTCTTAGAGACTAGGTGTCATCACGGCATCATATGGAGGAAAATTGGGGTCGTGACATATAGCTTAAACAAATTCTCCTTGAAAAAAGCATAATGTTTGGAACTATATCATAATGATTATATATATAGCAAATGGTTGATCAACGGATTTACTTACCATTATAAAAACAATAGGAGTAATTATTTAAATATATATTGTATATGTAATATGAGTAATTTTTGGGGCCATATATTTTTTGGGGCCTAAAGCTTTGGATTTAGCTGCCTTGGGGTTGAGCCGCCTCTGCGCTTCAATGAAACTTTAGAATCAGGTGTGAAATTCTATTATACTCTAGACACTACTTCAAATGATATAGTGCAAAACTTCAAAACTGGCAAAGCTATGATTGGGTAGTGGATGGATAATGTGTGGTCATCCAGTGTTGGCATGGACTATGGTATTTTTAGGTGGATTCATGATAGAGCTCGCGACTGATTTCATGCAGTTTCCATGAAGTTTAGTAGTTTGAATCTTGTGAAATGTTGATAAAGAAAGCTACAAGTCTTCTATGGCACTGTAATGACCCGACAGGTCGTTTTGAGCTTTAGTATCCCATTCGGTGGTTTGGGACTTTGAGTAACTTCATATTATGTATTATGTATTATGACTTGTGTGCATGGTTGGTTTCGATTTTCGAGCGGTTCGGGATTAATTTGGAAGAATAATTCTCGTTTTAGAAGCTTTACGCTAGAAGAGTTGACCAAGGTTTCACTATTGGGTAAACAGACTCAGAATCGGGTTTTAATTATTCTAATAAGTTTGTATGATGATTTTGGACATGTCCACAAAGTTTGGTTAAATTCCAATGAGTTTTGGATAAGTTTGGGTGGTATGGCGATTGTTTTCGGTTTCAACGTTAATATGAGCATAAAGGTTACCATATTGAGCAAACGGCCTTTGATTCGTGTTTCGACTAAATCATTATATACGTGTCGTAATTTTTGAACTATAGCAACTAAAATTATCAAGTTTCAACATCGTATGAGGAATTTATGATCATTTTACTAAAAATTAGGTTGCTATTTTTTTAGATTAATTACGAAATTGCCACTAAATTTGTATTTAAATTTTTTCACTATTTTCAAATATTGAAACCAACATATCTCCTTTATTATAAGGTCAAATGGAGTGATTCAAAATTTGAACTTGACTGGAATTTTATGAGGAATCCATTGGAGGCCTCAAAAGCAAGTTTTAGGAGTCTTTGGCACAAGAAACGAGGCAAAACATATGGACATTTTTGGCTATTAATGTTGTTGGAGTTTTTCTTATCTTGAAAGTTTAGGATTGGGAGAGTTCAAGGATGCTCTTCAAGTTTCTTCCATGGGGTAAGGTCTAAACCATAACCCAAGTGTTTTCCTTTGATTCATTCCCTTGGTTTAAGCTTTAATCCATGATTTTAATTAAAAACTCATTTAATTCTTTAAATCAAGAGCTAGGGTTATGTCCAAATTTTTAAAAATTGAAAATGAGTTAGAAGCATTTATTTCTTGATTCCTTTTGAGGTTTTGTTCTCCTATATTAGGAAAACATAATTGGGTTAGTTTTGGAGTAGTATTTCGAGAGATATGGGACCCATCTAGTGTGGGTTGGACTATTGGGTTATGAACACCCAAGAACGATGGGTGGTGAATTGGTTGAGCTAACGAACTCCGATTAAGCCAATTTTTATTTGTGTGAGCTTGTTTTTGTTCGAACTTCACTCGGGTAAGCTTGGATTCGGAATTCAAGGCGGGCCTGAAGTTGACCTTTCTTGACTTTTTGGAGAACATATAAAGATCATAATTTTATTTATTGTAATTGGTTTCTCTTGCATTGTTTGATGTTATTAAGTCATTTTTGGTTAGATTTGAGCCAAGTGGAGGCGAATATTAGGGGGAAATATATTTCGGAGGGTTGTGTTGGCCTAGTTGAGGCAAGTATCTTGCTTTTGTGTGGGGTAAACTACCCCTTAGGATTTGGGTTGATTGTGCTATTTGTGTTATATGAAAGCCATGTACGCAAGGTAACAAGTGGGTACACGGGCTATATGTGGTATTTGACCGGTTTAGATTATCTAGACTCTTTCCATACCATTAATTGAATTGACATAACATATTATCTCTGTCATTATTAATCTACTCTTACACGTTCTATTTGACGTTGTTAGTACATACTCTGCCTCTTACTTGTTAATTTGCTCTTATATACTTTAGTTGAAGTTATTGTCATCCTTATTGTCTTATTACCTCTTAATTATTGAATAACTTTTAATTGAAGTTGTTATTTCGTAAAATATCATCTTATTGAGTTATTGGTGTTGAAGTTGTAATATCTATTATCACATTGAGGCGAAGTTGTTAATTGTGGAGATACCTTTCCTTGTTGAGCATTCTCATTCATTTTATTATTGTTGAAATTCTTGTATACATTGTGGTTGAGCCATGAGCTATTTGTTGTGAAAATATTGGTGTTGTTGATATCGTGGCAAGTTGTGGCATATGGGTATTTGTGGTGCGAGTTATGATTATGTTGCGATATTGATACGCATGTGGTGGTATAAGGCTAGGGTTGATACGCATGCGGTGAGATAAGGTGGGCTTGATACGCATGCTGCTAGTAGGGGAACTACTTGAAGCCACATGGTGAGATATGGTGGGTTAAAATACATGTAGCTATTTCGGGAAAAATAATTTTCAAAACTAAATGTTAGGCTCATGCAGTGATATAAGGAAATATTGTTATTGAAATTGTGAAATGGGAATACGAGACAGTACCTCGGTTGTAATTTTCATTTTACATTCCATGTTGGAACAACTTGTTGATTTGAACGGTCATTGCTCTTCCTTCAATCATTAATCCGCATTTTGATTATGTTTTGGTCATTCGTTGTTATCTTTGTGTTGGAACAATTGTGTTTTCTTGTGTAAGTCATGCATTTTACATGATTTGTTATCTTGTTTTAACATGCCAATTTGTGCCTCCATTATAACTTGGTGAATTGATTGTCAATGTGAATTTAATAGTGTGGAGTCATTGTATCATATTCTTTTGAGTTGTTGGTAACATAATAGTTTAAATAAAAGAATTATTAACATGCTTTATTCTATGAGCCTCTTAAGATAGAACTCGTTATCTCACTCGGTGCCTTATTATTCTAAATGGTTATTGCACTTTCACTATAATTGGGTTCTCAAATTATACTCATCACCTTGTTAGATGTTTACCTTACTTAAAATTGCTATCATGTTTTTCTTTAACAAATTCTGTATTTAATTCGTTAGTTTAACTTATGTTTTGCTTTGTTTAAAAATGATACTTTTACTCAATTCCATTTATTTCTAAACTAAACCCATCTTATACTCTGTTTTGTACAAACTGTATATTATTTTACTTTACATGACTTCTAAATTAAACTCATTATTTCATTTGACACCTTACTTTATTCAAGATTATTATTATGTTTTATGGTGTCTAAATATATTTTTCGTTCATCTAAATTAATATTTATCATGATTGCAAAGTACATGGTAGCACGTAGGCTTTGCCATGCGAATGTGATTGTTATTGTGGGCACGAGGTACCACATGTGTAAGATTTGAAAAACGTGGTTCATGACTTCTGATTTATGAGGTGTGGTGTCTCGGAGTAATTCTTGTTGTAAGTCCATGCATTGGGAACGATTTGATTATTTGAGTTGACATCCGTTTTTTTCCTTATTTGAATTCATTTACATCTCATCGGTATTCTGATTATGTTATTTCTTTATTAGTCGTTTACTACTTGCTGCCATTTATGTTTGTATTACTTCATTGTTGGTTGTAAATCAAGCCGTTGGTCTTACTTTGATGTTCTCTCAATTGTTAGCTTACGTATATCTTGAACATGTTTCTATGTCAAGTAGGTGTCTTGACCTGGCCTCGTCACTACTCTATTGAGGTTAGGCTTGATACTTACTAGGTATCGTTATGGTGTACTCATGCTATGCTTCTGCAGATTTTTGTGCAGATCCAGGTATTCTGATTGTGTTGTTGCGAGTATCGTCTGCGCGGCGGGAGACTTCAAGGTATACCTGTTTGACGTTCGCATGTTCCGGAGTCACCTTCTTACTTCATTATGCTACTATTAAATTGAAATTTAAAATAGTTGTGTTTAGAAATTTTAGTGTGTTTTAGTAGTGTTTATGACTTCGTAATATCGGTTTTGGGAAATATATAACTATTGGCCGCTTGCGGCTATGTGTGTCAATTAATGGTTTATAATAAATAATTAAATAGTTCAATTCTGTTATTAAATTAGCATGTATTAGATTTATCTAATTTTAGAGACTAGGTGGCATCATGATATCCTAAGGTGGGAAATTGGGGTGACATGCGCTTTTACATAAGAAGGAGAAGATGGAAAAATCTGGTAATGAAATGGTGAGGAAGAAAGCTACAAGTCTTCCACAGCGGTTTTACATAAGAAGGAAAAGACGGAAGAAACAGAAAACATGGAAAAAGCAGCATCTGAAGTGTTCGCTAAATTGGGCACCAACTAAATATTTTAGGAAAAGTAGGTACAAGTTAAATAGTTACGACCAAAATCAGAATACCGATGACTAGGATGCGCTTGTATACCTGATACGAGACTTTATATTAACTTAACACCAACTCAAGCACATTGCTGTGGCATTAAACTCCACCATGTACATACATATAGCGCAAAACAAGCATTAGTTGTGGTTTCACTCCTAAAAATATGATGCATTTTGGATCTCAGTTCGACCTAGAGAGTCTCCTCTTGTAACCAGCTGAACTGTCAATTTTCTTTTTTGGTTTGTTTTCAAATTGAAGTCGTCAATTAATTTAGATAATTATTCACATTAAAAATACAGGGCCTAGTAAGTTCAGTCCAGTTTCTGGCCTAGCTGTTCCTACTATTCTCAGTTGAAAGTACCACATGCACAGATTTTTGGGGGTTTAAAATAAAGAGATCAGAAATGGTAAAACTCAATTAAATGCCTCCACCTTATTCAATGTTTCAACGAGATAATATACAAAAAAATGGAAGCTCCATTACTATTATACTAGGCAAGGAGCAACTCTATGGCGATCCAAGTTACGTACTAGGCTTTCACAAGAAGCATCAAGATTTCAATATGTCTCAAAAGGTGCAATCAAAGGTACAATTAGACAACATAAGCTTACAGTAACTGAAACGGATGCAGAAGAAGAATGATTTCTGAAATAATAACAGCTTTAGATGTTTCTGTACTATGTATAATAATTTTTTGAAACAATGATATATCGCAAGATGTTTTCTTAACTATGCACATCAATCAAACAATTGAGATCAAATACTGATCCCTCGATCCCCCTTCGGTGCAATGCAAGAGAGAGTTAGATGATTGGCGCCATTATATCTGATTACTTTGTTGTAAATTCCAAAAGAATATGGTCTTCATAAAGTAAAGCAATAGTTCCAAAGTCCAGAACCTCACTTTACTATAAACGCATGATCGTTGGATTTCTTGCAGGATAAGCTGATGCTTCAACCTGCAATATAAAGCTGGAGAAAAAATGGCTTCAACTATAAGAAACATGGATACGATCAATAAGAGAAGACGTAGACCCTACATTATGACATATGATAATTAATTATTCAAATGTTTGCAGCAGTCCTTTAGAAAAGATAATTATATCCTGATTTATCTTTTCGGCGATATAAAGTTTTAAATAGGGTATCTTGATTCACCAAATAGTAGATCTTTTGCTTCCTTATTAGCTATCTTGTTAAATTTCGAACCTCTAGTTACATATTCAAATGTTTCCAGCAGGCTCTGCTGTTCTTTAAAAAGATAATTATATCCTAATTTATCTTTTTCCTGATAAAAAAAGTTTTACATAGAGTTTCTTGATTGACCAAATAGATCTTTTGCTTCCTTATTAACTACCTTCTTTTTAAATAAGGTAAAGCTTATTCATCAGGTACCAAGATGGTACAGAAAAGAACAAAGAGCATCCAAGAAGCAGTTATCATCCCCTACATCCCTCCTAACAAATCCAGAAAATCCATAAACTGAAACAGATTCACTAATAAGCTGCCCTTACACCAATAACACAGATCACGAATACATTTATTTTATTAGTATTAAGTTTAGAAATGTGATTCCTGTGTCCTTCAAAACAGGCCTTGTTCCTTTCCAGCCATAAGGTCCATAAGATGCATACTGGGATGGATCTCCATATCTGCTTCAGCCTTTTGGGTACTCTCTGGGATTGCCACTATTATCGCAATCTCATTACGCTTCACCCAGGCAACACAACAGATGTTTAAGTGTATTTCCCAGTGTTATCTAGAAACTCGGCAATGGAGATAATATCTGTTACATACATTGAAGCCCCTTCTCTGCAAGTTATCTTGCGTCAAACAGGCCTTCCCAAACTGCTATCCATCCAAAGCATGCTACCTTTATTGGAGCTTTTGTCTTCCAAATCATCCTCCATGGCCAATTGACAGTGTTCTATGACTTGACTTCTTGATCAACATACTATGTCTACATAGGTGAATCCAGCTTGTTATGATCAATCTAGACCGATTCTAACTGTTGAAGTAAAAGACAGTAGTCTTCTACCTCCCAATCATTCAAATTTCTTCCAAGTACAATCTGACATCCTGAATCTAAGAAAAAATCAGCAATAGTTCCAGTCTTATTAATAGAGTAACTCAGCAAAATAGGGAATTTAGACTTCAGGCATTCCTCCCTACCAATAAAAAGTCCATCTAGAACTTGATTCTCTGTCCGTTTCCAACTTCTAGTTTACTATGATACAGTTTCATATGTCCCCTCTTGCATTCATGTGCAAAGAGGGAGGCCACCACCCTCCCTTATTACCATAAATAACACTCATCAACCTCTTCCAAACTACATCACCTTCCAACATGTACCTCTATAGCCATTTGAAGAGTAGGGTCCTATTATATAATCTCAGATTTTTCACACCTAGACCTCCACTTTTTTGCCAGTCCACACCATTTGCCATCTAATTAAATGCATCTTCCTTTTTATGGCAATGGCATCCCATAGAAATTGATTTCTCATGGAATTCATTTTTTTCTCCACTATTGCAGGCATAGGGAACAAGGACATCAGGTAGGTTGGCATTCCACGTCTAACACACTATTAATTAGTGTGAGTCTATCCCCCCATAGCAAGATAGATATTGCCTTTTCCATGGAACTAGCTTATTCGCACGCCTATCCTTATTAGCTATCTTGTTAAATTTCTAACCTCTGTTTAAATATTCACTAGCTGTTTCTACACAAAACTTCCATGCAGTCAACGAATTTTGCTTAATCCTACTTCAACTACCTTTCTAGTTCATTTGCCGTCTCTAAAGTTTTAAGGATCTCCTCCCTATTTGATCTTAAGCAATTTATCCAGAGAAAGAACAATCGTATGTCATCATACGCATTAAGAGGTAAAGTAGCCTCAATTTCTCTGTCATTTTCCTAACACAATACATGCTGTCCAACAACTAGAATACACAAGGTCTTTGACAGTTACCTCATTCTGAGGACCAAAAAAGAAACTTCAACTTTACTCGGAACGGCTAAAATGGTAGAAAAATAATCAAGAGGCATAAGTAGATCACTGATCATGATAATCATTTGAACACCGTGAAACCTTATTCTACTCTGGAAACGAGTAGCAATCTTATAAGTACGTATAATTGCAAAAGAGAAGCCCAGAGGAGTAATGCAGACATCGCTCAACAGTGGTTTTAGCATCAAACAAATATGTGGACAACAGTGGATTATAAATTTAGGGTTACCTGAACATAGAAATTTTAGTTTTCAGAGAAAGTTATGCCAGTCAATTTCAAAAAACAATGAACACCTTCATACTGCTGAACATCCCCATGATTTGGCCTTTGTTTTAGAATGGTTATTTCTGTAAGAGAATAGGAGAGTTGTCTGTCAAGAACATTCATAGAAAAACTATTTCTTCTAGAATGGTCATTTCAGTTAAGAGCATGTTGGTTAAGATGGTTGATAAAGATTACTAGTAAATTACTAGCAAATCGGTTTTTAAAAAAAAACTTTGAATTACAAATGAAAAGGTAAAATACTTGGGGCAGAATAAAGCCACCTCAAACTTAAAAGTTCTATGCAAATCAGACTACAAGATATTTGACAAGGGTGAGATAGTGTATAAGAAGAATTCCCATTATATTCAAGACATAGTGACAATTTGACACTAGATTTACCAGTATAAGTAAATCAAGTTCAATCATTTCACGCCCATGGCGATGGTGTACTGTTTGATACTGCACAAACAGACTAACACACTCTATGCTTGTTTGCATGTGCAAACGCCCCTTTAGAACTTGAATTCCATTTATTCCCATAATCTAAAAGTGGCAATTCAGAAAGGCAAACCCCTTTTTTATATAACTAGTGACCCAACAAAGAACTAAATAAAGAAATAATAAATTTAGATGTAGTTTTCAAAATCAATTAGGAGTAGTCATGCTCAGTATTAGACTATTATCCTGAAGTGAATGCATGTTCCCCCAGTTATGTTGTCGTATTAGAGGTGATAGACTTTTGCAGCATTGAAGTAGTTTCTACCATAGACGAATTTTGTAAGTGCTATCCAATTTCAAACATTTAAGCATTACCCGGAAATTTGCACATTCAAAGCTGGGAGAGCATGAGAGCAAGCTCATCATCAGAGATCGTAAAATCAACGCATGCTCCCAACGAAGAAGCAAGTCTGACAGCTAATTGATGCTTACACTGGACAAAAAGAGGAATCAAATGTTGCTATCTTTTGACGAAGGAAAAAGAAAGGACAAAAGACATCGGAGAAAGAGGGTCGGTAGATCTCACAGAAAGCTGTTCCCCTCTGTTTACAATGTCATAGAAGAAGGAATAACAAGCACAATAATGTTCTGGAAAGCATAGATATTCCTCCTTCCTCTTTGACTCTCCTACAACCTGAGGAAAAAAGGCAAGTCTAATACTTTATTCATAAACAACTCAAAAAGCTAAAGAGGGGTTGGACCTTAAAGATGGAACGACCACTGGGTTTGCCCAAGATCCTTTTTACGCCTCTTTGATCAACTATCCTCGTTGCTCGCTCGAAATTTTTCCCAAATAAGAAATGCAATCTACACAATGTATAGTACCAGAAATCATATGAATGAAATTGGAATTCAAAGGAACAAGAAACAAAGACAACATTTAATACTGACATTGAAAGTTGGTCATCGTTCACTGTAGCAACCCCATCACCAATCAATCAAGATCATGAAAAATAGAAACCCCAAAACAAATTAGCATTACTACAGTGCTACCCGTTTTGATATAAGCCCAAAAATAATTAGAGATTGTGAGGTAGTTGGTTCAAGAAAAGACCTGAATGAGTTGATTGGATACCTTCCCACACCTTCTCTGCAACCACTGCACTAATGCTCATTCTGAAAACCCTAAAGCAGGGTGCTCAAGGAGCTGTTAGTACTAGTAAATTTTGAAATTAAACTAGGAAAGGAACTCAAAAACCAACTACTATAAAAATGCATAAACTCTCTCTCCCTTTGACCATGAAACAAAGGTTAAATTCGGTTGCATTATGTTGTTTGATGAATATAATGTTTGGACACTATATAAATATTGTTTGATGATATAATACACTAGTAATATAAAGAATAAACGTGCAATATTATAAATAAAAATTATGATACGGGTAAAATTATTATATGAAAATATAGGATAAATGATAAAATAAAATTATTTAATTATAAATTTATAATGAAGAGTGAGATTAAGAGAAAAAGATAAGGTAATGACGCGATCACACAAAATCGGTCGTTACATAAAGTGACACATTTAGTCGTTACGTAACGACGAATTTAGCGATATGATTCAATAAAATTTAAGTAATAATCAAAACAAACATCGTATTTAAAGTAAAAACACGATACGATACAATAGGTAACAACAATCCAAACAAGCTGTAAAATTTAATTTATTATAGTCACGTAATAAACTACTGTTCATAAAAAAACGTATCAATTTTACTAAGCTAGCATTTGGACAAACCTGAAAAAAAGAGTTTTTAAAGATGCGATAAAAATAATTTTTGAAAGTTAAAATTGTATTTGGACATGCATTTTATTTGAAAAATTTAAAGTTTTGTTATTAAAAAACTTCAAAAACGACTCTAGAGTTGTTTTTGGAATTTGAAATTTTGTTTTTAAGATCTGCCAAAAGATTGTTAAAATTTATAAACAAACAGATATTTGAAAATAAAATTAGTAAAAAAACTCCCAAATTTTATGGCCAAGCGGGAGCTAAGCATATTGAAAAAAATTATTATGTGGCTTCTTTCCAAAAAAATAGACTCAAATTTATAGGTCCAAAAGTGTAAAATTAGGGTTCACTATTCCGTAAGAGAAAGAAAAGTATCACACAACTTACCCACACAGTACAATTTTTTAACAAAAAATTCAATCATTTCTTTTGTACCAAAAAAATAATAGTACTACTATGCCCCAACTACCATATCCTTTTGTTTCTTCCTAGCGACTTTCTACAATACCAGTTTTATTATACGTGCGATGCGCATGTACCTTGTGTCAATGTGCCCAAACTTTTAAAACTCACGTAAATAATATTGAAAAAATATATTTAAGTTATAAAATAGAATAAAAAAATCGTAAATTTATAAAAATGGTAAATGTTAAATTGTTGATCCTATTTAGCTTATTCACTTAAGGAAGGAATCATGTCTTATAGAATTATCCAATATTTATGAATTGTAAATATTAATGAAAATGTGAAAAAACAATTCAAACTAAAAATATATTGCCATTTCAACCAACGACACCTAATATAATAAACTAAATGTATGCATATTCTTGAAAATTTTATTTGGAGTTATAATATAAAATTAAAGTTATGGCTAGACATTTAAATTTAGAATATATTATAAATGATGATGTTATTTTACTGGATATTTAATTGGATCAATATGCAACTATGATAATAAAATAAAGTTAGTTAAGTATGATTTCTAATTAAAATATTGTTACTTATTAAGTGTGCATATATTATTAAGTTGTACCAAGATTGACGTCTTTGTTTATAATTAACTTTTGAATAATTGAAAAGTACAAAGAAATTGGTAACTTTTGAGCTATCGACCACATGAATAAAATAGAAAAGAATATAAACTTTTAATTAAAAGAAGGGGCTGAAACGGGAAAAGGAAAAAATGAGGGGGCATATATTATGAAGAATCTAAACTCTAATAACAATGAGTTACAAAAAAGATTTTAAAATGTGAGAACCTAATTGAAAAAAGGGATAAAATTAAATTAGGTAAAAATCGAAACCAAACTGATGAAACTAGCCCTATTCAACATCTCTCATAATGTGTTCTCGTATTGAAAGCTAGATCCACATAAGATGTGTAATGCATTGCTAAAAAAATACCAGTCACTATCTGAATGACTAAAAAAATACCAGCTAACGAACCGAGCCCCCACTAATAACTAAGATTACTCGGGGTTGGATAATCTATCAAATGCTGATTAAGTATGGAATATATAGATTGTTTAAGAAGAGAGAGTCGTTGGTTCCTCATAGTCATTTATTTACACCAAAACCAAATTCATTACCAATTAAGTTTGTTTTGAAATAAAGTACCACGAAATATAATTTGTAAGAAGTCTTGTTATTTTACATGTTTAAATAAGCAATTAATTTATATAATGTTATATTTTAATTGATTTATAAATCTTAAATATTAGGATTTTTATATGGTTCAAACAAGAAAAGATTTAATAAGTAAAAGTTTTAGTTGATTTTAAAGTCTTAAATATTTAAAAAAAATAATTAAATGACTATTTGTTTAATATGAACTCTATTTCAAAAGGGTAAAAAAGACGAACGATATTTCGCTAAGGGATTTCGTTCTTTTAATATAGTACTAATACTAATATTAGGGTATACGCTTTGCGCGTGTACTCCATCTTAATAAATATAAAACTTTAAGTTATATAGTTATTATTAATTATGTATATTATAGTATGAGATAGATTATACAAACTAATTGTGATTACCTGATAGGTCATCTTATGAATTAAAATCAAATTCTGTGTTTCGAGGGGTTAAAAATCATATTTTATCTCTCCTCGATTTGCGTGCGCAGTCCGGACATGTTTCTGGAAAGCTTTTATGTTGAAAGTTGATAAAAATAAGGATTTTTCTTAAAAACTTTATTTGAGTTGACTTCGGTCAATATTTTTAATAAACGGACCCGGATTCGTATTTTGATAGTCCCGGTGGGTTCGTATAAAAATATAGGACTTGGGCGTATGCCCAGAATCGGAATAGGAGGTCCCTAGTTCGAGTTATAAATTTTTGTTGAAAATTGAGTGTCTGGAAATTTAATATTTTTTAGAAATTCTTAATGTTTGATCTTGTTGGTATCGGGTCTGTATTTTGGTTCCGGAGCCCGGTACAGGTTCAATATAATATTTAAAACTTGTCTGTGAAATTTGATGAAAAACAGAATTGGTTTGACGTGATTCGGACGTCCGGTTAAGAAAATAAAAATTTCAAAGTGTTCTTGAGAATTTCATTCGATTTGGTGCAAAATTCGTGTTTCTATGTGTTATTTTGGCGATTTGATCGCGCGAGCAAGTTCGTATGATGTTTAAGACTTGTGTGCATGTTATGTTTGGAGCCCCAAGGGCTCGGGTGAGTTTCGGATAGGCTACTGAGTGATTTGAACTTGGAAAATAATTGCTGGTGTAACTGAGCGGGTTGCAGGCCTCTCATCTTGCATTTGCAAGATCAGGCATCGCAATTGCGACCTCTGAGGAGTCCGCATTTGCGAGGAGGAGTTGGGCCAGCAGTGTTCGCAATTGCGAACTTCCCTTCGCATTTGTGAAGGAAGTCTGGGAATGGCAGGGATCGCAACTGCGATCAATTGGTCGCAATTGCGGAAGGTCAGGCTCGCATTTGTGAGACTTTCATCGCACATGAATGGGGAGACTTTCGCATTTGCGATAGGTTCTTCGCATTTACCGGGCTCGCATTTTTTAACCCCAGGTCGCAAATGCGACACCAACAACTGATCAAAATGACTTTTGGACGGAATTTTTCATTTATTCTTCAAATTTTAAAAACCTAAAACATAAAAGGCGATTTTCCAATGACTTCTTCTTCCCTAAATCATAGCTAAGTGAATCTTAACTAGTTTTTTTCAATCTTTCACTTCATTTTAAAAGATTTCAACCTAGAATCTAAGGTTTTCATGGTGGAATTGAGGATTTTTGGGTAGAAACTACGGATTTCGAAATTTGGGGATTTAGACCTCAAATTGAGGTTAGATTCCAAAACCAATTGTATATCCGGACTCGGGGGGTGAACGGGTAATCGGGTTTGGTCCAAATTTACGATTTGGACCAAGCGGGTTCGGGTGTTGAATTTTGTTGACTTTTTCAATAATGACCTAAATTGAGTCCTTTGTTATCGTGGGTGATTCCTAATGCTTATTTTGAAACGTTTGGTTTGTAATTTGCTAGATATTGTTGGTTCAGAGGCGTATTTGAAAGGCAAAGCTGTGATTGAGTTTTGAGTGGCCTTTGGTTCGAGGTAAGTGGCTTGCCTAACCTTGTGTGAGGGAACTCCCCTTAGGATTTGGTACTGTTTGTTTTATGAGCGCCATGTACGTGAGGTAACGAGTGCGTACACGGGCTATTTGTTGAAAAACCCCGTTTTCATTAAACATATATTTGTTTTCCTTTAATTGAGCAATACTAGCATATGTAATTATCCTGTTTAGTTTAGGAAAGCATGCTTACGTGCCTTAACTGCCTTAGCTGCTTATCTGAACTCTTTGTAATATGTTTTGAGTGAAATTTCATGTTTTTCCTTGACTCGGACTTAGCCTAAATTGTGATTTTCTTATTGTAACTGTTATCTATGTTGGTTGTACTGCATATTTACTATGGGACTACAGAACGGTTTTCCGAGAGATCCTCCTGTACTGCATATTTACTTTGGGACTATAGAACGGTATTCCGGAAAGCACTACATATTTACTTTGGGATTACGGAACGGTATTCCAGGAGACCCCCTGCACATTTACGTTTAGGACTACGGGACAATTTCTCGGGAGATCCCCTGTTGCTATTACTGCATTTTGAGTTGTTGGTTTTCATTGAATACTATTCATGTTAGATTTTCGTATTTAGTTTTTACTGTATTATTATTTCTGTCTTATTTCACTATATTTATACTAGTAGGGCCCTGACCTGATCTCGTCACTACTCGACCGAGGTTAGATTTGGTACTTATTAGGTACCGTTGTGGTGTACTCATACCATTTCCTACACATGTTTTCCGTGTGCAGATCTAGGTACTAGCTATCAGCCTCGAGTCTAGCTGTGTGGTTGCTGTTTCAGGAGACTTCAAGGCACATCTGCCCGTGTTCGCAGACCTCGGAGTCCCCTTCTATCCCTTGTGTTAATTTCCCTCTTATTTTCTTTAGACGTTGATGTACAGTACAGTTAGGAACTCTTAGAAGCTTGTAACCGGCGACATTCCGGATTTTGGGAAAAATGATTATTATATATGCTGAGCGACACTGTTTTTGCTTATTAACTACATCTGTTAGCTATTATTCTTGCGTTTTCATTGCATTTTCCACAATGTTAGGCTTACCTAGTGGTAGAGACTAGGTGCCATCACGACAGTTCAGAGAAGGAGAAACTGGGTCGTGACAAGTTGGTATCAGAGCCCTAGGTTCATAGGAGTCGTGAGTCACAAGCCGGTTTATTAGAGTCTCGCAGATCGATACGGAGATGTCTGTACTTATCTTCGGGAGGCTATGGAATTGTTAGGAAAATTCCACTTCATTTGATTCCTTGTCGTGCGAGATTATTGACTTCGAAATTCTAAACTTCTGTCTTTTATTCTCTCATAGAAGGTGAGGACACGTGCTACCGAAGATGACCAAACACACATGCCCCTGCTGGAGCAGCCCGAGGCCGCGGCCGGGGTAGAGGCCGAGGACGTGCATGTGGTGTAGTCAGAGTACCCGAGCGAGCTACTGCTACTGCAGAGGAGCCACCAGCAGCTCTAGTCGGAGCATATGCACCCGATACGCCTACTACTACTACTCTAGCTCTTTAGGAGACCCATGCACAGTTCATGATCATGTACAATACTTTAGCTCATGTAGGGTTGATTCTCCTTGTTGTAGCCACATCTCAGGCCGGGGGAGGAGCACAGACTCCCGCCGCCCGCACTCCAGACTAGTGAGTTCAGGTTGATCAGATTCTAGAGGTTATACCGGTACCGCCTATAGCCCCAGTTCAACCCGAGGGTAGGGCAACAACTTCAGAGGAGGAGCAGTGGAGGCTTGAGAGGTACAAGAAGTACGACCCTCACATATTCAGTGGTCTAGCATTAGAGGATGCTCAGGGATTTCTGGAAGAGTGCCACCGCATCCTCCGCACTATGGGCATAACAGAGTCGAGTGGGGTTTCTTTCACTGCCTTCCAGCTTCGACGGGCAACCTATCAGTGGTGGCGTACTTATGAGTTGAACAGTCCGACAGATGCAGCTTCCTTACATGGACTCAATTCTCGAACATGTTTTTGAGAGAGTATGTCCCTTAGAGCCTCAGGGACGCATGACGCGTAGAGTTTGAGCAGTTGCGCTAGGGTACTATGACTATTTCAAAATATGTAGTCTGTTTCAGTAACTTGGCTAGACATGCACCGGCCTTGGTTTCTACAGTTCGAGAGAGAGTCCGTCGGTTTATTGAGGAACTAATTCCCAGCATCAGGACTAGCATGTCCCGGGAGATAGAGATGGATATTGTGTATCAGTAGGTGGTGAATATTGCTAGGAGAGTGGAGGGCATGCTTTCTCGGGATATAGAGGAGAGAGAGGACAAGAGGTCTCGAGAGTCGGGACATTATTCTGGTGCCCGTGCCCCAGCTGCAGTTCATCATGGTAGGAGTTATGTGAGTCGCCTCATTTATTCATCTCTTCCAGCAGCCAGTGGTATTTCAGCTCCTCCTAGACCTCAGGAGCCTTATTATGCACCTCCAGTATCTAGTATGCCTACTGCACGGGGTACTTTCAATGGTCAATGTAGCTGACCTGGTCCGAGTTAGACACAAACGCCACATCCTCCCAGAGCTTGTTTTGAGTGTGGCGACACTTGCCATATGGTGAGAGATTTCCCCAGACTTAGGAGGGATGTACCTCCACAGACTTCTCAGCCACAGCGTGCTCCACAGGGTTCCCAGGCTATGTTTACAGCTCCAGCTGCCACTCCACCTGCTCAAGCCGCTAGAGGTGGAGGTCGGGGAGGTAGAGGTCGCCCTAGAGGGGGAGGCCAGGCCAGATACTATGCCTTTCCTGCCCGTACCGAGGATGTTGCCTCCGATTACAAGTATTATACTGGTTTCTCACATAGATGTATCAGTTCTATTCGATCCAGGCTCTACTTATTCCTATGTGTCCTCTTATTTTGCCCCGCATTTGGGCGTATCTCGGGATTCTTTGAGTTCCTCTGTTTATGTGTCTACTCTTGTGATAGATTCTCTTGTTATGGAGCGCGTTTATTGGTCATGTTTGATTACTCTTAGTGGTTTTGAGACCAGAGCCGATTTGATATTACTCAGCATAGTAGATTTTGATGTTATTACTCAGCATAGTAGATTTTGAGTTCCTATGTGTTTGATTACTCTTAGTGGTTTTGAGACCAAAACCGTGACGCTGGCTATGCCAGGTTTATCACAATTAGAGTGGAGGGGTACCTCAGATTACACTCCCAATAGAGTTATTTCATTTCTCAAAGCTCATCGAATGGTTGAGAAGGGGTGTGACACGTATCTAGCCTATCTGAGAGATGTCAGTATTGATACCTATACAGTTGATTCAGTCCCAATAGTGTGGGATTTACCTTATATGTTTCTAGGTGATCTTCCTGGCATGCTGCCTAACAGAAAAATTGATTTTGGCATTGATTTGTTGCCGGGCACTCAACCCATTTCTATTCCTCCTTATCGTATGGCCTCTTCTGAGTTGAAGGAACAGCTATAGGAATTCTTGATAAGGGTTTCATTTGGCCTAGTGTGTCACCTTGGGTGCTCCTATCTTGTTTGTGAAGAAAAATGATGGTTCTATGCGTATGTGCATTGATTATCGCAAGTTGAACAAAGTTACAGTGAAGAAGCGATATCCTTTCCCTCATATTGATGACCTATTTGATCAGTTACAGGGTGCCTGAGTGTTTTACAAGATTGAATTGCGTTCAAGTTATCATCAGTTGAAGATTTGGGAGCCAGATATCCCGAAAACTGCTTTCAGGACTCAGTATGGTCAATACGAGTTCCTTGTTATGTCATCCGGGCTAACCAATGCCCCATCAGCATTTATGCATTTGATGCATAGTGTATTCTGACCTTATCTTGACTCGTTCGTCATTGTCTTTATTGATGACATTCTGGTGTACTCTCAGAGTCGGGAAGATCATGAGCAGCACCTGAGGACAGTGCTTTAGACCTTGAAGACAAGAAATTATATGCAAAGTTCTCAAATGTGAATTCTGGTTAGATTCTGTGGCATTGTTGGGCCACGTAGTATCGAGTGAAGGGATCAAGGTGGATCCAAATAAGGTGGAAGCAGTGCAGAGTTGGCCCAGACCATCCTTAGCTATAGAGATTCGGAGTTTCCTTGGTTTCCCAGATCATAAGGACTAACACGAGCTTTAAACAATCACCACATCATCAAGTAAAAGGAATCACATAACTTTCACATAATTTCCATAGCTTTAGGTTGAGACATTTCATATTGTTGCATCATTATTCACAATACCACCGCTTTCTTGCACGAAGTCCGATCACGACCCGATCGGCTAGGTTGCCTCATTTGAGACATGTGCCTCAGTCACAATTTCTTTCTCACTTTCTGGTTCCAATATCAGCAAAATACCACTATATGTGCGGCATGGCGTCCGATCATGGCCCGATCGGCTAGGCCGTCTTACCAAGACGTTTTCCGTTTCCATCAATCATCTCATTTCAATCTTTATTTCACATATATTAGTTCATCGGCACTTGGGGCCACAATTATCACATCATACTTGGCTCTAGGCCACATTTCATAGCTCACATTTCACATCACTTTCACTTTCAACATTAACCTTGAATTTTAAGATAATGGGCACATACAGGAGCAATTCAAGTTGTAAGCATAGAGAGGAATTCACATGGTTCAGCATAATAATCACAATTTAAACTTGACTTGAAATCTAGGCATTTTAGCACATAGTTCACATTCTTCACATATCCTCAATTTACCAAGAATAGCATATTGAACGCATTGAGACATACCTTTCACATATATTCTTGCAATACCAATTCCTTTGAAATAACAAGTACTACATCAATCAAATTTCGGACTTACAACATTTGCATGGACACCACGGTAGCTCAATTTCTAAGAAGATGGGGTTTTAGCCATACATACCTCAATAGAGTTTTCCTTAAATTCTTACAATAATTTTGGAACTCCTAGCAACTTCGATCTATTTTATGAGAATTACAAGTTGAACCAAGAATTAGAGGGATAATCAAGATTCTAGCTCATTTGGGCACATTATCAAGCACAAAAGATGCATTATGATTTTAAGACCTTTTTATGTGAGATTCTATCATCCCACACCCCATTTGTTATATTTTTAGCTCATAGTCTCCCCGTACCCTTTTATCACACATGCATGCAAGAAAATCCATCCTTATACCTATGAACCCACTTGTTAATTACTTATTATAGTAGAAATTTCGAAATCAAAGATAAGGGCACAAATTCTTACCTCTTAGGGTGAAGGCTTAGTAACTTTACTTTATAATCTTCAAAGATTGGGCAAGGGATTGAATAGAGACTTGGTGAGGATCACTTTCACCCTCTAGAACACTCTCTCTCACTTTAGATGTAGTAGAAAATAGGGAGGGTCTAATGGGGTATTTTTAACGGAATGGGGTCGGGTTTTAAAAGTTAGAAAATAGGAGCCTCGACTCAATCTGCGGTCGCATATGCGATCGCATAACTGACATGCGACCTGCAAAAGGGACCGCAAAAGTAGCCCTCAATATTTGAATATACTGCCTAGTTATGTGACCAATATGCGGTCCGCATACATGTTATGCGGTCGCATAATGTACCGCAGAACGACCCTTCGCAAAAATCCCAAGGAGGTTATGCGACGACTATGTTGCCCGCATATTGATTATGCTATCACATAATTGGCCGCATAGTTGACCTCAAAATTAGCCAACGCTCTGACTCACTCTGCGGCAGATATACGGCCCGCATTACTATTATGCGGTTGCATAATGGGCCGCAGAACCACGCTTTTCTAAAAAATATATTTCATTAACTTTTTAATGCACAGAGATTTCTTAACTTGGCACTACGAGATTTTGGGTTTTTGAATAAAAATTTCATAGGGCTTTACAGTGGCTTGCCTAACCTTTTGTGGGGGAACTTCCCTTAGGATTTGGTATTATTTTGATATGTGAGCGCTGTGTACGTGAGGTGACGAGTTCATACACAGGCTATTTGTTGTAAAACCCCATTTTTCTCACTAAGTCATAACCTGCTTCTCCTTATTTGAATTACACTAGCATATGTAACTATCCTTTTTAGTTAGAATAGCATGCCAACGTGTTTTAACTGCCTATTTGAAATCTGTGCAGCATGTTTAGTGAAATTACCTACTTCATTGACTTGAACTTAGTCTAAACTGTAGTTTCTTGCCGTAACTGTTATTTCTATTGGTTGAGCTGCATATTTACTTTGGGACTACAAAACGGTATTCCGGGAGATCCCCCTGTACTGCATATTTACTTTGGGACTATGGAATGGTATCCCAGGAGATCCCCATGCACATTTACATTTGGGACTATATCTCGGGAGATCCCTTGTTGTAATCTCTGTATTCTGAGCTGTTGTCTTTCTATAATTCCATTCCTATTAGATTTTTGTATTTATTTTGACTGTATTATATCGTTCTATCTTATTTCATTATATTTATACTTGTAGGGCCCTAACATGATCTCATCACTACTCGATCGAACTTAGGCTTGGCACTTACTGGGTACCGTTAGGTCTACTCACACCCTTTCCTGCACATATTTTTTGGGCGCGGATCCAGGTTCATCTTACCAGCCTCATCATTAGTTACAGTCGCTGCTGCTTATTGAAGACTTCAAGGTACATCTGCCCGCGCCCGCAGATCCTTGGAGTCCCCCTCTATCCCCCTATGTTCATTTTTCCTTCTTTTTGTAGAAATAATGTATAGTACAGTTAATACTTCTTAGTAGCTTGTGTCTTGCGGTGTTCCGAGTCTTGAGAATTATTTTTTATTTTTCAAAGGTGATAATTGTATATATTGAGTGGCATTTAGTTATTTATTAGATATTTGTTACTATTAGTAGTTAATGTTCATGCTTTTTTTTATTTTCGCAAAGTGTTAGGCTTACCTAGTCGTAGAGTCTAGGTGCCGTCACAATGGTTCATAGAGGTAGAAATTGGGTCGTGACAAGTTGGTATCAAAGCTGTAGGTTCATAGGAATCGTGAGTCATAAGCCGGTTTACTAGAGTCCCACATATCGGTACAAAGACGTCTGTACTTATCTTCGGGAGGCTATGGAATTGTTAGGAAAATTCCACTTCATTTGATTCCTTGTCGTGCGAGATTATTGACTTTGAAATGCTAAATTTTTGTTTTCTATTCTCTCACAGATGGTGAGGACACATACAACTGGATATGACTAGGTACCTGCGCCCCCAGCTAGAGCCGCCCGAGGTCGGGGGTAGAGGCTGATGACGCCCACTTGGTGCAACCAGAGCACCCGAGCAAGCTGCTACATATGAGCCACCAATAGCTCCAGTCGGATCACATGCACCTGATACGCCTAGTACTACTACTCCAGCTCTTTAGGAGACCCTTGCACAGTTCATGAGCATGTACAACACTCTAGCTCAGGCAGGGTTGATTCCCCTTGCTCCAACCACATCTTAGGCCGGGGGATGAGCACAGACTCCTGCCATCTGCACTCCATAGCAGCGGGTTCAGTTTGATCAGATTCTAGAGGTTATACCAGTACTGTCTGTAGCCCCAGTCAGTCTGATGGTAGGGCAGCAGTCTTAGGGGAGGAGCAATGTAGGCTCGATAGGTACAAGAAGTATAACCCTCCCACATTCAGTGGTCTAGCGTCAGAGGATGCTCGGGGATTTCTGGAGGAGTTCCATCATATCCTCTGTACTATGGCCATAACAGAGTCGAGTAGGGTTTCTTTCACTACCTTTTAGCTTCAAGAAGCAACCTATCAATGGTGGCGTACTTATGAGTTGGACAGTCCGGCTGAGGCATCTTCCATTGCATGAACTTAGTTCTCGGACATGTTTTTGAGAGAGTATGTCCCTCAAAGCCTCAAGGACACATGGCGTGCGGAGTTTGAGCAGTTGTTCCTAGTTATTATGATTGTTTCAGAGTATGCAGTCCGTTTCAGTGACATGGCTAGACATGCACCAGCCTTGGTTTCTATAGTTCGAGAGAGGATCCATTGATTTATTGAGAGACTCATTCCTAGCATCAGGACAAGCATGGTTCGGGAGTTAGAGATGGATATCTTGTATTAGCAGGTGGTGAGTATTGCCAGGAGAGTGGAGGGAATGCTTGCTCAAGATAGGGAGGAGAGAGAGGCCAAGAGGTCTTGAGAGTCGGGCCATTATTCTGGTGCCCATGCCCCAGCTGCAGTTCATCATGGTAGAGGTTATGTGAGTCGCCCCGTTCATTAAGCTCTTCCAGCCGTCAGTGGTATTTGAGCTCCTCCTACACCTCAAGAGATTTATTATGCACCTCCAGTATTTAGTGTGCCACCTGCACGGGGTGCTATCAGCAGTCAGTCCAGCAGACCTGGCCCGAGTAAGCCACAACATCCACGCACTCCTAGAGCTTGTTTTGAGTGTGGCAACACTCGTCATACAGTTTGGGATTTCCCCAGACTTAGTAGGGGTGCACCTCCATTGAGTTCTCAGCCACAACATGCTCCACCAGGTCCTCAGGCTATGATTACAGTACCAGCTACCACCCACCTGCTCAGCTAGCTCGAGGTGGAGGTCGGGGAGATAGAGGTCACCCTAGAGGGGGAGGCCAAACGAGATACTATGCCCTTCCTACTCGTACGTAGGCTGTTGCTTCCGATTCTGTCATTACATGTATTGTTCCAATCTGTCATAGAGATGCATCGATTTTATTCAAACTAGGATCCACTTATTCTTATGTGTCATCTTATTTTGCCCTACATTTGGGCGTATCTTGGGATTCTTTGAGTTCCCCTATTTACGTGTCTACTCCTATGGGAGATTCTCTTGTTATGGACCGCGTGTATTGGTCGTGTTTGATTAGTTTTACTGGTTTTGAGACCAGAGCTGAATTATTATTACTCAACATGGTAAATTTTGATGTTATCTTGGGCATGAACTGGTTGTCGCCCCATTATGCTATTCTTGATTGTCACGCCAAGACCGTGACACTATCTATGCCAAGTTTACAACGATTAGAGTGGAAGGGTACCTTAGACTACACTCCCAGCCGAGTTATTTCATTTCTTACAACTCAGCGAATGGTTGCGAAGGGATGTGACACATATCTAGCCTATGTGAGAGATGTCAGTATCGATACCCCTGCAGTTGAGTCAGTCCTAATAGTGAAGGATTTCCTTGATTTGTTTCCAGTTGATCTTCCGGGCATACTGCCCGACAGAGACATTGATTTTGGCATTGATTTGTTGCCGGGCACTCAGCCTATCTCTATTCCTCCTTATCATATGGCCCCTCCTGAGCTGAAGGAGTTGAAGGAATAGTTACAGGAATTTCTTGATAAAGGCTTCATTCGGCATTGTGTGTCACCTTGGGGTGCTCCTATCTTATTTGTGAAGAAAAAAGATGGTTCTATGCATATGTGCATTGATTATCGCCAGTTGAATAAAATTACAGTGAAGAACTGGTATCTTTTGCCTTGTATGGATCACCTATTTGATCAGTTAGAGGGTGCCTGAATGTTCTTAAAAATTAACTTCCGTTCAGGTTATTATCAATTGAAGATTCGGGAGCCAAACATCCTAAAGACTGCTTTTAGGACTCAGTATGGTCATTACGAGTTCCTTGTGATGTCATTTGGGCTGACCAACACCCCAGCTGCATTTATGCATTTGATGCACAGTGTATTCGACCTTATCTTAACTCATTTGTTATTGTCTTTATTGATAATATAGTGTACTCCCAGAGTCGTGAAAATCATGAGCAGCACTTGAGGATTGTGCTTCAGACCTTGAGAGAGAAGAAACTATATACAAAGTTCACAAAATGTGAGTTCTAGTTGGATTCAGTGGCATTTTTAGGTCACGTTGTATCAAGGGAAGGGATCAAGGTAGATCCGAAGAAGGTTGAGGCAATGCAGAGTTAGCCCGGACCGTCCTCAGCTACAGAGATCCAGAGCTTCCTTTGTTTGACGGGGTATTACCATTGATTTGTTGAGGGATTCTCATCTATTGAAGCACCTATGACCAGGTTGACACAGAAGGGTGCTCCGTTCAAGTGGACGGAAGAGTGTGAGAAGAGCTTCTAAAAGCTCAAGACAGCTTTGACTATAGCCCCAGTATTGGTATTGCCTTCAGGTTCGAGGTCTTATACAGTTTATTGTGATGCGTCGCGAGTTGGCCTCGACGCGGTGTTAATGAAATACCATAGGGTGATTGCCTATGCATCTAGACAGTTGAAGGTGCATGAAAAGAGCTATCTTGTCCACGACCTTGAGCTAGCAGCTATTGTCCATGCCATGAAGATTTGGAGGCACTATTTGTACGGTGTCCCTTGTGAGATCTACACTGATCACCGAAGTTTGCAACATCTGTTCAAGTAGAAGGATCTTAATTTGCATCAGAGGAGGTGGTTAGAGCTGCTTAAGGATTATGATATCACCATTTTGTACCACCCTAGGAAGGCCAATGTAATGGCTGATGCTTTGAGTCGCCGAGCAAACAGTTTGGGGAGTTTAGCATATCTACTAGCAGTAGAGAGGCCCATGACGTTGGATGTTTAGGCCTTATCCAGCCAGTTTGTGAGGTTGGATATTTCTGAGCCTAGTTGAGTATTTGCTTATGTAGTCTCTCAGTATTCTCTTTATGATCGTATTAAGGAGAGTTAGTATGATTACCCCCATCTACTTGTCTTTAGGGACACGGTCCAGTACGACGATGCTAAGGAAGTCACTATTGGGGATGATGGTGCATTGACGATGCAGGGTAGGCTATGTGTGCCTAATGTTGATGGTTTACGTGAGTTGATTCTTCAGGAGGCTCACAGATCGCAGTACTCTATTCATTCAGGTGTCGCGAAGATGTATCAGGACTTGAGGCAGCATTACTGGTGGAGTGGGATAAAGAAGGACATAGTGGAGTATGTTACTCGTTTCCTAAATTGCCAACAGGTGAAGTATGAGCATCAAGGACCAATTGAGTTGCTTCAGAAGTTAGAGATTCCGGAGTGGAAATGGGAGCGGATCACTGTGGATTTCGTTTTTGGACTCCCACGGACTCAGCGGAAGTTTGATGCAGTTTGGGTGATTGTGGATAGGCCGACCAAGTTAGCTCATTTCCTTCCTGTGATGACTACCTATTCTTCCGAGCAGCTGGCTCAAGTTTATATCCGTGAAATTTTAGATTTCATGGCATACTGGTATCTATTATCTCTAACTAGGGCACGCAGTTTATATCATGGTTCTGGAGAGTCGTACAACATGAGTTGGGTACTCGGGTGGAGTTGAGCATAACATTTCACCCTTAGTCGAACAGGCAGTCCCAACACACTATTTTGATTCTTGAGGATATGCTCCTTGCGTGTGTGATGGAGTTTGGAGGTTCTTGGAATCAGTTCTTGCCACTTGTGGAGTTTTCCTACAACAACAGTTATCAGTCCAGCATTCAGATGGCACCATATGAGGCTGTGTATGGTAGGCGGTGTCGGTCCCCAGTGGGTTGGTTTGAGTCGAGCGAGGCCAAATTATTGGGTATGGACTTATTTCAGGATACCTATGAAGGGCGTTATGAGGTTCGGAAAGAGGGTCAAGCTGAGACCAAAGTTTATTGGTCCCTTTGAGGTATTGTGGTGAGTTGGGGAGGTTGCTTATCAGCTTGCCTTATCTCCCAGCTTAGTAGGAGTTCATCCAGTATTTCATGTTTCGATTCTCCGGAGGTACCCTGGTGGTCCGTCTCACATGTTGGATTTCAACTCAGTCTAGTTGGACAAGGATCTATCTTATAATGAGGAGCCCGTGGCTATTTTGGCCAGGCAAGTTCGAAAGTTGAGGTCAAAGAACATTGCATCAGTAAAGGTTTAGTGGCAGGGTCAGCCGGTCGAGGAGGCGACTTGAGAGACTGAGCAGGATATGCACAGCCGTTATCCTCATCTTTTCATCACTTCAGATATATCTCTATGTTCGTTCGAGGACGAACAATTATTTTAAGAGGGGGAAGATGTAAAATCCGACTGGTCGTTTTGAAAGTTAGAGCCCCGATCCCATGTTGACTGCTTCCCCCATATCTATTTCTACTTTTGTGACTTGCCGGGAGGTTTCGTTTTGGGTTTTGGAGTGTTTTGGGACATTTAGTCCCTAATTGGAGGCTTAAGTTTTAAGATTTGGACCGTAGTCAGAACTGTGTGAAGACGACTCTAGAATGGAGTTCCATCGATTCTGTTAGCTCTATTGGGTGATTTTGGGCTTAGGAGCATGTCCGGATTGTGTTTTGGATGTTTGTAGCTCATTTAGCCTTGAAATCGAAAAAGTCGAATTTTTAAAGTTTTGGCTGGTAGTGGAAAGTTTGATATCGGGGTCGGAATCTGATTCTGGGAGTTGGAGTAGGTCCTTAGTATTGAATATGATTTGTGTGCAAAATTTGTGGTCATTCGGACATGGTTTGATAAAGTTTCGGCATTAGTTGTGGAAATTTGATGTTTCAAGTTCATTAAGTTTGGATTGGAGGGTGATTCATGATTTTAGCATTGTTTGATGTGATTTGAGGGCTAGACTAAGTTTGTATGGTGTTTTAGAACTTGTTGGTATAATTGGTTGAGGTCCCGGGGGCCTCGTGAGAGTTTCGGGTACTTAACCGATTAAAGTTGGAATTGTGTTATTGATGAAGCTATTTGAGTTCTGGTGTTTTTGCACCTGTGGTGGGAAGACCGCAGGTGCGGGAGGTGCAGCATAGAAGCGGGTTTGGGCAGCCCAGGCTGGGTTCACATGTGCGGCTCCTTGGTTGCAGGAGCACATCCGCAGGTGCGGCACTCATTTCGCAGATATGGACCCAAGGAACTTAAGTTATTTCCGCACCTGCGATGGAAATTCCGCAGGTGCGGCATTGCAGATGCCACCTTTGGCCCCCAGTTACGAGATCTATGGCAGAAACATTATATTTATACCAGTAGGGCCCTGACCTGATCTCGTCACTACTCGACCGAGGTTAGGCTTGGTACTTACTGGGTACCGTTGTGGTGTACTCACACCCTTTCCTGCATATATGTTTTTCGTGTGCAGATCCAGGTTCATCTTACCAGCCTTATAGTCGCTGCTACTTATTGGAGACTTCAAGGTACAACTACCCGCGCCCGCAGATCCTCGGAGTCCCCCTCTATCCCCTATGTTCGTTTTCCTTCTTTCTGTAGAAATGATGTATAGAACAGTTAAGACTTCTTAGTAGCTTGTGACTTGCGGTGTTTCGGGTATTGGGAATTGTTTTGTATTTTTCAGAGGTGATAATTGTATATGCCGAGTGGCATCAATTAGTTATTAGATATTTTTTATTGTTAGTAGTTAATTTTTCATGCTTTTGTTTCATTTCCGCAAAGTGTTAGGCTTATCTAGTCGTAGAGACTAGATGCCGTCATGACGGTTCATGGAGGGAGAAATTGTGATTTAAATGGTAAAGTAATAAGAACACTATGAAAGTACCATTGGAACAAAATAAGGAACCCAAATGACAACCAATTAATCAAGCCGTTCTAATACAAGTTTTGCAACGAAATTACTCCGCGATACCTCATCTCATGTCACAAGTCACGAGTCTCAATCCATAATCATATGCTCACGACACCTTGTGCCCATATTTCTAATCACAACCGCACAGACAACTCACTTGCCAATACCTTAATCCGCTCGGCATGATCACAGGCTCACAATCACAATCCGTCCTACATGATCATTGGCTCACTATTACAATCCGCTCGGTATGGTCACAGGCTTAATACCAACATGAAAATAGATAATACAAGAACGCATGGGCATGATCAATAAATGTCATGTTTCATACTCCTGAGCTAATATAAGTGGCATGCTACGGTGTATGCTTGTGCGAGTGTACTATTGTATCCCAAGTCAACAAGTAATACCAAAGACATAGAGTAGCTCATCGAAGCAACACAACAAATCACATAAGGTGTATGACATACACAAGGAAAAACACACCGTCACACGAAAATCACCAACACAATATCCCCAAGAAATCACACATCATCCCTGACATTGCCACCCTTATCTCTCCGATAGCCACCCATATCACTCCGCCCCGACAATATCATCATCCATCCTTATCTCTCTGATAGCCACCCATATCATTCCATATAATATCTACCCTTATCGCTCCGCCTGGACAATAACACAATAGCCACCCTTATAACTCCGTACATTAAACAACAATGAGATGCCACCCTTATGCCCTACATAACAACAATGGGAAAATTCCACCCTTATACTCCGCATAAAAACAACCATACCACACAAAAATTTACATGTGCTAACATCACACCAACACGACTTATCAACTCGTATCACAAGAGCCCATAGGCCACAACCTTTCCAAAGATCCAAAATATCAATATTTTCACAACACATAGCCCCTGGCTCAACACAATGTGTATAGAATCTCAATAACAACAAAAAGAATGGGAAAGTAACTCAACAAAGAACAACACCCACTTTAAATACAACTTCGATTAAACTAGATTGATGACTTTAGATAACCTCATTTTCAAATAATTGTCTAAGGATAAACTTAATAGTGAAAGTATTTATATGAAATGGCAAACTTTAGATATAGTGTATCAATAGACTAACAATAAAAGAGATGGCACGAACTAGTACTACGTCTAAATGCATGATAATAACCTGGCAACAAAAGAATATCATGTAACAACAATTTTTAACTACGAGTAACTCTACCATGAAAGAAATCACATACTGACAAAAGTGATAAGAACTTCAAATAAAGCATATAAGAGGAAACTCGACAAGTTAAGAATGTAACATGTAAGGACAACTTCAAATAAAGCATGTGGTAGTAGAAATAGCGAATAAAAGATATAACATGTGGTAACAATTCCAAATAAATACATGAAAGAAGTCTAAGAGTCTAATCGGTCAATTCCCAAATATAAGCCCGAGTATTTACTCGTCACCTCGTGTACACGACGTACACATAACACAAATAACACAAACAACTCAAATCCTAAGGGGTAGTTTCCCCTGCACAATGTTAGGCAAGATACTTACCTCAAAAAAGCTAAACCGATACTCTAAAATGACCTCTCGTGTGAAACAACCTTCAGACAACTCAAATTTAGCCAAACTAACTTAATATCATAAATAAAAACCATAGGAAACAAATTCTGGGTAATAAAGCTTCAATCTTTAACGAAAGCTAAAAAGTCAACTCTAGGACCGTACCTTGGAACCCGACAAAATCCGAACACCCATTCCGATGCTAGTCCAACCATACCAAAATTATTCAATTCCTACATCAAATCGGCCTTCAAATCTTCATTTTATATTTTTGAAAGCTTTACAAAAATTCTCATTTTGTCCAATTCAAATAACTAATTTAATGATAAAAATAATGATGGACTCATGAAATATAATCAAATCCAGGTAAAGAACACTTATCCTAATCCAAAGTGTGAAAATCCTCTTCAAAATCGCCCAAATCCGAGCTCCATAGCTCAAAATATGAAATGACCAAGACCTTCGAAATAGAGTAGTTTAAACACTGCTAGAGGTACCCTTCGAGATCACGGTCACCAACCTCGTGATCGCGATTCAAAAATTTTCCACCACAAATTTTACCCTTCCCCGCGATCGCGATTCCCATTACCCTTCCCAAACTCTTCTCAGATAACCTGTAGTATAACAGTCATAACTTTTTGTATAAAACTCCAAATGACAAACAGTTTGATCTTATAAAATCTAGACACAAAGGGCTACAACTTTCATTTGTGGATCATCTCCAAATTCTTTATAGATTGCAAGATATAAGCTTCTAAAGTCGGGTCAGTGACAACAAAATTTTCCTCTAGGCGATCGCAATTCAAAGTGCCCAAACAGCAAAATTGCTCTTCGCGAATGCGACCCAAAGTCCGCGATCGCGATGCATACTCATGTGGTCGAAAACCAGCAACTAAAAATGGCCTAGAAATGGTCCGAAACCACCCCGAAACTCACCCGAGCCGTTCGGGACCCCATCCAAGCATACCAACAAGTCCCATAACATAACTCATACCTGCTCGAGGCCTCAAATCACGTCAAACAACATCAAAACTACAAATTGCACATCAAATCGAACTTATAAACTTTCAACTTCTACGGCTCATGCCAAATCATATCAAATCATCCCGGAATGACAGTAAATTTTGCATGCAATTCCCAAATTATATAACGGAGCTATTTCAACTCTCAAAATTGCAATCCGAGCCTGATATCCATAAAGTCAACTCCTAGTCAAACCTCTCAAAATCCTTCCAGACCTTCTACTTTCCAATTTTTGACAAAATGCATCAAATAAACCTACGGACCTCTAAATTCAAATCCGGGCATACACCTAATCCCAAAATAGCCATACAAAGCCATTGGATTCATCAAAACACTATTCCGGAGTCGTCTACATAAAAGTCAAACTCCTGCCAACTCTTACTGCTTAAACTTCTAAAACAAAAATCATCCTTCTAAATCAACCCCGAATCATCCGAAAATTGAACTCGAACACACATGCAAGTCATAGTACATAACACGAAGCTACTAGAGATCTTAAGTCGTCGATCGAGATGCTTATTCTCAAAATTACCGACCCGGTCATTGCATTCTCCCCCTCTTAAGAAAACGTTCGTACTCTAACGTGCCAAGAACCATTCCAAAGTCATCAAATCACTGGATGTACTCACCATGCATATACTCATTGGTGATCCCACATTACCCCAACACATATAAGCCGGGAAACACCATCTCAACTGAAGATTATTCCTCCCACCCACATTGATAAAACTTAGAACCAAAATTTTCACCATTTGATTATTTCCCAAAGACCCGATTCCCACATCAACACACAGTATTAGCCTCACCCAGCTGCAACCACTCATGCCTACACCCACGAGGTACAACCATACCATGTATTGCATCACACATATGCCCATAACAACATCTCTGACCACTATAGCCGCACATACTCAAATCCAGCACCGGTATTTAACCTCATATCAGCTAGAACCCTATTCCAAACCTTCACAACACTAATAACGATGCAAGGAACATGAACATCCCATAACCATTCACTCATATCAGAAAGTCATATCTAACGCCACCTAGACACACACCTCACAAGCTAAACCCAATAAGCACAACGCAAATATGACTGAATACACAAAGAGAAACCCATAAGAGAACTATCAAACAAGCTCGACATACACAACTCCTTATCAGTACCATACTACGAATCAATTCTATAAGGGAGGATCAAAATATATGAACTAATCACAAGGATCTCATCATAATATAAATCCACCATGGCATGCATCCTGGTTCAAACATATTAAACCGCATGAAAATATGAGGATCCGACCCTCGGCACTGAATCACAAGCCACTATTGCCTCTTGGCTTTGCTTTTATATAATCTATTCGACTGGAAGGAAGGTTATACGACTTTTTAACTTTTCAAGATAGTTTCATCGATGGAAGGGAAAGAGAAGGTTTGGAATACCAATTCCCTTCAACTAACCCAATTCTGTGAAAAAAAATCACAACACGTAATGGACTTCCATACCGGTAGAGCATCTAAATCACTAATCATAGCCAAACCATCCAAAAATCACATCAAAACTTACAGTAATGAGTAATAAAAATTCAGTTCTTGTCTCATACCTCTCAATAGTGAACAAAACAAAACAATAGACATGGGCTACCACTAGAGAATATCCCAACAGTTGCAAACACATAAGCAGAGTACAAGAATCACGAAACTCACCCGTATATGAAGCAAGATAGGAGGTTTCATTGTGATAAGCAGAACTAAATCAAAATAGGAATGATTCTCCTTTATAACAAATCAAAACCATACCTATAATGACACCTCAAGTGCAGTGACCTTAGCCCTACCATAGAAAGAATATCAACGGGTCGGGCCGCCCCCTCTAGGGTGCCTTCTACACCTCCTCCACCCCTAGTTGGCTGTGCAGGTGGAGTATCAACTAGAATGGAGCCTATAGCATGAGTGCTCTGATAAAAGTCACCTTTCCCCTAGGAAAATCTCTCATAATATGCTTAATATCGCTATATTCCTAACAATCCCTCTATGGGCATGGCTGGCCGTACCGAGTATGTGCCGGACAACTAGAATAACTTCTGTGGAAACCCCGTGCAGGTGGTGCACTAAAATATAACTTCCCCATATGAGTACCCTAACTAATGGAAGCACGACAAGTAGTCTGAAGTGCGGATTGGACTAGTCGACTGCCCGAGCCTCTAACATGATGAGTCATACCCAAAGAGTAGAATTCACTGAATCCTCTAGATCCTCCCTCTCCTCACCCCAAATATGCTCTAATCTCTTGGCAATCTCTACAAACTGCTAAAATGGAGTATCAGTCTCCAAATATCCCGAGCCATGTTGAATCTAAGATCGTAATTGAGCCCCTCGATAAATCTACGGACTCGCTCTTTGATTGTAGGGACCAAAGCAAGTGCATGATAGGATAACTCACTGAGCCTGATTGTTACGACCCAAACCGATGGGCCGCGACGGGCACCCGGTACCTTACTCAACCGATTACCAACTTAAAGTATATTTCCTATTACATCATCATATACACGTGACATACGGGCCTAATAGGCCAACAAAATCATTTATAAACTCAAAACATAGGCCGACAAGGCCGTACAATCTTTCACGTACATGACATATGTCTACAAGCCTCTAAGAGTACATAAATATCATAAAGGTCAGAATAGAGTCCCGCCATATCAAACAATACATGTCTAAATCATACTAACCAAACAAGCAACTCCGAAGCAATTGGAGCGCATCAACATCTTCCGATAAGTGGATAGCCTATTTGGAAGGCTCTTGACCTGTTTATCAGGACCTGCGGGCCTGAAACGCAGTGTCCCCAGGCAAAAGGGACATCAGTACGAATAATGTACCGAGTATGTAAGGCACATAAATAAATACATAAGAGACATGGAAGACATATAGAGTACATGACTCAACCTGTAAGTCTGAATAACTTTGCAAATCAAAAATTACTTTTAATGTCATGCATATGCGTATGAATGTCATGTCGTGCATAGGTACATGTTTCATAACATCATCAGCCTCTGAGGGCATCCCATCATATCATATCAGCCACTATGGGCAAAATCATCATCGTATACCGCTGATCAGGTGGTGGTGCGTATCCCATATCCCACATACATATATATGTATATATATACGTGTATATAACGCCGTTTGAATCATATTTTAGCCATTGTGGGCAACATCATCATCATATACCAGCCGATTAGGTGGTGGTGTGTATATAATGCCGTAACCTTTTTCCATATCCCATATACATATATTTACATATATACGCGTATATAACACCATCTGGTCATGGGTCAATGCACATGAATGCAATGCATGAAAAGTACGTCAAATAAATCATTCGGAATGTCATAAGACCATTTTGCCTTTGAGTAATATCATAAAGTAAACTCTTTTCAACTTTCATATTTTTCTGAGACCCATGAACAGATGATAAGATATTATAACACACGAAAATTCAAGAACACAGATATCTCTAATACTTCTATGAATAGAGTCATTCATGGAATTTGTACATTTGCACGTTCCGTTCATATCGTATGGATCATGCCAAAAGAAAGAAGGGATAGCCTTAACATATCTGAGCTGACTCTCTTTGACAATCCTTCCAACACACGTCAATTGCGACAACATGCAATGGCATATCGAAGTAGGGGAAAATCTGAATGATATTCGTGAGAAAGATTGTACCGTGCTCTCTTAGCAAATCCCATTGCTATTATGCAGTGTAACTTCGTAACAAATTTTTGCTCAAAATCCGCTACTTTACTAAATATTAATTCATGTTCCTTTGTGAATTATAAGTCTTGTAGTGAATAAGGTGATTCTTTAAAATTCTTGAGCTTTACCCGTAAGCTTCACCCCTCATGCTATTACAATCTCATCCACAAAAGACCTTGTTACTTTCATATGACAGAGAAAATGAGAGGTTCTTAATAAACTAAAGAACTAATTTGGTTATAGGAAATACTAATAGAAATGATTGGTTGATTACCTTAAATTGCAGTAGCCAACATTTGGTAGTCTTCATTTTTATAAAAGAATAAATCATAGTTAATGGCAACTGACTCCAATAAACGTAATTCATAGTATTTGCTTAACCCAATCCCTTAATTATAGGATTGCTTTGTCCATTTTTAAGACCAAATATATCTTTAAGTCATAGTATTTTATATGGATTATTTCTAACGCTTTAATCAAGGATTCTTCAAACTTTGCCACATTAGAAAATGACATTATGAGTCATATATTAGGGGCAGGTTTGCTGCCACGTTAGGGAGGGGGTGTGATTTTAATTTATCCACTTATTAGTTAACCGGGTAATGTTTTGTTACCCGGTAATTAATTTATTACCCGCATAATTTAAAAATTATCCTAAATTACTAAAAATATTACTCACTTTTCCCATACCTTATACATCTTTCTATCATGTCCATGTAGTACCTTGTATAACACTAGTCCATAAATACCGGGTAATTTAACTCGGGCCGTATTTTACCCCAACATGCCAAACTTCGACAAAATTCGTTTTCGTTGATATTACTTACCCTCTTAACTTCACAAATTTACTCTTCACTTATAATCGTCAAATTATCTTTTCCTTGGACTGATGTCAATTACTTTACGATAAATTCAACATACATTACTGCAGGGTGCAACATCGTCGTAACTTATTAGTGCGAAGCATAACATCACCGTAATGTAATACTGCTGGGCATAACATTGTCGTAATATAATACCGCCGAATGTAATATAGATGTAATATTGCGGGGCGTAACATCATTCCCCCCTTTGGAACATTCGTCCTCGAATGTTGACTGGTGCTCTTATCATTTTTGTAACTTATAGATTTTGTGAATACCTTAATACTCTTCTTGTCATTTAAGCAGTCGCTCTATGAATAAATCCAAAGTCTAGGGTATTTCCCCCTTTTGACCTTTTGCTCATATCATGACCTGTGGTCAAAATCTTCCTAATTTTACAACTTCTATTATCTCCTGTCATGCAGCCTGTATTCCCCTGGCCTTGTAAGTGCACTTATGCGATTCATCTTTTCTTTTTCCTGTTATCTTTTAGTCAATTTTTAGGCCTTACTTTGTATATACAAGGCTCAATAAGATGCCTCTCTGGGCCCTTATAGGTATACCGAAGTCCTTTGCTCGATACTTTATAGAACTTGCAAATATGGCCATATCTTATTTCATGGATCTGGTTACCCATTCACATGACTTTACTGCATTTACATGGGTTATACTATGCCATGATTTTTTCTTCAATCTACCTTTACTGAGGTATGCTTACCAAGTTCCCAGTTACTTTTGTTGCCTACCCTTTAGGTATAAATCTCAGTCCTTCAATGCCCCGTTATTACCGTTCGCCTTAAGAATCATGGCCTAGCGTCATGTCATACTTTGTAACTTATATCTGACCATTGTTGATTCGCCTCAACGTTGATCTATAATCCTTTACTTGAAGACTTGAAACTTTTTTACATCATACATTATCGCTAGGACTTACGCTGTATTGAGGAATATTTGAAGTAATTTCCATAATCATATTTCATAGTGTCTCAATGTGATTCACCTTATGTGGGTATTTTAATCTCATACAATCCATGAAATTCTCTTCAAATCATTACTCACTCGAAGGCCTAAATGTCATCCTTTATCCCTCACAATTACACCGTCATTGTACTATCAAGGCAGCATTCCATCTTTTCTAAATATTACTAGTCTTAGACTCCTTTTGAGTTCATTCAGGCTATACTGAACTTTCTATCACTTTAGAGAAACCATCAGCTCTTCTTGTTTTCATGGGCTTAATCCCGAGGACTTATCCATTATCGTCACCTTCTCACTCATCTTTTCTTATCCTTACTCCTATCTTCTTAAAACTTTGTCGCTCTACCATACTTTATCTTGCAACCTACACATATTCATTTATACTACTTGCAATCTTTCTTCAACTTGCTTGCAACATAGACTTCCTTATGTTATTCTGGAATATCAACCGAGACGTCATATTGTCTCTAACTCTTCTATACTCTTTTAACTACACCTCTCGATACGTAGAAACCATAGGCTGGAAGATATGTTACTAAATGCCAATATCATTCCTGGATATTGAATCCCTGTTCTTATAAGCTTCTATCCGAAGTATGGATTATTCACGATCTTCTACCTTTGAGTATCTCGTACGTTGTTCACCTTTACCTTACTTACCTTAAAATTTCGCATCGTATCTTCTATCTCTTTCGTGATCTTTCCTCCATATAGGTATAATTCACGTCCATAACTTGAAGCTCTATTATAATACTCGCACCTATGGTACATACACAATCCGGTGGGAGCTTCGTATTGACTTCTTATGAGGCTAGTACTTCTTCTAACTGTCTTCCTTGTAGAGCCATTATATATTATGGTCGTTGTGTTATTTCTATTGAACGTCTGATATTAAGAGCGATTCTGTCATGTTCTCAAGCACAACTTCTATAATTTTTCTAGGTCCAATAATCAGACTCATAATTTACTTAAGTGATGTAATCCTTTAGTTTCCTCTTCCTTTTGATAAGCCTTTACGTAGGCTTAGGCTATCTTCCGATTCGTGGCCCATGGTATCAGTTATTACCTTAGCCTTTCATGGGCATTATGGAATATCCATGATACAATCTTCTAATAATTCAATCATTTGTCTATGCCCTGGGCTTAATTTTTTCTTTTAACTTATACTGGAGTCTTCTATGGCTGTATGATTATCAACAAATATGCTGCCTAGATAATATTCCAAAATTTTGAGCTTATCCATAACGTATAAGATTCTGTCCAAAATCTATACTCTTTTAACTACACCTCTCGATACGTAGAAACCATAGGCTGGAAGATATGTTACTAAATGCCGCTATCATTCCTGGATATTGAATCCCTGTTCTTATAAGCTTCTATCCGAAGTATGGATTATTCACGATCTTCTGCCTTTGAGTATCTCGTACGTTGTTCACCTTTACCTTACTTACCTTAAAATTTCGCATCATATCTTCTATGTCTTTACTGACCTTTCCTACATATAGGTATAATTCACGTCCATAACTTGAAGCTCTATTATAATACTCGCACCTCTGGTACATACACAATCTGGTGGGAGCTTCGTACTGACTTCTTTTGAGGCTAGTACTTCTTCTAACTGTCTTCCTTGTAGAGCCATTATATATTATGGTCGTTGTGTTATTTCTCTTGAACGTCTGATATTAAGAGCGATTCTGTCATGTTCTCAAGCACAACTTCTATAATTTTTCTAGGTCCAATAATTAGACTCATAATTTACTTAGGGGTTGTAATCCTTTAGTTTCCTCTTCCTTTTGATCAGCCTTTACATAGGCTTAGGCTATCTTCCGATTCGTGGCTCATGGTATCAGTTATTTCCTTAGCCTTTCATGGGCATTATGGAATATCCATGATACAATCTTCTAATAATTCAATCCTTTGTCTATGCCCTGGGCTTAATTCTTTCTTTTAACTTATACTGGAGTCTTCTATGGCTGTATGATTATCAACAAATATGCTGCCTGGATAATGTTCCAAAATCTTGAGCTTATACATAATGTATAAGCTTCTATCCAAAATCTATACTCTTTTAACTACACCTCTCGATACGTAGAAACCATAGGCTGGAAGATATGTTACTAAATGCCGCTATCATTCCTGGATATTGAATCCCTGTTCTTATAAGCTTCTATCCGAAGTATGGATTATTCACGATCTTCTGCCTTTGAGTATCTCGTACGTTGTTCACCTTTACCTTACTTACCTTAAAATTTCGCATCGTATCTTCTATCTCTTTAGTGACCTTTCCTCCATATAGGTATAATTCACGTCCATAACTTGAAGCTCTATTATAATACTCGCACCTATGGTACATACACAATCCGGTGGGAGCTTCGTATTGACTTCTTATGAGGCTAGTACTTCTTCTAACTGTCTTCCTTGTAGAGCCATTATATATTATGGTCGTTGTGTTATTTCTCTTGAACGTCTGATATTAAGAGCGATTCTGTCATGTTCTCAAGCACAACTTCTATAATTTTTCTAGGTCCAATAATCAGACTCATAATTTACTTAAGTGATGTAATCCTTTAGTTTCCTCTTCCTTTTGATAAGCCTTTACGTAGGCTTAGGCTATCTTCCGATTCGTGGCCCATGGTATCAGTTATTACCTTAGCCTTTCATGGGCATTATGGAATATCCATGATACAATCTTCTAATAATTCAATCATTTGTCTATGCCCTGGGCTTAATTCTTTCTTTTAACTTATACTGGAGTCTTCTATGGCTGTATGATTATCAACAAATATGCTGCCTAGATAATATTCCAAAATTTTGAGCTTATCCATAACGTATAAGATTCTATCCAAAATCTATACTCTTTTAACTACACCTCTCGATACGTAGAAACCATAGGCTGGAAGATATGTTACTAAATGCCGCTATCATTCCTGGATATTGAATCCCTGTTCTTATAAGCTTCTATCCGAAGTATGGATTATTCACGATCTTCTGCCTTTGAGTATCTCGTACGTTGTTCACCTTTACCTTACTTACCTTAAAATTTCGCATCCTATCTTCTATCTCTTTCGTGACCTTTCCTCCATATAGGTATAATTCACGTCCATAACTTGAAGCTCTATTATAATACTCGCACCTCTGGTACATACACAATCCGGTGGGAGCTTCGTACTGACTTCTTTTGAGGCTAGTACTTCTTCTAACTGTCTTCCTTGTAGAGCCATTATATATTATGGTCGTTGTGTTATTTCTCTTGAACGTCTGATATTAAGAGCGATTCTGTCATGTTCTCAAGCACAACTTCTATAATTTTTCTAGGTCCAATAATTAAACTCATAATTTACTTAGGTGATGTAATCCTTTAGTTTCCTCTTCCTTTTGATCAGCCTTAACGTAGGCTTAAGCTATCTTCCGATCCATGGCTCATGGTATCAGTTATTACCTTAGCCTTTCATGGGCATTATGGAATATCCATGATACAATCTTCTAATAATTCAATCCTTTGTCTATGCCCTGGGCTTAATTCTTTCTTTTAACTTATACTGGAGTCTTCTATGGCTGTATGATTATCAACAAATATGCTGCCTGGATAATGTTCCAAAATCTTGAGCTTATACATAATGTATAAGCTTCTATCCAAAATCTATACTCTTTTAACTACACCTCTCGATACGTAGAAACCATAGGCTGGAAGATATGTTACTAAATGCCGCTATCATTCCTGGATATTGAATCCTTGTTCTTATAAGCTTCTATCCGAAGTATGGATTATTCACGATCTTCTGCCTTTGAGTATCTCGTACGTTGTTCACCTTTACCTTACTTACCTTAAAATTTCACATCGTATATTCTATCTCTTTCGTGACCTTTCCTCCATATAGGTATAATTCACGTCCATAACTTGAAGCTCTATTATAATACTCGCACCTCTGGTACATACACAATCTGGTGGGAGCTTCGTACTGACTTCTTATGAGGCTAGTACTTCTTCTAACTGTCTTCCTTATAGAGCCATTATATATTATGGTCGTTGTGTTATTTCTATTGAACGTCTGATATTAAGAGCGATTTTGTCATGTTCTCAAGCACAACTTCTATAATATTTCTAGGTCCAATAATCAGACTCATAATTTACTTAGGTGATGTAATCCTTTAGTTTTCTCTTCCTTTTGATCAGCCTTTATGTAGGCTTAGGCTATCTTCCGATCCGTGGCTCATGGTATCAGTTATTACCTTAGCCTTTCATGGGCATTATGGAATATCCGTGATACAATCTTCTAATAATTCAATCCTTTGTCTATGCCCTGGGCTTAATTCTTTCTTTTAACTTATACTAGAGTCTTTTATGGCTGTATGATTATCAACAAATATGCTGCCTGGATAATGTTCCAAAATCTTGAGCTTATCCATAACGTACTAACTCTGGACCATTGATCAAATAATTCTTTCATTCCGTCTTAGCTTTCTTTCAACGTAAGCTATCACTTTTCCTGGTCTTTCTGCCCCATTGTTGCGTCCATACTTAGCTTATCATAGTGCCCACACTTGCCAGAGTTCTCATACAACTCATATGATCTCGAATATTACTTTTAGTTATTACTTCCCATTCATTATCCACGGTAGGTGCTATTTTCCTTTGGAATGCTTACAATATTGTTACGAGGTTGTTGTTACACGACCATTTCCTCTTTAGGTCTTTATGCTTAGGTTGAGGCCTTCTTTCTTATCTCCTCAGCTAGTCTTTCTTTGTAGTATTTAGGGAGAACCCTTGACTCTCGTAAAGCTGTGAGCTTATTACGGACTTTTTTTTTATGTCCTTACTTCCCTATAATCATCCGTAGTGGCTTACTTCCATGCCCTTGTGCTTGTATGGTTGCTTCTAAACTGATATTTTGACTGCCTTCCTAGTGGCAATTTCTTTTATACCCGTAATACTCATACGGTACCTTTAACTACCCCGACTTTTGTCTAAATAGATCTCAAGTATTATAATGATATTCTTCGAGGTTGAACTCTCCATGTTGGGTTCTGCTATGTTTATCTCATACGATCTGATGATTCGTCTGTAACTTCCTGTTTAGCCATAACTGGGATCTTCCTGACCAACTACTAACTACTCGTTGGCCCATTCTCATATTAATATTCCTCGTAATCTTTCTTGGGTTATTTCCATGGTCTTAACTTATGTCTCGCACTGGCTCCTTAATTGTCAATAACATATCGGGCAGGAACCCTTACTTCTTTTCCTTGACGTCGTGCTTGCATAATGTTCTAGAATCATAGCATATCTATAGCATTTGGGTAAGTGCAATCTTATCCCTTTCTCTTTTTTTATCACATTCTTCCTTTTATTATTCCATATTCCCCCCTTTTAGGGGAGTACTAAGATTTGGAGCTACGATGACCTTCTTATAGATGTTTCACCTTTTCATCTTTGGCATCCTTTCACATTATCGATGACCCTTACTGGCTTTGTGGTAATCCTTCCGTACCAAGGATACCGAAATCCTTTTCTCACGAGGGTGAAACTTAGTATAACTGGCACATACAGTCCCTTAAGCTGAACGTTGCTCACATTGCTTGATGTAGGGAAGCATCTTCCTGAATGACCATTCTCTGAATTTCTCATGAATCTTCCTTTGTCGTCCATTCTATTATTGACGGAACAAAATCTGAAATTCTTATGATGGCGACTATCATCAGTCACTCAGTCCCTAATTCATGTTTAGTTTATCTTGTTCACCAATCCATACTGGCTTCTATTATACTGGGGTCTAACTTTTCCTTTTGGTAATTGCATCAGAGTCACGAACTTATTTCTCAAAATGAGGATATAACCTTATGGCCTATACTCTTTCGTCGTCTTAAGGCCCATCACCTTTTGTATCTTCCTTCATTTGACTATAGATTCTGTAACACTCTACCATTTTCATCCATGTATCACACCTTATTCATAATGCTTCGTTATCTCTCTTCTCATTACTATGCTAATATTTCTGCATATCCTTTGCTTGTGAAAACATCAATATGACATTCTTTCGGTTTTAGCTTTCCTTTGCTCAATCTATTGGCTCTTCAAGTTGCTTAACGTTCTCTCTTTACTAGTGACGCGAGCCGCACTAAGGTAATATTTATCTCTTCAAGGCTTATAATGCTTGTCTTGTAGTACTCATATCTGGATACACTATTTTAGAGTGCAACATCTAGGTGTCTCATAAAGAGATATATTAGCATATTTGCAATATCCTTCGGAAATGTCAACTGACGCAATCAATTCATCCATCATATCTTCTTATACTACTTCTGTTAATCCCCATAGGGAATATTTGGAATGGGTGCGACCAATTGTATATACCTCTGTTACTATTGAATATAACTCAAAAAGCTTATGTTCCTCTGCCTCAATTATAAACGCCGTTAGCCTTCATTAATTGGGTGCCTCGTACCCTTTTTCACCTTGCTCATTTTACTTGCTGAAACTTGTACTTATCTTCTTAATCTATCATTGTCCTTCACCATAAAGATGGATAGGCATTCTTGCCTTAAGGCTTCTTATCATGAGGCTTACACCTTTCAGTACACCCATGATCTGCTAAAGACCTCATATTTACTTATCGTAAGCATGATACAAAGTCAAGTTCCTCAAATTCAACACTTCCACAACAATCTCTCTTTCCAACCTTCTTTCTAGATATAAGCATCGTCTTATTACGAATAGAAGTTCGGGACTTGAATTCTTATAAGTGAGCTCTACCACACGATCTAGAGTAAGAAGAAAGAGTGACAGTCCTAAATGCCCTGTAGCAGCCTCCTGCTTATAAGTGTGGTGCACGACACACCCATAAACAAGACTCTACTAGACACGGCTTGTAGAATCCCTAGGACAAAACTGCTCTGATACCACTTTTGTTACGACCCAAACTGATGGGCTGCGACGGGCACCCGGTACCTTACTCAACCGATTACCAACGTAACGTATATTTCCTATTACATCATCATATACACGTGACATACGGGCCTAATAGACCAACAAAATCATTTATAAACTCAAAATATAGGCCGACAAGGCCGTACAATCTTTCACGTACATGACATATGTCTACAAGTCTCTAAGAGTACATAAATATCATAAAGGTCGGGATAGAGTCCTGCCATATCAAACAATACATGTCTAAATCATACTAACCAAACAAGCAACTCCGAAGCAATTGGAGCGCACCAACATCTTCTGATGAGCGGATAGCCTATTTGGAGGGCTCTCGACCTGTCTATCGGGACCTGTGGGCATGAAACGCAGCATCCCCAGGCAAAAGGGATGTCAGTACGATTAATGTACCGAGTATGTAAGGCACATAAATAAATATATAAGAGATATGGAAGACATATAGAGTACATGACTCAACCTGTAAGTCTGAATATCTTTGCAAATAATAAATTACTTTTAATGTCATGCATATGCATATGAATGTCATGTCGTGCATAGGTACATGTTTCATAACATCATCAGCCTCTGAGGGCATCCCATCATATCATATCGGCCACTGTGGGCAAAATCATCATCGTATACCAGCTGATCAGGTGGTGGTGCGTATATAACGCCATAACCTTTCCCATATCCCATATATATATATATATATATATATATATATATGTACGCATATATAACGCCGTTTGGATCATACATACCCATATATGCATATATAACGCCGTTTGAATCATATTTCAGCCACTGTGGGCAACATCATCATCATATACTAGCTGATCAGGTGGTGGTGCGTATATAACGCCGTAACCTTTTCCCATATCCCATATACATATATTTACATATATACGCGTATATAACACCATCTGGTCATGGGTCAGTGCACATGAATGCAGTGCATAAAAAGTACATCAATAAAATCATTCGGAATGTCATAAGACCATTTTGCCTCTGAGTAATATCATAAAGTAAACTCTTTTCAACTTTCGTATTTTTCTGAGACCCATGAACAGATGATAAGACATTATAACACACGAAAATTCAAGAACACAGATATCTCTAATACTTCTATGAATAGAGTCATTCATGGAATTTGTACATTTGCACGTTCCGTTCATATCGTATGGATCATGCCAAAAGAAAGAAGGGATAGCCTTAACATATCTGAGCTGACTCTCTTTGACAATCCTTCCAACACACGTCAATTGCGACAACACGCAATGGCGAATCGATGTAGGGGAAAATCCGAATGATGTTCGTGAGAAAGATTGTACCGTGCTCTCTTAGCAAATCCCGTTGCTATTACGCAGTGTAACTTCGTAACAAATTTTTTCTCAAAATCCGCTACTTTGCTAAATGTTAATTCACGTTCCTTTCTGAATTATAAGTCTTGTAGTAAATAAGGTGATTCTTTAAAATTCTTGAGCTTTACCCGTAAGCTTCACCCCTCATGCTATTGCAATCTCATCCACAAAAGACCTTGTTACTTTCATATGACAGAGCAAATGAGAGGTTCTTAATCAACTAAAGAACTAATTTGGTTATAGGAAATACTAATAGAAATGATTGGTTGATTACCTTAAATTGCAGCATCCAACATTTGGTAGTTTTCATTTTTATAAAAGAATAAATCATAGTTAATGGCAACTGACACCAATAAACGTAATTCATAGTATTTGCTTGACCCAATCCCTAAATTATAGGATTGCTTTGTCCATATTTAAGACCAAACATATCTTTAAGTCATAGTATTTTATATGGATTATTTCTAACGCTTTAACCAAGGATTCTTCAAACTTTGCCACATTAGCAAATGACATTATGAGTCATATATTAGGGGCAGGTTTGCTGCCACGTTAGGGAGGGGGTGTGATTTTAATTTATCCACTTATTAGTTAACCGGGTAATGTTTCGTTACCCGATAATTAATTTATTACCTGCATAATTTAAAAATTATCCTAAATTACTAAAAATATTACTCACTTTTCACATGCTTTATACATCTTTCTATCATGGCCATATAGTACCTTGTGTGACACTAGTCCATAAATACCGAGTAATTTAGCTCGGGCCATATTTTACCCCAACATGTCAAACTTCGACAAAATTTGTTTTCTTTGATATTAATTACCCTCTTAACTTCACAAATTTACTCATCACTTATAATCATCAAATTATCTTTTCCTTGGACTGATGTCAATTACTTTACGACAAATTCAACGTACATTACTGCAGGGTGCAACATCGTCGTAACTTATTAGTGCGAAGCATAACATCACTGTAATGTAATACTACTGGGCATAACATTGTCGTAATATAATACTACCGAGCGTAATATAGACGTAATATTTCGGGGCATAACACTGATGGCATACTCTGACACTGTATGGTGCCTTGGTAGTTGCTTGAACTCTGTGTACCATGCATCCTGGAGGGTTTGGGGAACAAACTCCCTAAAAACTATATCTAAAAACGGAGTCAAAATAGGTGGTGCTGCATCGGCTGGTCTACTCTCCTCATACACCTGCCACAACTGATACGCTGCTCCCGAAAAATGATATGTAGTAAAAGCAACTTCGCTCACCTCCACAATACCCATGGTGCAGAGAATACACTGACGCTTCTCTAGAAAACCCTGTGCATCCTCAGTAGCTGTGCCACTGAAAGTAGGTGAACTATACCTATTGAACTCTGAAGCTATTTCTACTACTCCTCCGATGCCCTTAGCCTAACCTCAAGCTGAACCAAAATAACAGGCTTTACTAGCACCACACTCGGAGTATGACCAACATGAGCCTGTTGCTCTGGAGTACGGGCGGTGGGAGTCTGAGCTCCTCCCCCAATCTGTGAATTGGCTGGTGCAATGGAGATCAATCCCGCCTAAGCCAATGTACCAAACATGCTCAGGAACTGCGCTAAAGTCTCCTGAAATCTAGGGGTACCAACAGGTGCCTCTGGTGCCTGCTCCCCATCCGGAGCTACTGGTGGCTCCTCCAATGCTACCCTGACAGGTGCTAGGTGCTCTAGATGCATCACATGTTCCTTGTCGACCTCTACCTCGGCCCCGACCTCTTACGACTCTAGCAGGGGCACGAGTGTCTGCTCAGCTGATCCGATAGCATGTGTCCTCACCATTTATGAGAGAATAGACATATACGGACTCAAACATCAAAGTCAATAAATCCACACGACAAGAATGAAAGAAGTGGAATTTTCCTAATAGTTTCGTAGCCTCTCGAAGATAAGTACAAACGTCTCCCATCTGCAATACTCTACTAAACTCGCTCGTGACTGGTAGAACCTATGAACCTAGAGCTCTGATACCAACTTATCACGACCCAAAATTCCACCATAGGCATTGTGATGGTACCTAGTCTCTAAGACTAGGTAAGCCGATTACATATAAGGATTGAGCCATTTTTTAACAATAATAATTTAAAATAGAGTTTAATATGAATACTAAAACAAAAGCAAAATAAGCCTATGCGGAAATAATCATAACAACCTCCCAAGACAGGTAATACAGAGTCACAAACTCTAGCCGAATACATGGAAAGATCCCAAAGATTGAAATACAATACTGTTCAAACAGCAAGCTGACATTACAATGAAAGGATATGACTCCAAGGGGCTGTGTCGACCAAGCAGCTCTACCTCGATCCTCGTAATAAATAAGCTAACTCTGCCTGAGTCCGATATCTTCAATACCTGGCTCTGCACAAAAATGTGCAGAAGTGTAGTATGAGTACAACATAATTAGTACCCAGTAAGTATCAAGACTAACCTCGGTGGAGTAGTGAAAAGGTACAAGTCAAGGCACCTACTAGTCAAAATAACCTATGCAGTATAGAAGTATAGAGCTAATAATGGAAAGCAAAAATAAGTAAATGGATACAAGAATCAACATGTGATATAAAAGATAAATTAATAAGAACACCGTGAAAGTACTATTGGAACCAAGTAAGGAACCCAAATGGCAACCAATTAATCAAGCCATTTTAACACAAGTTTCGCAATGAAATTACTCCGAGATATCTCATCTCATAGTCACAAGTCACGAGTCTCAACCCACAATCATATGCTCATGGCACCTTGTGCCCACATTTATAATCACCACGCACGGACAACTCACATGCCAATATCTCAATCTGCCCGGCATTATCATAGGCTCAAAATCACAATCCTCCTGACGTGGTCACATGCTTACTATTACCATCCACCCGGCATGGTCACAAGCTCACAAGCACAATCCCCCCCATGGTCACAGCTGTCGCGCCCCTTTTTTCTCGCAAAAATCGGGTTTGTGACATTTGGGAGACAGTTCGTTCCCTTTTGGGGAATTAGGTTTGAATTGAAGAGTCGTCACCTAATGATTTAAGTGCACTAGGACACTAAGAAAGGTTTGGTTTGAACAATCAGAGATTGGGTAAGGGCTTGAAATTATCTCAAGGGGAAGGTGTTAGGCACCCCTCAAGATCCACTAGTGTGGTTCCCGGCCAAGCTATTGTTGTGACTTAAGTGCAAATAACACATTGAAAAATAAAAACTTCAAATAAGTGGGGATTTTCACGTAATGGTTACAAATAAACAAAAGTAAGAAAAAGGAACTAAAAGGAGTTGTTTTTCTTAAAAAATGGTTTAAAAAGAGATTTAAAAGAAACAAAGAAAACAAAGGAAAGGGGGGTCCTAGGTTTATTAATAATATGGATCGCCCCACACAACATCCAGTAATCACTCCTCAGTGAGGGGCTACACGTGATGTTATTGCGTGGTCATCATATCCATATCTACCCTTTCCCACCCCGTTAAGGTATTAAAGCACGGAATGGTCTCATTTACTTATTGCATGCTATTACCCGCGCCAATCCTATCAGCCCCGGAGGCACTTGGGACTACTAATCCTAGAGGGAGGAGGTATTGGGCTTATTTGTGGTTTCAAAAGGTAAAATACTAAGGCGACAAACAAAACACATATAACAAGTTTGGGGAAGCATATAAACAAATAAAAGGGCTCAAACAGACCTCCTTTAAACCAAAGAAAGCACATAATGTAGCATGACTTGCATGTACTATTTAGGGTCTGATTAAAACTTAAACGGTGGAGGCAGATTGATTTATTACATAGTTCATATAAGAAGCCCGACAGGCCTGCCTGTTGGTTTTAGTTAATAAAATCTGATTCAGTTTATAAACTGTCCTATGGCTTGCTTGAGTGTTATACGAAGACCCCTATAGACATGATATCTACTAATTCTAGAAAAGGTAAAATATACAGATTTTAGAAAAGGTTGTCAGTTATTCAGGAAAGACGAGTTTTGACAAAATATCATAAATTCTGCAGACGTTAGATAATGATTTTAGATTTGTAGGCGAGTGAGACATTTCAGACTTAGTTATTAATTCCTATAGACATGCTTTCTAGGCGTTGTTGATTTTAAATACTTTTACAGACATAGCAAGAGTGCAGAAATCCTATAGGCATGGCATCTAAATGCTGTACTTCGTTTAAGCCTATGAACATGATATCTAAATGCAGTTAGGTATTTAAGCCCTATAAACAGGTTTGCCTAGTGACAGATGCATATGCATGATTCGGATTTCCAGTTAACTATGAGCATGGTATCTATATGAGAGATGCATAAATTTAACTATAGGCAGGATATCCATATGAATGCAGAATTTTAGAAATCTATAGGCAGGATATCTATATGGGTGTTGAATTCCTTATAGGCATAGTATCTACATATGAAAGTGCAGAATTCCTATAGTCAGGATATCTATGTTATATGCAAAGATCAGAAATTCCCTATGAGCAGGATATCTACCCCTTTTACATACATGGTTACCCTTCCCTTTTCACTAACCATCCCAAAAGTTATTACAAGTTATTACAGTCCAAATAAAATAAAGAAAAATACATCAGAAATTGAAAATTACAACCAAGGAGAGCTTGATTCAGACTTCCTGTCTGAAGTATGAAGTAAACCAACTCCAAAGATCATGTTTCAAAGCCTTTCTCCCACTTGGGTGTGTCAGAGTTCCCTAAGAGTTTCATAAGAACTCCAAGCACTGCTTACACCCAAATGTATCACCATATTAAGCCAAAGTGCAGTGTGGAAGGGCCAGCCCTCAGGTGTCCAAGTCCAGTGGGAACTCAAGGTCCCAAGGCAAGGCTCACAAGAGGGGGGGCAGGACTTAGGAACTAAGAGAGAGTGCAAGTGTAGAATTCTGGAAGGGGGAAAGGGAAAGGGAAACAACACACATAGGGATATAGGGAATGGGGAGTTGCAAGAGGTAAAAAGTAGGCTAGTGGGCATAACCCAACAATGGGAGATGCTGGCACACCCATAAGCCTACTGGAACATATTGTTTAGAGGTTAGGATCCCCTAAGAGATCAAGTTCAATCCATAGACAATAACTTGTATATTGCCATGTTTTAAACTGTAACTCAAAGCACATAAAGGGAAATAGGGAATATGGATTCATAGCAGAAACAAGCACAAGGGAATCAACATGCTAGTTTAAGTATTTAACTCTGCAGAAGTAGTAAAGTAGACATAGATACAGAAAGCTGTAAGTAAACACATTGTGGGGATGTTGAAATTTGAAATTAGGACATACCAGTTTCAAAGAAACAAATAGAGAAAAATGCAGTAGTCTGGTAAAAACCTCAGTGCAGACAAGAAGATAAAGTTCTATTATGTGAGAGTGAGAATTCAGAAGAGATTCTGATGTTGTGAAGTCTAAAGTGTGTGTTTGTGAAAAGGGTCGTGCTTTTTATAGTGTAGAAAGCAGGCAGAAATAAGATAAGAAAATAGTTTGAAAACTAATTGTCAATCAATTACACAAGGCTTCCCTTAATTAAGGGATTTAGATTCAAAATGAGTAAAACCATTTAAGGAAAGGAATTGAATAAACACTTTGTGTAAAGCATGCAATTGAGGTCAAATACATAGAGGTTATTGAAGGACAAGGTTTTGTCAGTACACAGTTTGTGAAAATAAGGTAAGGGGGTCAATTAACAGCCAGTAAATCACAAGGTCTGAGATTTGGTATGAATGAACCAAGTCAGAAAAGATGAAGAAGGATTTTACTTAAGTCGGGTAATAGAGGAAATCAGTAAAAGATGGAAAGAAATCAATCAAGCTATATTCAAAAAGAAGTTTTAACTAATTGCAAATTTGAAAACCATTTAGAGGAAAATTCATCATATATAAGGAGCATGTGAGCATGAAAGAAAACTGTCGTATAAATCAGTTTAGAGACTCAAAGTTAGTCTGAAAGAGTAAGGGTTCTAAAATAAAACCCTAGTTCAATTAAACCTCAGCAGAACCCCAAATTCTAGGGTTTCCACCTTGAATCAAGTACAGAGATGAGGACACAAGTAGTTGAAACAGGCTCAGAGGTTTCAGAGTTGAAACCTCTTGCATGCTTCTTTCATCAACAGAAACTCATGAGAAAAAAATGATAGCAAAGTAACATGCGGAACATAGTAGAAGCACTCAAAAGAAAAACACTGATAGGAACAGTAAAAGAAACATGCTTAAGAGATTTTTTAGAAGAAACTTAAACAGGGCTTAATAGAAGGAAAATAAGGAAACTTAAGAACTTAGCTGGAAAATATAGTAGGAGAAACATGCAGGAACATAGTAGAAGACAAAAAATATAAGAACACAGTAGAAACACATATGAGAGCATAGTATGGAAAACATGGTAGAAGAACATACAAGCATGGAGTATATAAAACTCAGTAAAAGAACATACAAAAATGGGGTGTAAAAACTCAGTAGAAGAACATACAAGGTAGAAGGAAAACATAGAACAAAGTAGAGGCAAATACACACAAAAGAAAAGGAAAAGAAAGTCAGAGAAACACTTAAGCATTTTCAGAAAACCCTAGATCGGAAACGAAGCGGTTTTGAAAGTAATTTTTGAAAGAAAAGCTCGGGAAATAATTTGAAAACTCAAGGAGAGCACAGATACACAACAGATCTAAGGAAATCGGAGAAAATCTCGAAGGGTTATGGTTTCAAAAGAACCCTAGAAGTGAGATAGGCTTTGAAAGGTCACCGATCTGAGTCGGAGAGGTCGGAATCAGGCTCAAACCACCATGGTACGCCAGAGTAAAGCAGGAGATGGCTGTGGAACCTTGAATCGACAGAGGTACGGGTGCAAACTTTTGAGGCAAGGCCTTGAATCTTCAGAGATCAGGCGCGTGGGAGTAAGACAAGGTGAGTATAAGACTCCCATAGCCTGAGAAGCCATGGATTCCGGTGGGTTTCAAGGTGGAGGTGGTGGTAAGAGGCGGTTAGGGTTTGGGAATGTTCGAGAGAGTTTGAGAGAGTTTGAGAGTTCAGAGGCGGCTAGTTAGCTGAATTGATTTAGGGTTAAGGGGTGTTGGTAGATTAAAAAAGGAAAGGAGGGTTTAGGCCGTTGATCAAAATGATCAATGGCCTGGATCAAAAGGGGAGCCGGGCGGGTTGAATTAAACAGGTCAGGGGTCGGGTAATTTAGAAATAGGGCCGGGTAATTTGAAATTGCAATTGGGTTCAATTGGGAGGTTGATTTGGGCTACAATTGAAATGAAATAGGGCTAGTATTTAAATAGCCACTTTTCCATTATTTATTTTATAAAAAATAGTAAAATAATTTATAGAAATAAATTAAAGGTACTAAAATGATTAATAATACGTAATTATAAAATTAAAAAATACTGGAGTCAATTTTATAATTATGAAAATAACTAAATCTTAAAATTGGCTAAAATTGCAATTATATGCAATTTAACTTTAAAAATACTAAATAAATTTGTAAAAATATGCAAAAATTATGCCAACTATAATTTAATATAAATATGAGAATACAATAAGTGAATCACCCAAAATGATAATTTTGTGGATAATTATTGGATTTTTCTTGATAAAATAGGGCAATAAATAGATTTTAAAAAAATTAAGAGAAAAATAGTAAAACCATGGGAAATACTTATATATGCATATACCTTCTATTTTGAAAGTATTTTACATATGAAAAATATATAGGGAAAAATTGGGTATCAACAGCTGCCCCTCTTTACCCGGGAAGGATGAAAGAGTTTTCGGGTAAAGATATGATGGCCAATTTTGACCGAACAAAATGGTTTGAAAAGGTTGACCGTGCCCTGGTTCCTGAGCTGCCTACATATCCCTTGTCTTACAAGAATCAGGCCATATGTAGTTCAGGATCCGTCGGCGGAGTATGCCGATGGAGGTTTTTCAAGAACGGACGCAATATTTGGGTTAGGATGGATGGTTAAAGTCTAATAGGGTAGTGGGAACTGGAGAAGGATTGCTCCTGCTGAGACGGCCGTTGCTCACCAGTTTACCTGCAAATGAACCATATGTTGTGCGGAAATTTAAAAAGGATGCAAGTTCCCGCCGGACCATGAAATATTGTCTTTGGACGGTTAGGATGACGTCCTCAGACCATGACGTCCTGGGCCATGAAGCGTATAATAAGGTTCGTAGGCCATGAAATGGTGCTCTCTAGCTATGAGAATGATGCCTCTGAACTATGACGCCTTTGAATAATGATATGAAAAAGATAAAAGGGGTCCTCAGGTCATGGCATGGCGTTCTCGGACTATGAAAATGGTGCCTCCGAACAATGACGCCTTCTGATGATTTTGGTGATCTTTTAGCCTATGAGATGCAGTAGGTGGCGATCTTTCAACCAATGCAAGATTTAAATAAAGTGGCGATCTTTCAGCCGATGCAAGGTATAAATGCAGTGGCGATCTTTCAGCCGATGCAAGATGTAAATGAAGTGGCGATCTTTCAGCCATGCAAGATGGAGGTAGAGCTTAACCTCGGAAGGTAGAATGGTAGCCTTATGCAATCCAGAGAATGCATATGGAGGTAGAGCTTAACCTCGGAAGGTAGAATGGTAGCCTTATGCAATGCAGATGCAAATGGAGGTAGAGCTTAATCTCTGAAGACAGAATGGTAGCCTTATGCAGGAAGTAAAAATGGCAAATGGCAATAGAGTTTTCTTAGCTGATAGTGGATTGCGGTATCGTGATTGCTGGGGATATTGTGCATGATGGGGACACTGTTGTGCGGATATCAATTGCAAGCAAGTGCAACGGTTCGGAGAGTTGTATTCCTTAACTTTCTGAGTGAGCATATAGTATATTTGATGATTTTGCAACTCAAGTGCCTGCATCCAAAGAAAAATCATGAGTTTGTAAAGGGGGAAAGGTTAGTTCATATCCCTGCTGGCTATGCTTGCCTGTTCGGCTTTGATCTGGCGATACCGTATATATCACTGGGGTGGCGTTGCTAAACAAGGCAATTTTGGTAATAAATACACATGATTTAGTAAAATAATAACATAAGTACATAATTAAGAATAGTTTTCTTTAGATGAACCAACGACTGCGACGTGGTTCAAGACATTGCGACTTTTCTTGCTCCAGAATTTTGAGGGTCCTCCTCAAAATTCTGCCCTAGTTTACTAGGTTGTTGCTTCTGACGGCTGTTAATGATAAATGGCTGGAATCAACTTCGGAATTTTGAGGGTCCTCCTCAAAATTCTGCCCTAGTTTCCAATAGCGGGGGGATGGAAATTTTATTGAATTGTGACCGAACCCATAGGGCTGCCTACGTATCCCCTCTTAAACGGGAATCAGGTCAGGCATAGTTCAAATTACATCATATAAGGAAAGCATAAAGATTACACATAGTATCGCTTGACTGTGTCTGAATTGATCGGCTTTGGCTAGACTTCTCCGTCCATTTCTGCGAGTATGAGGGCTCCTCCTGTTAGAACCCGGTGAACTATGTACGGACCCTGCCAGTTGGGAGAGAATTTCCCTTTGGCTTTATCTTGATGTGGAAGGATTTTCTTTAATGCTAGCTGCCCCGGTGTGAACTGTCTCGGCTTGACTCTTTTGTTGAAGGCTTTGGACATCATGTTCTAATAAAGTTGACCATGACAAACTGCATTCATTCTCTTTCCATTAATAAGAGCTAGCTGTTTGTAATGATTCTTCACCCATTCTACATCGTCTAGCTTTGCTTCCTGTATGATTCTTAATGAGGGAATTTCCCCCTCGGCGAGAATGACTGCCTCTGTACCATAAACCAGCATATAGGGTTGCTCTTGTCGATGTGTGGACTGTGGTGCGGTACCCCAATAAAGCAAATGATAGCTTCTCGTGCCACTATTTATGCTTCTCTATCATTTTCCTTAGTATCTTCTTAATATTCTTATTGGCGACTTCTACAGCCCCGTTCATCTGAGGTCTGTAGGCTGTAGAATTCTTGTGTTTGATCTTGAAGGTTTCACACATGGATTTCATCAAATCATTGTTGAGGTTGGAGCCATTATCAATAATGATTGACTCTGGAATTTCGAACCGACACATGATACGGTCGCGGACGAAATCCGCCATGACTTACTTGGTCACTGCTCTATAAGATGCTGCTTCAACCCATTTGGTGAAATAATCAATTGCCACTAGGATAAACCTGTGCCCGTTTGATGCGGCGGGTTCGATTGGTCCGATAACATCCATTCCCCAGGCGGTGAACGACCACAACGAGCTTGTTGTATTAAGTTCATTTTGAGGCACCTTTATCATGTCTGCATGTATCTGGCAGCGGTGGCACTTTTGAAATACTGGATGCAGTCTGTTTCCATAGTCATCCAAAAGTAACCATCTCAGAGTATTTTTTTTGCTAAAACAAAGCCATTCATTTGTGGACCGCAGGTCCCTGCATGAATTTCCTCTAATATCCTGGATGCTTCCTTTGCGTCGACACACCTTAATAATACCAAATCAGGAGTCCTCCTGTACATGATTCCTCCGCTGTGAAAGAAATTGTTGGATAACCTCCGAAGCGTGTGCTTCTGAATAGCGTTTGCGAGCTCTGGGTATTCTGATATTCTTCTTTTGCCAAGTATTCCTTGATATCATGAAACCAAGGCTTTCCGTCTGCTTCTTCTTCAACATGAGCACAGTAAACAGGCTGATCATGGATCTTTACCGGAATGGGATCAATGAAATTCTTGTCTGGATGTTGTATCATGGATGATAGGGTAGCCAGTGCATCGGTGAATCCATTATGGACCCTGGGAACATGCTGGAATTCTGTCTTTGTGAACCTCTTTCTCAACTCCTGCACATGATGCAGATACGGGAGTATCTTGGAGTTCTTGGTCGCCCATTCTTCTCGGACCTGATGTATAAGCAAGTCTGAATCCCCAATTACTAGCAACTCTTGGATGTTCATGTCAATGGCCATCTTGATCCCTAAGATGCTGGCTTCGTACTCGGCCATATTATTGGTGCACGGGAACCTGAGCTTGGCAGATACTGGATAATGCTGACCGGTTTCTGATACTAGGACCGCTCCTATGCCAACTCCTTTGAAATTTGCTACTCCATCGAAAAACATTCTCCAACTGTCATAGGATTCTGCAATGTCTTCTCCTATGAATGATACCTCTTCATCAGAAAAATATGTTTTTAGGGGTTCGTATTCTTGTCCACGGGATTTTTAGCAAGGTGATCTGCTAGTGCATGTCCTTTGATTGCTTTCTGAGTCACGTAGACAATGTCAAATTCACTCAACAGGATTTGCCACTTGGCCAGCTTGCCAGTGGGCATGGGCTTCTGAAAAATGTATTTAAGGGATCCATTCTTGATATGAGATATGTAGTATAGGCACAGAAGTAGTGCCTCAACTTCTGAGCTACCCAAGTCAAAGCACAACAGGTGCGCTCTAACAGAGAATACCGAGCCTCGTACAGGGTGAACTTCTTAGTGAGGTAATAGATGGCTTGCTCCTTCCTCCCCGTTTCATCATGCTGCCCAAGAACACAACCGAATGCTCCATCTAATACTGCAAGGTAGATTAATAGAGGTCTACCTGGCTTTGGTGGGACTAAATTTGGTGGTATTGACATGTACTCCTTGATTCGGTTGAAGGCCTTTTGGCAGTCATCGGTCCATTTGGTAGTGGCATCCTTCTTCAACATCTTAAAGATTGGCTCATAGATAACTGTAGATTGTGCTATGAACTGGCTGATATAATTAAGTCTCCCCAAGAAACTCATTACGTCCTTCTTGTTCTTTGGCGATGGCAGTTCTTGAATAGCTTTGAACTTTGATGGATCCAATTCTATTCCTTGGCGACTTACAATGAACCCAAGTAGTTTTCCGGCAGGAACCCCGAATGCGCACTTCGCAGGATTCAGTTTTAGGTTGTACATTCTCAGTCTATTGAAGAACTTCCTAAAATCTTCCATGTGATCAGTGGCTTTCTTGAACTTGATGATAACATCGTCTACATATGCTTCGATCTCTTTGTGTATCATATCGTGGAAAATGGTGGTCATGGCCCTCATGTAGGTGGCCCCTACATTTTTTAACCCAAACGGTATCATTTTGTAGTAGTACATTCCCCACGGCGTAATGAAAGCCGTTTTCTTAGCATCTTCTTCATCTATCCAGATCTGATGATAACAAGCGAAACAATCTACAAATGATTGCAACTAGTGCTTGGCGCAATTATCAATCAGGATGTGTATGTTCGGCAAAGGGAAGTTGTCCTTTGGACTGACCCGATTGAGATCCCGGTAGTCAACACAGACTCTGACCTTCCCATACTTCTTTGGCACCGGCGCAATATTGGCTAACCATGTCGAATATTCTACTCCCCTGAGGACCTTAGCTTTGACCTGCTTAGTGACTTCTTCCTTGATTTTCAGACTCATGTCAGGTTTAAACTTTCTGAGCTTCTATTTTACCGGTGGACATGTCGGATCAGTTGGCAGTTTATGGGCCACAATAGATGTGCTCAAACCAGTCATGTCATCATAGGACCAGGCGAATATGTCCTCATATTCCTTCAGAAATTCTGTGTATTCTTCCTTTTCTGACGGTGACAAATGAATGCTGATTCAAGTTTCTTTGATATTTTCTACATCTCCCAGGTTAACAATATTGGTCTCGTCCAGGTTGGACTTAGGTCTGTTCTCAAAATTTTCAACCTCTTTAACAATCTCTTCCGGTATATCATCTTCCTCTGAATCTTTGTCCGTTTGTTGCGTTGTCTCGTTGCATGTCACAACCATTAGTTCATCAAGATAGGTAATAGTAATGTTGTATAAGTAAAGTAATGAGAGAAAATAATAAGAATAAGATTTGTAAGGAAACCAAAATGCTTTGATAAATTTCATAACTGTTTTTGAATATTGGAAGATCTTATTGCGAAAATTCAAAAATGCGAAAGGAAAATCAACTAGTAACAATAAAAGATAGTGCATGATGCTTTGTCCAGCCTTGCTACCCCGAGGCTTTCCGAGCTCTAGTGGTTCTGATGGTGCAATTGTTGAGGCATGCTCCTTGGCTTAAAGTCTATATGGAAGGGCCTTCCTCCCCCTCCTCAAAAATGACACAACAATCCATGTCATCTTCTTCTGGGAACAAATTCCTCACTGCTTCCAGTGCTTCCTCTTCTTCCGACCCATAGATAACATCGGCCGGCTGGAAAGTCTGCTCCAAATGTGGTATTGGCTGCTCTAGTGGGTAGTATGGGCTATGGCATGGTGGCGACCAGTTGTTGAATTCCTCCCAAGTATACTCGTATCCCAGACCGAAAGTGGTGCCATGTTTCTTCAGTTTGATCAGCTTAGCGATACCTTGGAGGTTCTTGCCAAGTCCTTTGCCAGGCTCATATCCTCTCCAGTTCAATATGCTTTCAATTTTGTTGTCCCACCATTTGTCTTTGTCAATGGCGTTGACTCGCTCGATGTGGTGATAGGTTTCCCTGCCTATCCTTCTCCTTTCTCCAATCGCTGGGATGGTTTGGCGACTGTATATGGGATTGCTACCGTCGCCGTAAATGATCACCTCTTGGTGGTTCCACTCAAATTTCACCGCCTGATGCAGTGTTGATGCTACGACCCCAGTGGCATGAATCCATGGCCGTCCTAATAGCAAGTTGTAAGATGTCGACACGTCTACAACCTGAAAATCAACGTCAAACCAAGTAGGTCCCATTTGCAAATACAGGCTGATTTCCCCAATGGTGGATCTTTGGGAACTGTCGAAAGCTTTAACGTTGATGTCCCCGTACTTGATCTCATGCAACCCCTTTTCCAATGTTCTGAGCGTTACCAACAGACAAATATTGAGGTTGGACCCTCCATCAATCAGGACCCTAGTGATAAAATAATCTTCGCATTGCACGGTGATGTGCAACGCTTTGTTGTGATTCAACCCTTTTGGTGGCAACTCATCTTCATGAAAAGTGATCTTGTGACTTTCCAATACCTTCCCTACCATGTTTGCCATTTCTCCTCTGGTGATGTTGCTTGGTACATATGCCTCACTCAGCACTTTCAACAAGGCATTCTTATGTACGTCGAAACTTTATAGCAAAGCTAGGATAGAAATCTGTGCCGGTGCTTTGTTCAGCTGATCAATGACTGAGTATTCCTTGGCTTGTATCTTTCTCCAGAGATTATAGGGCCCGGTTTCAGTGATGGTCGGCTGATCAGAGGCCTGCTTACTCGACTCAGCTAAATGCTCCAGAGTATAAACCTTGCCGGTTCTTGTCATACCTTGTGCCGCAACTGTTTCCCTGAATTTAACTTTCCCTTTCCTTATCGCCTCGGCTGTGTAATCCTAAGGTATGGAATTTGTATGGAATGGTGTTACAACCGACATTGTTACTGGGATGGGCACCTTTACTCCGAATGAAGCATGTATTTTGGAGGGTAAAATCGCAACTTCAAACGGTGCGTGTGCGTTTGCTGGAGACCCAAACTCGACTTTAATTGGTGTTGGCATCTTTGTACGGGGTGGTGCTTCAAATTCAAGTGGTATAGACATGTTTACCTCGGCATTCCCAGAAGGCTGAGTCTGGACTACGATCGGATTGAGGGTGACTATCGGCTTCTTTGGTTCGTCACCTTCTGTGATTACATTGATCGATCCTTTTGGGATCCCAATCATACTCTATTTTAATCATATGAACACCTACACCCTTATGGTCTGAAAGAGGGTTGTTGCGGACATTCAGAGTAGGTTCCTTTGCTACAATGATCTTGTTATCGACATAGTCTAGATCTTATCTTTTAGAGAGCGGCATTCATCAATGGTATGTCCTTTCATGCCGGAATGGTATGCATAGGATTTGTTTGGATTGACCCACTGAGAAGGGTTTTCAGGGGTTATAGCAGGGATAGGGGTGACATAACTATTAGCTTTGAGCCTTTTGTACAGATGGTCAATCAGTTCAGCAACGACGATATACTGTTTGGGGGGTCTACGGTCGAAATTTGGTCGAGGTCTAGGAAAGTTTTGACGTGTGGGAGGTGATTGATAGTGGGATGGCTGAGCATTGTAGGCTTGGTAGACATGTGCGGGTTGGGAATATCTGGGTGAAGTAGGTTGATATGTAGGAGGTGGGGGTGATTGGTAAGTAGGTGATGGAGCTTGGTAAGAGTGTGAGGGTGCTTGGTAATTCTGGTTAGGCTGATATGTGAGTGGAAGTATCAGATAGGCTTGGTATTTGATAGAGGATTTGGCTCTTTGTGCAACCATTACGGCTCCTATGTCCCTTTTCTTGGACGTACCACCAGACTGTAAAGCCTTATTGGTAGCTTGCAAAGCTTCAAAGTTCGTAACCATACCACTTTTGATGCCTTCCTCGATCCTTTCCCCTAGCTTGATGATGTCGGAAAATTCCTGGCTCTCAATCAACATCAACCTTTCATAGTATTGCGGGTCTTGAGCCCGGACAAAAAACTTGTTCATTTGTTCTTCTTCTAAAGCAGGTCTGACCTTAGAAGCTTCTGATCTCCAGCGAGTGGCATACTCGCAGAATGCTTCCGTGGGCTTCTTCTTTAAGTTCTGGATGTAGAACACATCTGGTATATTTTTTGTGTTGAACATGAACCTGTCATAAAGTCGAACGCCATACTCACCCAATTCGACCATTTCTTCAGGTCTTGTCTAATGTACCAAGACAGAGTATCTCCCTTCAGACTCCTCAAGAAAAGCTTCATGCGAATCCTTTCGTCTTTCCTACTCTGACCAGTTTGTCGCAGTACGTTCTCAAATGGACTCTCGGATCCCTTGTACCATCAAACATCTCGAACTTAGGAGGTTTGTACCCCTCAAGCAGTTCCACATCCGGTTGTATGCAAAGATATTTGTAGTTCAACCCTTCAATCCCCTTACTTCCTTCGACACCCTAAATTCGACTAGTCAATCTCCTAAGTTCCGCAGCCAGGTTCCTGATGAGTGAGTCTTTATCATCAGACTCAGGTGTTCTTGAGACAGGTTGGGTGGAGTGCGGCATGGTTTCCACATATATGGGGGTGTTATGGTGGAAATGGTCATTTGTGGAATTTAGAGGTTCTCGGATGAGTAGTGGAGTATTGCTGGATGTGTGGCATGTATTGCAGTGGTGGTGAGGAGCGGGATGGTTTTGTGGTTTTGGGATGTTTTGTGGAGGCGTGGGGTTCTGAGCATTTGGAAAATTGATATCTGGAGTGGTGAGGGAAAATGATAAGTTTGCCAGATTCCGAACTTGATAAAGTTCCTCCTGAAATTTCACGAGTTTCTACTCGAGTTGGGACACACTTTCTTTGGAGACCTGAGCACCATGAGTGACCTCTACCCATTCAGTTGAGTTTTCCTTTCTGGTATTGTTCAAATCTTCCATCTTTCCCTTGTTCCTGCTTCTGATAGGACTAGGAGGAGGAGTGGGTGAATGGCCCTTTGATATTGTGGAATATGATGACTATGCCAGACTGCACGAACTAACCTTTGGGGAAGAACACTTACCCCAATCCAAGTCGTGAAAATCCCCAAAATTCCCCCAATTTGAGCTCCTAATCTCAAAATGTGATAAATGAAATTAAATTGTCGCTCAAGATATATTCTGCCCAGCAGTTTCATTTCTTTGATAAATTCATCGCATATGCAGAAAATACCTCACAGATCCAGGCTCAACGAAAACTCTGCTCATCCGCTTATGAGGAAAAAGTTCCGCTTTTGCGAAAGCACACCTGTGCACACACCTCCGCATCTGCGGACTCGTAGATACGCAAATCCCCTCACATCTGTGAACCAACCCAGCCTCAATGACTTTCTCTTCTACACATCATGGTATATTTCTTCAGCTCCACACCTGCGACCAAACTTCCACAGGTGCAACCACACCAGATCCCTGCCAAACAGTAATAACCAATATGACTCAAAATGGTCCAAACTCACGTGAAACACACCCAAGCCCTTTGGGACCCAGTCTGATTATACCAACATGTCCTAAAACACAACACGAACCTACTCGAGCCCTAAAATCACACAAAATAATATTAAATCCATGAATCACACACCAATTAAAACTTAATGAACTATTTCAAATATCCATTTTACAAACTTATGCCCAGCATGCCTAAACAACTCGAAATGATCCCAAATTTTACACACAAGTTTCAAATAAAAAATATGAACCTATTCACACTTCAAAAACCACAATATAACTCGATATCCTCGAAGTCAACTTCGGGTCAAACATATGAACTTCTAAACCTTCAAATTTTTAACTTTTGCCAAAAAGAAGCAAATAGACCTAGCAACCTCCAAATTCAAATACGGACATATTCCTAAGTCCAAGATAACCATAAGAACCTATTTGGACCATCAAAATATCATTCCAGGGTTGTTTACATAAAATTCAAACTCTAATTGACTCTTATAACTTAATCTTCTAATGTTAGAAATAAATGTTCCATTTTAATCCAAAAGTCTTTCCAAAACCAAACAAACCATTCTCGAAGTCATATAACCACAAATAATCATATGAAAATCATCAAATAGGGGAAAGAGGCTCAAAGATACAAAATGATCAGCCGAGTTGTTACACTTGAGCCATAATGAGTAGTGAGACTACTTGATGATTCACATGCATGTTGTGACCCTATTTAGGCCTTGTTGCGATATAGGAGTGAGATGGCTCTTAAGACATTGATTTGTTTATTACACTGCATTTATGTTTTCTTTTTCATCATGCATTATGCTATCCGTCTTCTCGTGGTTATGTTCATGCACTGTATGCGCTTGTTGATACACATGCTTTTAGTGAGTATGAGCATTATGGATTGATGGGTATCTCCCTATAGATTATTATATTTGGGTCGTGTTGCACGCTGCAATGGGTTATGTTTAACTATGAATTTTTGTGCGTACTCCATGAGTTATGTTTCTCCCTTATGTGATGGATTCATAGCATTATGCTTTTGTGATTGTATTTGTGATAGGTTTTAAATGTACTTGCCTTATATTTTGATGATCTAACAAACTTACTGTTAAGAACCAAAAAAGGAACCTAACCCACTTGGACTATACTGCAAGTTTAACGGATTCTAGCTAAATGTGAATTGTTATAGCTTCAGGAGCTAGGAAACCAAACAAGGATCTGATACCTTTGTGGTTCCCTCATAGCAGTACAAAGTCAATTGGACACAGTTGGAAATGAAGTGACCGCTTGCACTGTTTCTGTCGCACTACATAGTTTCCAGTGCCCACTCATTCCTTGACCAACTAAAATGCTTACATCATTTCAAGTGATGTGATCAAGGTGTACCAACAATGAGTTTATATTGAAACATCACTTGAATGTTTCAGTTTCTCATTCAAGCCTTTTGTAAAAATAGAGAAATCAATTCTCACGAGCTTGAAGAACAAAGTTGCACGCTACTACGGACCAGTTCCTAAAGTAAGTATTTTGTTGTCCTTAGTTGAGTTGTAACTTTGTTATTGTACTTATTGTATTTCCTAAATTGCTTAGCTAGAAGCATTGATTAGTAATCTTCTTGTAAAATCCATAAACTCTTTGAGTTTATGTTGTGACTAGGTCTAGTCATAAACAAAAGCCTTTGTAACTGTAGAGTGACAAAGTGGCTTGTGGTGAGAGCATCACAAGTTAGTGAAAGTCTTTGTAACTAGGGAGTCACAAAGTGGCTTGTGGTAAGAGTACCACAAGTTAGTTGAGTTGAATTCTTTGTAATGGAGTCGTTATAAAGTGGCTTGTAATAGGTTTTTACAAGTTAGTAAAGTTGAAAGTCTAGAGGTGTAGGTCGTGGTTTTTGGTCCCTTTATGTGGGATTTTTCCACGTAAAAATCCATTGTCCTTTTTACTTAGAGTTTATTAGCATTCTCAGCAGAATCTCGTAGAGGACCAGGTACTCTAGTATTTGGTGGACTCATACAAACTAATAATTGGTATCAGAGCAGGTTCCTCCTATCAGGCTAACACCTAGGAAGGATCCTTATGGCTGCTCCACCAAATTTTGAAGAAGGTCAATCTACACACCGACCGCCTAGGTTCAATGGACAATACTATAGGTGGTGGAAAACAAGAATTCATGATTTTATCATGGCTAAGGATTCTAAGTTATGGGATATCATATTTGATGGTCTTTATGTTCCAACAAAGGTACTGGAAGAACTCCCATTTTCAATGACAAAAACTAGTAAAGAATACACTGACGCAGACAGGAAAGCTGTGGAGAAGAATTTTCGAGCCAAGAAGATTCTAGTGTATGGAATAGGACCTGAAGAATATAATAGAATTTCTGCTTGCGACACTGCTAAGGAGATATGGGAAGCTTTGCAAACAGCTCATGAGGGAACTACCCAAGTAAAATAGTCTAAGATCGATATGCGCACTACCGAGTATGAACTCTTCAAGATGAAGGACGATGAATCTATTCAAGATATATACACAAGATTCACTCCCATCATAAATGTGTTACACTCACTTGGCGAAACCATTCCTAGAAACAAGCTAGTGAGGAAAATCCTCAGTATTCTTCCTAGCCCATGAGAAAGCAAGGTGAATGCTATTACTGAATCAAAAGACTTGCAGGAGCTGACCAAAAAGAGCTTATTGGAAATCTGAAGACCTACAAGATAAAGAGGAAGATAGACAGTGAAAGAAGAGAACTAAAGAGGAAAAGAACCTGGTCCTCAAAGCTGATAACAATGACTCAAGTGAGGAAGACAGTGACATGGCTTATCTAACCAAAAGATTTCAGAAGATGTTCAGAAGAAATGGAGAAATGCTAAAAAGGGACAGCTCTAATAAACCAAAAAACTATGATCTTTGCCATAAGTGTGGGAAGCCTGTACAATTCATGAAAGATTGTCCTCTCTTAAAGCAAGAATTCTCCAAGACCAACCATGAAAAAGCAACTAAGAGGAACCCGGTTCCTTTCAAGTACTTCAAGACAAAAAGATCTACTCACTATATGGTGAAACAAGCTCCTGCAACGTGGGGGGATTCCTCTAGTGAATATGAAGATGAACCTGATGCTGGTGATAGTTCCATGATGGAAGTTGAAGGCAAGGAAACTGAATATGACTCAACTTTTTCTTTGATGGCCCAATCAGATGATGATGAAGATGATGGCAACAAAGAGGGAACAATGAAAGGAAGCGGTCACCAATGGTTCATGGATAGTAGGTGTTCAAATCACATGACTGGGAACACCATGGACTTTCTTTCACTAAAATCCCTATAAGGAGGAAGTGTATCCTTTGACAATAAGAAAAAGGGGTACATTCTTGGAGTCAGAAAAGTCGGAAAGTCACTCACTCATTCTATTGAAAATGTGTACAATGTCAATGGCCTTAAGTATAGTCTCTTGAGTGTCTCTCAAATTTGTGATAAAGGAAACAAGGTGGAATTCTTGTCCAAAATATGTACAGTCACCAATCTGGTAACTGGTGAAGTGGTACTTATGGCCAAAAGATACAAGAACATCTATGTTGCTGATTTTGAGTCCTTACAAAGTGGTGATCCGATTTGTTTGAAAGCTGTTGATGATGATGTTGAACTATGGCACAGAAGACTAGGCCATGCAATTTTTTCTCTTCTAAACAAACTAATTAAGAAGGACTTGGTCCATGGTCTGCCCATGCCAAAATTCAAGGTGCAAAAGGTGTGTGATGCATTTGCTAGAGGAAAACATGTGAAGTCCTCCTTTAAGTCTAAAAGAGATATGAGCACCTCAAAGCCACTAGAGCTTCTGCATATGGATCTATGTGGCCCTATGAGAGTGCAAAGCAGAGGAGGAAAAAGATACATTTTGGTGATAGTGGATTACTACTCAAGATTCATATGGACTCTGTTTCTTAGAACTAAAGATGAAATTGTTGAGGTTTTGTGGCTTTTGTGAAGAAAATCCAGGTGAAGATGGAGTCTAGAGTCGCATGCATTAGATCAGATCATGGGACAGAATTTGACAATGTCAAATTTGATGAGTTCTACAATGAAAATAGCATCACTCACAACTTCTCAGCTCCCAGAACTCCCCAGCAAAATGGAGTAGTAGAAAGGAAGAACAGAACTCTGGAAGAGATGGCAAGAACAATGCTAATCGACAGTGGAATTGCAAAGAACTTCTGGGCTAAAGCTGTCCACACTGCCTGCTACTTGGTGAACACGTGCATGATCATATCACTTCTGAACAAAAACCCCTATGAATTGTTGAATGAAAGGAAACCCAAGCTCACTAACCCAAGAACATTTGGGTGCAAATGCTATGTTCTCAACAATGGAAATGATCAACTTGGTAAATACGATACCAAGAGTGACGAAGGAATATTTATGGCCTACTCTTCTCAAAGCAAGGCTTACAAGATATATAATAAGTGGACTCAATGTGCTGAGGAAAGTGCTCATGCTATTTTTGATTAGTCGTATCCATCTTGTGAGAAGAGTGCTGTAGAAGATTAAGATGGAGAACCCTTACTAGTCCCTGGTGAAGTCATTGACATGACAAACGGAAAGGCAGATATGATGAGTCAAGTAAAAAAGCTAAGTGAAGACAATACTGCCTCATCTCCAACGGAGCCAAGTACTTCAATTACAACCACTAAAGCTGAAGAAAGAGTGGTTGATGCAGTTCAGGGAACTCCACTAGCACCTAAGAGAAGAATGCTGGAAAACCAGCCAAACGTACCCTCATTCTCTCAAAATGAACCTCAGACGTCTAACTGGAGACACCAAAGCTCTCATCCAATGGACAACATCATTACTCCTCTAGAATCCGGAGTACAAACCAGGTCAAGAGCCAAAATTTCACTTGCCTTCTCAGCTTTTCTCTCCCTGATAGAACCCAAGAATATCAGGGAAGCCTTGAAAGATGCAAACTGGATTACAACCATGCAAGATGAGTTACATCAGTTTGAAAGGAATAATGTTCGACACTTGGTACCCAGACCCTCAAATCGAACCATTATAGGAACCAGGTGGGTATTCAAAAACAAGCTTGATGAACATGGAATTACCACAAGGAACAAGGTCAGGCTAGTGGTTCAAGGCTAAAATCAGGAGGAAGGGATTGACTATAATGAATCGTTTTCTCCGATCGCTCATATAGAAGCTATTAGAATTCTAATCGCTTTTGCATCTCATATGGAATTCACCTTGTTCTAAATGGATGTCAAAAGTGAATTTTTGAATGTACCTCTTAAGGAAGAAGTCTATGTGAAGAAACCTCCGGGGTTTGAATGTCATGAACACCCTAAATATTATGTTTTTAAACTAGACAAAACATTGTACGAGTTGAAACAGGCTCCTCGATCTTGGTATGAAAGGTTGTCAAAGCTCCTCTTAGAAAATGGCTTTAAAAAAGGGAAAATTGACAATACCTTGTTTCTAAAGAAATGGGGAAGGAACCTGCTCATTGTTCAGGTCTATGTTGATGATATCATTTTTGGGGCAATAACTGATTCTCTATGTGAAGAATTTGCATAACTCATGGGAAGTGAGTTTGAAATGAGCATGATGGGGTAACTGAATTTCTTCTTGGGTCTTCAAGTAAAACAGTCCCCAAAGGGTACATTCATTTGTCAGCAAAAATACATCAGGGAGCTCTTGAAGAGGTTTGACATGGAAGCATCAAAAGTGATAGACACTCCCATTGTTATGGCCACTCGACTGGACATGGATGAAGCAGGGTCTCCTATAAATCAAACCATGTATAGAGGCATTATTGGGTCTCTTCTCTATCTTACTGTCAGTAGACTTGATATTATCTTCAATGTGGGGCTATGCGCAAGGTTTCAATCAAATCCCAAGGAATCTTATTTGAAGGCAACCAAAAGAATTCTGAGATATCTTAAAGGAACACAGGACCTGATCCTTTATTATCCCACAGGTGATAGTATTAACCTTATTGGATATGTTGATGCAGGATATGCAGGTTATCTTGTAGACAGGAAGAACACTTTTGGAATGGCTCATTTCCTAGGTTCATGTCTTATCTCTTGGGGCACAAGGAATCGAAACTTAGTGGCTCTTTCAATAGTTGAGGTAGAATATGTAATCGCAGCATCCTATTGTGCACAACTTTTGTGGATCAAGAACCAATTGGAGGACTTTGGGGTACTCACTAAGAGTGTTACCCTTCTATGTAATAACACAAGTGCACTCAACATGGCCAAGAATCCAGTTCAACACAAAAGGACCAAGGATATTGATGTGAGGCATCACTTTCTGAGGGACAATGTGGAGAAAGGATTGATATGCATGATGTTCTGTAGCACAGAAGATCAAATTGCAGATATCTTTACAAAGGCATTAAGTAGGGAACATTTTGAAAGAAACAGAGTGAAGTTGGGGCTTTTAAAGCTCAATTGAGAACCTGATTCCCTATTATTTTGCTATGAAAATCATCTTCAAGAAAAATTGGCTAAAAGTGTTTTATGGCTCTATCTAACTCACTTTAATACCATTGTAGGTAAACACGCATAATGAGTATAGAAGTTGTAGATGCAGTGCAAGGATGATAAACGAGAATTAATATTTTCAAATAATAGGTCAAGAACCTGGTTCTTGTACCAAAGGTTAGTAGTTCTGTGCATCCTTTAATACACGTCTTAAAAAGGTACAAAACACAACTGCCATGTCATTCAATTTTTCAGATCCTGTTGTCACGTCTCTTCACTTCAAATCATTCCATCTCCTTCTGAAACATTGCACTTCTCCACGCCCAACCGCCATTTCAGAATCGGTGCCTATTCCTCTCTATTCATAATTATCCTCTCCTCATAAAAACCCTTTTCTGTTCTCCCTAACCACAAGTCCTCCATTAGAACTTCCCAAAGCATTTTCTCACCATTTTTTTTCAATGGCTGAGAAAAACTCCGACCTCCCTACCTCAGTCATTCCTGCTACTGATAAACCCATGGAGTCTTCCGTCTCTACTGAGCCTTCCTTACCCACTTTTACCCTTCCCACTGAAATCACACCTCACCCAGATTCTCCATCTCTCTATATTTCAGAAACCCCTAAAATTGTTGATCCGTTCTCTCCATCCTTTGAGAATCCCACTAGTCAAAGACCAAGTGGAGAAGAAGGTCAAAATCCTGAGGTCATAGAGGGTTCTACCATTGTTGCTACCAATTCAGTGGTGGCAGTAGTGCCAATTAAGGAAGAGAATGTTGTAACCGTCTTTATGGAGTCTGCTGATGGTGTACTGCATGAGATCATCTCTTAGAAAATCGAGGTACAAGGTGTGGGGGACGAAGGGACCATTGTAACTACTGAATGCGCTACACTAGCAGAAGCTACTTGGCCCTTACATGAGGAACTCGATCCCTCTCCAGAAGACCCAAGTCAGGATTCTCATGACTAGGACAGTTCTGCTCCTACATTCTCTATTGTGCCTTTGGACATACAGGTACCTGAGATGAGGTCCAGTGATGAGGAGGATCTAGATAACGTGGCTTATGATGCGTTCATATTTAAGCGGAGGGTTATATCCACTCCTAAGCCCTCCACCAAACGACCTACTACCAGATTGCAAGCTAAGAAGGCCTACGACTCTGCCCTTCAAAAGAGCAGAAAAAATAGTAAAAAGCAAAGGAAGAAGCTGGTGAAAGATGGTATGCCCGTAAGTGATAAAAGGATTCCTATAGTAGAGGTGGAAGAGGAAACCCCATATGAACCTGGTTCACTAGTTAGACGGTCTCAGAAAAAGAAGCATCCTGTTTTAATAAAGAAGGGGTCAACCTCTAGCACTAAGTTGAAGGAGGTGGTGAGTGACTTCTCGTTGTCTGATAAGGATGTGTTGGTCAAATCCAAGGGAAAAGGGAAATTAAGTGGTGAGAAGTTGGGCAAACGCCAGTCTAAAATTGTTCAGGAACCTGGTTCTGTGAAGAGGATGAGAAGTGAAGTCAGTCTTGGCTCAGAATGCCTGAGACACCAAAAGGTTCTGCTGGGTTATACTTTTGACCCAGCAATCTCTAAGATGGCTGGTATGCGAAAAATTCTTGAAATGGTTGAATTTCAACGACGCGCGCATCTATTCCAAATAGATGCACCTAAGTATATGAGGATGAGGTACAAAGCTTCTTTGCTAGACTCTTTCCCGTTGAGACAGACCATATCTATGTTGTAGTGAATGGAGTGGACATCGTGTTCTATGTAAAGTTGCTTGTAGAGATTCTTAAAGTTCCTATAGCTGGTGTGTCCAGCGTAAAGGATGTGTGTTAGTTTAACTTCAAAAATGTCATGGTAAAAGACAATGCAAACCAGAAAGGGGACCAGATCCATAAGAAAGCGCTACTCCCTATCTATCAACTGATGTTCGAATTGGTTAACAAAGTTCTCTTGCCTTGAGCTGAGAGGAGGTCAGTGACTTCTAAGTTGGACATGTTCTTGATGGAGCAACTGGATAGCTTTACTCCTGTGAGTATGCCTGCTATTATGATTCAACACATGCAAAAGGTTTCCACCTTAAAAGATGGTAATCATGGCCTTCCCTACGAGTTCTTGCTTATGCGAGTGTTTAAATTCTTTGAAGTGCCACTAGGGACAGGCAAGGTGGGGACTAAGAAGCAGACTTTTTCACAGACAACTTTGGAAGAATGTGAGTGCATAGAAAAGAATGGGGGGTAAGAAGTACATCAACCGTCTCATAGCTTATTAATGCTCAGAACAGTGCAGCTGAGGAAATTCGTTGGTTGAAGGCCAGGAATGCTATCTTGGAAGGTTAGCAAGCACAAAGGGTTCCGGCGTCAAATGATGAAGTAGCTCGTTTGACAAAGGAGAATGTTGATCTCAAGGCGCAAGTAGAGAACCTGAAAGCAGAACTGCTTAATGAGCAAAAGTCGGTCAATGCCCGAATAGACCTTGTTCTCCAAACACTTGCTGCAGCTTCCAAGCCCATTATTCCTAGTTCCCCCTAAGTACCCCTTCAGTGACCAGTTTCTGGAAATTTTTTTTTTTTGTTTTTTCTTGTTTGGCAGATGTTTTGTTTTCTTTTTCTTAGGTGGTTGGGATGAAACAGTGTTGCTCCTATCTTAACAGTCCAATGTTGCCTTTTCTTTTTAAGCAAAGGCATATAAAATTTTCATCAATATCAAATCTATCCTCTTTTATTATCTCAATGCTTAATTTTATGTTTCTCTTCTCTATCATGTTGTGTGCACAAACGTGGCATGATTTAGCTCGGCTAGACTTCTTTATGTTGTTTTTCTGTTTGTGCCTTTTTAATGATGCCAAAAGGGGGAATAAAGTCTGGGGGAACTCATTGTAAAACTTATCTCCTGTTACTTAATCTGGTTCTCAAAAATGTGTAGTAGTTAAAAATGTTAAATAAGGAAGGCATAAAGTCAGGGGAAACTAATTGTGAAACTTCTGTTCTCATGTTACTTAATCTGGTTCTCACTGCTCAAAATCCACTTTATCGATGTTAAGTTTTTCATCATCAAAAAGGGGGAAATTGATAGGTTTTAAATGTCCTTGCCTTATGTTTTGATGATCTAACAAACTTACTGTTAAGAACCATATAAGGAACCTGACCCACTTGGACTATACTGCAAGTTTAACGGATTACAGCTAAATGTGAACTTCTACAGCTTCAGGAGCTAGGAAACCAAACAAGGACATGTACCCTTGTGGTTCCCTCATAGCAGTACAAAGTCAATTGGACACAGCTAGAAACGAAGTGACCGCCTGCGTTGTTTCTGCCGCACTGCACTATTTCCAGCGCCCACTCATTCCTTGACCAACTAAAGTGCTCACATCATTTTAAGTGATGTGATCAAGGTGTACCAACGATGAGTTTATATTGAAACATCACTTGAATGTTTCAGTTTCTCATTCAAGTCTTTTGCCAAAATAGAGAAATCAATTCTCATGAGCTTGAAGAACAAATTTGAACGCTACTACGGACCAATTTCTAAAGTCTGTATTTTGGTGTCCTTAGTTGAGTTGTAACTTTGTTATTGTACATATTGTATTTCCTAAATTGCTTAGCTAGAAGCGTTGATTAGGAATCTTCTTGTAAAATCCATAAACTCTTTGAGTTTATGTTGTGACTAGGTCTAGTCATGAGCAAAAGCCTTTATAACTGTAGAGTGACAAAGTGTCTTGTGGTGAGAGCATCACAAGTTAGTGAAAGTCTTTGTAACTAGAGAGTCATAAAGTGGCTTGTGGTAAGAGTACCACAAGTTAGTTGAGTTGAATTCTTTGTAACGGAGTCATTACAAAGTGTCTTGTAACAGGTTTTTACAAGTTAGTGAAGTTGAAAGCCTACAGGTGTAGGTCGTGGTTTTTAGTCCCCTTGTGTGATATTTTTTCATGTAAAAATCCTTGTCTCTTCTACTTACAGTGTATTAGCATTCTCAACAGAATCTCGTAGAGGACCAGGTACTCTACTATTTGGTGAACTCATATAAACTAACAATTTGTCAAGCTTGTTGGAAAGTTCTCTCATTTGGTTCCCTTTCCATTATTAGTTACATTCAAGTTGTTTCTTGTTAGGCGAAAGAATTGTGTCGTATGTGGTTCCATCTAGCATTGGTGTGGCCTGTCAATCGAGAAAATTTTACTGGTTGAGACGAGATTGTTGGACCTGGAATTAGTGTAACTGAATTTGGATAAGATGTGTTTGGATGAAGAATGTCATTAGTCAGCTTAGAATTTGGCAGTGGTTCTTGTCGGGCGAGAGAACTCCATGACTTATTGATTTGATGGGTGTCTATGAGTTCCTATAGGCTTCTTTCATCATTAACAATGTTGGGAAGTTCTGGAACAAAGTTCTATTTTATATGAGGTAAATTACCAGTATCGGGTTTAGTAGTGACTAGCTATTGTGGTCATAAGATATTACGTAGCTTGTCGAGATTGATACAATGTGTGTGTGTGTACAGATGTTGGAATTGGGTTCTAAGGATTGTAAGCTAAGTTTGAAGGAAGAATCTTCAGTCAGAGTGTATTAATGAACTTATATGGATCGCTCATGGATGTGTGTATGATGAGCTTATGCAGTTATTTGACCACTTTGAAATGTCTCTTGGCACGTTCGAGGATGATATATTTAAGTGGGGAAGAATGTAATAACCCGATCGGTTGTTTTGAGCTTTAGCATTTCCATTCGATGGTTGGAGACCTTGAGCACCTTTACATGATGCACTATGACTTGTGTATATGGTTAACTTTTATGTTAGAGAGGTTCGATTGATTTGGTAGAGTAATCCTCAATTTTGAAGCTTCAAATTGTAAGAGTTCACCAAGGTTTGACTTTTAGGTAAATGACCTTGGAATTGGGATTTGATGGTTTCAATATGTTTGCATGGTGATTTTGTACTTGAGAGTATGTTCTGATTTGAATTTGGATGTTCCTAGAAGGTTTTGGCTCTATTTATCAAAAGTTGGCAAATTGAATAGGTTTGACCGAAGGTTGATTTTAGTGTTATCGAATTCCTACTACGGTTTTAAAAACTTCTATAGGCTCCTTTAGTTGATTGGAACTTTTGTGCAATGTTTGGTTGTGATCTGGAATGTCTAAGTATTTTAGACAAGTTCGGCAAAGTTGGAATATTTGAAAGATAAGAGAATAATTTTGATCTTTGATTCTTGATTTTGATGTTATTTTTTTTATTTTGGGCCTTTGGATAAGGTATTTATATTTCTTGGTATGATCAGACGGGCTCCTAGGAGGCTCAGGTGTGCGTCGGATTGATTCCAGATCATTTTTTTGCATGTTGGCAAAATTGGATCTGGTGTGTCGGACCTGCGGAGGTTTTTGTGTAGGTGCAACATTGCAAAAGCGGATAAGAGAGCATAGAAGTGAAGTTGTCTTGGGGTTGGGAGTCCACAGATGCAGACATGGCTGCACAGAAGAGTAGATGCGCGCTTAGAGCGCACCAGTGGCTCCGCAGGAATAAACCTTTCTTTGCAGAAGCAAAAGGTCGACTAGTTTAATGGATAAGGCATCTAATAGTGATTTGTCGCAGAAGTGGCGTGGCAGAAGCGACCAGGTTATCAACAGATACGGAAACCACTAGTAGAATTATGTAATTCGAGGGTTTGGCGTGTTTTCATTATTTTGAAATTTTGAGCACGGTAAGAGGCGACTTTTGAGGAGAGTTTCATCACTAATTGTGGATAAGTAATTTCCACTTGGATTTGACTATATATCGTGAGTTTACATGAATTTATACACCTAAAATATGGAATTTTGAAGGAAAATTTGGGATCTTTATTTACACTTTAATAAAGTGTATTTTGGGAATATAACTATCAATTTAGACTCGGTATTAAAAACCAATTATATATTTGGACTCGACAGGTTACAATCCATCGAATTTTGGTATTAGTTTTGGATTTTGGGCATGCAAATGCAGGTTGACGTTTTTGGAATTTTTGAAAGATCGAAGCTTTATGGATTTGGATCACTTCCTATGGCATTGTTTGACTTTTTTGATGATGTTTGGCTTAAATTAACATGATTGGAGGATAGAGCGTGGTTTTGACATGATTTAAGGTTGAAGCTAGCCCGAGAAGAGGTATGTCTCGCGGGTATTGTTATTAAGAGGGAAACCACCTAGGATTGACATAATTTTTATGTGATTAAAGTATTGGGGTGGTGTATATGCAATGCTAGAGAGTGGTATGCCAACCAAGTTTATATCATTTTTGGGGTAGAATTGGGATACTTTATGCCTTATTTTGATTATGTGTTCATCTTGATTCATAATTTGTTTGGTGTATATGACTATGCTTGCTCTTTTTTTTAATGCTAGAGATCATGCCTAAGATTATGATTATTTACGAAGGCATTAGAGCTTATTCTTGATATGTTGAATTACTTGAATCATCCGTAGTCATATAGAATTTTCATCAGCACATATCCACATGATTATTATTAAATCCTTGTGCATCTTCTGTCTATCAATTCATGGGTATAAGCATATGTAATATATTTGGATACTTGATTTGGACTGAGATTGTGGCATGAAAGGTAAAGTCGCACGGTTGAAATATAATTAGGTATACAAGACATCGTGAGCAGATATTTAATTTATGAGTGAGATATCAATCTCTTTTAGAATATGGATAAGGATTTGTCCCTCCAGAATCAGGTGATAATCCATGTTACCTTGGGCCCTGTGAGAGTGGTCGATATATCGATTATGTATCAGGGTCGATATATCAATTTTGTATTGAGTTATGGTCAAACATTAATTATGTATCACGGTACATGGATCGTATACTAGTTATGGTAACAGATAAAGTTTTGACTATGCATAGATAGTCTTGACTCATGTAGAAGCATTCATTTAGATGTTAATTGTGGCATGTCATCTGTATATGCTAGTTGGGAGCCTCGACTCTGTTGATTGAAGCTGCTATCTTTAAGTACTATATCTGAGCAGCGTTATGATTATCTCTTGAAATGGAAAAGCATGTTTTATACCTTTAGACTGTTGATATCTTTGATACTTGTTCATGAAATTATTTTTTATTTTTGTTCTAAGTTCTATTATTTGTATTTGTATTGTAAGTATATTGATGCCTATAGCCTCGCAACTACCTTTTCGAGGTTAGACTTGATACTTACTGGGTACCGACTGTGGTATAATCATACTACGCTTTTGTACATCATTTGTGCAGTTGCTCATATGGGTACTAGCGGAGCCTCTTGTTGAGACCAAAAATTCACTCAGAGGCTTAGGATAAGCTACACTCCATGAATTCATTTTGCAGTGCCCGAGTCCTTGTCTTTTCACTTCCTATATATTTTGTTTTTCCAAACAACTTTGATCATGTGTTCAAACTTGTACTTATTCAGTAGTTGCTCGTGTACTTATGCTACCTAGTTCTTGGGGGTTGTACTAATTTGGTCATGTTTGGGCCATGTTATACTGTATCAAATATTTACTGTTTTGAGATTATTCTTGTCTTTATTTATGATATGGCTTTGTTAACTAAAGAAATCTAAACTATATCTTCTTGATCGTGAGTTGACTTGCGTAGCAAATACGGCTAGGTGTCATCATGACCTAAGATGAATTTTGGTTCGTGACACAAGACTACCAAATCAATAATGGGTCAAATGTCTTCTATCTCAAATCCTTCTAAATCATATTCTTCATCTTACCCTAGAATTTTATCTTTTTGTATTGTGAAAATTGGAGATAATAAGAAGAAAGAGAGAGAATTTATTTTTGGAGAAGTTAGATCCAAAAATTAAAAGGAAAAATGATAGAGATGGAAGATAGACCTAAAAATCGGAGATAAATCTGTTAATTAGAGTAGAGACAAGATGGAGATAAAAGATGATGGTTTATGAGAGAATGGACAGACACGTAAAGAGAAAGGGTATTTTGGGTTTGTAGGGAAGAGAGATGAACGAGAAATATCACTAGGTTAGTTTAATGAGTGAAACTTTCTTTGAAAGTATATACAAACAAGATCAAACTGGGTAAAAACTAAAAATATGTGCCCAATTTAGTTAGAATATTGCCCCAACTGATAGAGGAATAAAAGGATTAGATAGTATTCGATTTCTTGAATGCTTTGGTCCCCAACTATTACGATCTGGATTTTTTACCCTCGGGAGTCGTGATGGCGCCTACTCGTGAAAGCTAGGCAAGTCAACTATTAAGGTTTAAACTCATTAGCAATCAACCTAAACAAATATAAACAATAACTACAGTTAAATAGATGAAAAGCGTGAAAGATTTATAACTAATTCAAATAAACCAATACATGTCTACCCACAAATCTGGTATCACAAATTCATGAACATCTACGAATTACTACAAACACTGGTCTGAAAAGAAAAGTACAACTGTTCTCGGAATGAAAAGAGACAGTAAAAAGAAAAAATAGGGAAGGGGGACTCTAAGCTCTGCGGATGCTAGCAGATCTACCTTGGTCTCTCTGGACTGAAGGCAGCTACCTCAGCTACTCACCGGATCCGGTACCGAAATCTGCACAAAAGAGTGTAGAGTATAGTATCAGTACAACCGACCCCATGTACTGAGTAAGTGTCGAGCCTAACCTCGGCGAAGTAGTGACGAGGCTAGGACACGACAATCATATATACATACCTGTGCAGTTAAATCATATACAAACAAAATCATAATAACAGGAATCAACAGAATAAGGTGGGAAGGGGACATGCTGCGGGGAATATCAGATTCTAACAATAAGCCAATAAAAAAGCATCAATAAAGAAGCATAATGAACATCATAACTATATCAACAAGGATAATGAAACGGTAACATGTGCACAGCATCACCCTTCGTGCTTTTACTCTTGTCCTCACCATATGAAACAACAGAAACAACACGATATCACCCTTCGTGCTTTATATCTCATAATCATAGAACGGCATTACCCTTCATGCATTATCTCTCAAAATATCGGCACAGCATCACCCTTCGTGCATTATCTCTCATAATATCGGCACGGCATCACCCTTCGTGTATTAGGCTCACTCACAATATCATGCACGACATCACCCTTCGTGCTTTACACTCTTCCTCACCCAAACAATAGAAACAATACATCCCGGTAAGAGAATAAACAATACCAATAATAACATCCCGGCAAGGGAGTCAACATATCAACAATAACATCCCGGCAAGGGAGTCAGCTATAACCAATCTCGTTTTCAACAATTTCTTTACAAAATGAAACTCAACTTGAGCCAATACTCAACAATAGTCAATTACCAAGAAACTTTCATAAGCTTTGTTCAATATAGAAAATCAATAATTTGAGAAAGATCGATACATAAAAGAGTCACAATAATTATGATATAAGACTCACGGGCATGCTCGACACCAATGTATAGATACTCATCACCACACCTATATATCGTACTCACTATTAACACATAGAAAATAATACCACAACTCATATTCCCTCAAGCTAAGGTTAGGCCAAATACTTACATTGATTCCACGGACAAGATTAAGCCTCAATTACCGCTTTACCTCACGGTTCCACTTCCAATTCGCGTGTATCTAGTCATAATTTACTTAATAACATCAATAAGTGTTAAATAAACCAATTTTAATGCATGAAAATAGATTTCCCATTGTTTTTCCCAAAACGTCATAAATCGACTCTGGGCCTTCTTAGTCAAAACCCGAAGTTTGAACCAAAACCCGATTACCCATTCACCCACAAACTCACATATGCAATTAGTTTTGAAATCGGACCTCAAATTGAGGTCCAAATCCCCAAAATTTTAAAATCCTAATTTTTACCCTGTCACACCTCCTTTTTCTACACCCGTAGGGGCGTAAAGGAGTTTTTCCAATTAAAGGACAATCGGAATGGGATTTAATTATTAATTATTCAGAGTCGCCACTTGGTAGATTAATGGTGTCCCAAGTCACCGATTGAATCCCGAACCGACGAAATTTATGACTCTGTTAACAGTCCGCGAACCAGAAATCCGAGAAAGGAATTCTGTTAACCCGGGAGAAGGTGTTAGGCATTCCCAAGTTCCGTGGTTCTAGCACGGTCGCTTAACTGTTGTATTTGATTTTATCTGATTTTAACACATGCTAGCTTATGTCCCTTTTATTTGTAAGCCGCTTTTTATCATTATTTAGTTTTTACAAGAATTGCGACGTCGTGAAAACACGTTTTGAACCACGTCACAATCAATGCACCCGTGGTTGTCGACACATTTCAACTTCGTCGAGATTTGGATTTGGGTCGCATCAATGCGCACCCGAGTTTAAGAAGGTCATTTAATTAAAATCGCACCTAAAGATTCTAACGTAATATTATTTTGGGGAAAAGCCGTGAAGTTCGCTAAATGGCCCTCCCAAATTCTAATCATTTTTAATAACCATTTATTGAGGGCCCCGTAATTAGTGGTTTTATTTGGGCGAGGCTAGTAGTAGTCCCGAAGTAACTATGATTTCCTACTTATTATGTGTCTCTAAAACCAACTTCAAAGAAAGAATGGGCCTACCTCATGGCTTTGATGTGGTCCAAATGGCCCAACAAATATGAGTAAGATTCCAACTGCAACAATTTATATAACATCAACGAGGAACCACAATGACAATGTATACCCTCATTTTAACTGATAGCCATGAACTCCAAAATTCCTAAACCGATTTATCCTACCAATTACCTATCATGACCTACTGCTTTTAATGAACTAATTCAATTGTGAATGAGTTTTATTTCATGATTTTTAACTGGTTTCAATGCCAATCTACCAACAATAAACCAGGTTTGCCTACCGATCGATTTCAAAGCCTTTAATCAAAAACAGACATTCACTAGCATGATCAATGACAAAAGTACTAGTAACTAGGCTAAATGTCACCAGACCTGCTCCTGAATTCACATGTCATTTACATAGATCCAATTGCTACTGATGACTATTGAATTCACACGAACCTTCAATTTAGACCAAGCCTATGCTCACGCTATTTCAAATGCCCAATTCAACAGTTCAACGTTATGCAACATTCAACATGTAATCAGCCTTACGGAACAATCTTAATCACACATATAACTGCCAGTTATATAATAGAAAACTACACGATTGAAATCAATTAAAATACAGACTACCTTCAGTTGAACAATAGACCCTTTGAACATTTCATTTCACCTTCAACGAGCATACATCAGTGAGGTTCAAAGAAGTGTACCTGGAAATTAGAATGTAAATAGAGAAAAGGAGGTTAGCAGCAGTAACAGCTCAGCAGCTCAGAAACTAAGGTAATAACCCCGTCACAGTCACTGAAGGAGTATTTCAATCCACCCAGGTTCAACAGTTCAGCAGGAAAGGAGTGGGAATGCATAGCAAACTCAAATAATCAACCCAAAACACATTCGAGCATGCCAGGAACTGCTTTTGAAAAACCAGAAATACAAGCAGACTCCACAGATCAATCCAACACAAACTTGAAATGAACTCCTAACCCTCACAACTGAGCCTAAATACCTCTGCAATCCTGCTAGACTCAAAACCCAACTGAAATCCAAAACTAGTTAATGAAACTGTAAAATTGTTTTTGATTTCTTCATTTTTTATGTTTTTTTTTTATTTTTGAATACTGGAATGGAAATACTAGCTGGAATTGAAAGCAGGGAGGAAAGCTTTTGGTGGGGATTTTTTTTAGAGCTGAAGGAGGAAGAAGCCCTTTCCTAAGGCATTTCATGCCCTTTTATAGGCAACAAGAGATAGTAGATCAGATTTTAGGCCTTCTTTTTTAGTCCCTCCCTTATTTCAGTTTAGTCCCTCTATTCTTGACTTGCTAAACAAGTAAGCACCCCTATGGTGCTGAAATGTGCACTAAAATCCTATTCTAGAAGTCTCTAGGATGCTCTTCTACCCATACAATACCTATATTGCCCTTCCATATACTTTGAAACTACTATTCCTATCAGAATTACCCTTTTCCATGCCCAAACTAACCCTGAAGGCTTCTCAAAGTTACTGATTATACCCTCATCCTCAACAGCTATAAACAATCCCCTAAATTAATCCAAAATTAACTAAGACTGATTAATTAGAACTCAGCAATTAACTAATCAAACTAAGAAAAACCAGAAACCAGGATTGATCGAAGCAAAACTTAAGCTACTGATCAATATTAAATGAAATTAAACTAACTCCTAACCAATAAACTCACAATCGACCATTCAAATATCAAACTCAGAACTAACAGCAATTGACAGAACTATACTAATACAAAAAAGAACAAAAAAAAATAAATCATAAGATTAACAGAACACTTAATGAAACCAAGACTGTAACTAAAACTTCAACCATGCGAGTAAAAAGAAACAGGAAAAACTCAAAGAAGAACGAGGAACTCCGGCCAGTCACTGACGTCCGAATCCTTTCAGATTTTTGACACGCAACATCCCTAACCATGTGTTCTTACAAGAGAAAACATGGTTAAGGATACTACGGTTCGAAATTATAAAGATTTTGGTTTAGGGTTTTGGCCAGAAATTCTTAGATCTGAAATTCGAGCCGTTTCACAGAGATTTGAAGGAAAATAATCATGGATTAGTGTTGAGGGAAGACCGGGGATTGTGTGGTGTGACTTTGGGTTGGTTTGGGTAAACCTGCGATTTGACCAGAAACTTCCATCGAAGATTCGACGAGCTCCGGCAACATTCGAGAAAAACTAATAACGGAAGTGGAAAGAGGGATTCATGGGGGATCTATGGTGTTAATCTGGGTTTGAACGGGGTAAGTGGCGTTCACCGCCGGCGAGGGATTTAGGGGCGACGCGGATTAGGGTTTGAGAGGATAGGCGGGGTGAGGAAGACGAGGCAAATGGGGTAGGGGGAGTTTTCGGACAATTATATACAAACAACCTAGTTAGATCCGGACCGTTGGATTGATGAGATCCAACGGTCGTGATTGAAGGCTGGGGAAACGACGTCGTTTGGACTTACTAGGGACCGGACCGGGTTGGGGATTTGGGCTGGACTGGTTTGCAATGGGTTTAGGGCGTTTGGGCCTGAAAATTTCCAACAAATTGGCCCAAATTTGGGTCTTTATTAAGACCAAATTTCCTACCCTTATTTTCTTTTTATTTTCTTTTCTTACTTTTACAATTTTTATAATTTTTCTAATTTTTATAAAGATGTAAAACTAACATGAAATCCTGATTGTTTCAAAATAAAGACTAATTAATTCCTAAAATTTCTTAAAAAAACTATTTCATGCAAATTCCCAATAAAAATCATTAAAATGGAAAAATGCACTAATTTGTGATTTTCATGTTTTGTTCTAAACAAATTAAACCTTAACTGATACTAAAAAACCTAAAACTAAAACCTAAAAATGCGAAAATGCATATTTTTGTATTTTATAAGAATTAACATGCGCAAATAGAATGCAACAATTATCAGAAAATGACACCAAAATGCACAAAAATTGTAAAAAATAAAGAAAATTTATTTTGTTTGGGATTTTGGGAATAATCATATTTAGGGCAAAAATCACGTGCTCACATACCCAAAAACACCAAATTTCCCATAAAAACCCCTAGATTTTGAAGTGAAATTATGTAAAAAGATGGATTAGATTGAAGAAGATGAGTTAGAAACCACTTGCTTATGATTTGGCGAAGTTTGAACCTTTGAAAAATCGCCTAATGGTGTTTAGGTTTTGAGAAAGTTGAAAAATGATGAAAAATCCCGTCTGAAATCCCACTTAACAGGTGCAATTATCACAATTGCGATCAGGGCTTCGCAATTGCGAACCCTTTGAAATCCTGCTACCTTCGCATTTGCGACAGAGGGCTCATCGCAATTCCCAGCCCAGACTTTGCATTTGCGATGAGGGCCTGACCAGGATTGGTTCGCAATTGCGACACTTTGGTCACATTTCCCAAGCCTGACCACTTCGTAATTGCGAAGCCTGATCTCGCAATTGGCCTGTTACACAGCTGGAACATACCAGCAATCTCCCTAAGTCCAAATTCACTCTGTGGCCTATCCAAAACTCACCCGAGCCCTTGGGGATCTCAACTAAACATGCACGCAAGTCTAAAAACATCATACGGACTTGCTCGTGCGATCAAATCATCAAAATAACATCAACAACTACGAATTTAACCTCAAATTCATGAAATTCCTTAAGAACATTGAAATTTTTCATTTTATCAACTAAAGATTCGATTTATACCAAATCAACTCTGATTCTTATCAAATTTCATAGATTCGATTTAATTATTATTTTAAACATGTACCGGGCTCCGGAACCAAGTTATGGGCCATATACCATCAAGAACACGCATCATTTCACTTCTAACGGTCTTTATATTTTCCAACAAATAATTTTCTTTAAAAGTTCTTTTCTTGGGCTAGGGACCTTGGAATTCGATTCCGGGCATATGCCCAAGTCCCATATTTTACTACGGACCTAACAGGACCATCAAAACATGGGTCCGGGTCCATTTACCAAGAATGTTGAACAAAGTCAACTTTAATCAATTTTAAAGGCCAATTTTATTATTTTTCTTAAATTTCACATAAAAGCTTTCCGAAAATGTGCCCGGACTGTGCATGCAAATCGAGGTGAGACAAAAAGAGGTTTTCAAGGCCTCAGGACAAATGAATGTACCCTTTGGGGACTGTTTTACTTGAAGACCCAAGAAGAAATTTAGTTCCCCCATCATGCTCATTTCAAACTCACTTCCCATGAGTTTTGCAAATTCCTCACACAGAGAATTAGTTGTTGCCTCAAAAATGATATCATCAACATAGACCTGAAAAATGAGCAGGTTCCTTCCCTGTTTCTTTAGAAATAGGGTGTTGTCAATTTTCCCTCTTTTAAAGCCATTTTCTTAGTGGAACTTTGACAGCCTTTCATACCAAGCTCGAGGAGTCTGCTTCAGCCCGTACAATGCTTTGTCCAGTTTAAAATCATATTCATGATGTTCAGGATATTCAAACCCCAGAGGTTGCTTCATATAGACTTCTTCCTTAAGAAGTCCATTCAAAAATGCACTTTTGACATCCATTTGGAACAAGGTAAATTCCATAGGAGATGCAAAAGCGATTAGAATTCTAATAGCTTCCACGCGAGCGACCAGAGCAAACGTTTCATCATAGTCAATCCCTTCCTCCTGATTGTAGCCTTAATCCACTAGCCTGGCCTTGTTCCTTGTGGTAATTCCATGTTCATCAAGCTTGTTTCTGAATACCACCTGGTTCCTATAATGGTTCGATTTGAGGGTCTGGGTACCAAGTGCCAAACATTATTCCTTTCGAACTGATGTAACTCATCTTGCATGGCTGTAATCCAGTTTGCATCTTTCAAAGCTTCCTTGATATTATTGGGTTCTATCTTGGAGAGAAAAGCTGAGAATGCAAGTGAATTTTTGGCTCTTGGCTTGGTTTGTACTCCGGAATCTAGAGGAGTAATGATGTTGTTCATTGGATGAGAGCTTTGGTGTCTCCAGTTAGACGTTTGAGGTTCATTTTGAGAGGATGAGGGTACGTTTGGCTGGTTTTCTAGCGTTCTTCTCTCAGGTGCTAGTAGAGTTCCCTGAACTGCATCAACCACTCTTTCTTCAGCTTTAGTGGTTGTAATTGAAGTACTTGCTCCATGGGAGATGAGGCAGTATTGTCTTCACTTAGCTCTTTTACTTTACTCATCATATCTGCCTTTTCGTTTGTCATATCAATGACTTCACTAGGGACTAGTAAGGGTTCTCTATCTTAATCTTCTTCAACACTCTTCTCACAAGATGGATACGACTCATCAAAAATAACATGAATACTTTCCTCAACACATTAAGTCCGCTTATTATATATCTTGTAAGACTTGTTTTGAGAAGAGTAGCCCAGAAATATTCCTTTGTCACTTTTGGCATCGAATTTACCAAGCTGATCCTTTCCATTGTTGAGAACATAGCATTTGCACCCAAATGTTCTTAGGTGAGTCAGCTTGGGTTTCCTTCCATTCAACAATTCATAGGGGGTTTTGTTCAAAAGTGATCTGATCATGCACCTATTCACCAAATAGTTGGCAGTGTTAACAGCTTCAGTCCAGAAGTTCTTTGCAATTCCACTATCGATTAGCATTGTTCTTTCCATCTCTTCCAGAGTTCTGTTTTTCCTTTCTACTACTCCATTTTGCTGGGAAGTTCTGGGAGCTGAGAAGTTGTGAGTGATGCCATTTTCATTGCAGAACTCATCAAATTTGACATTTTGTCCCATGATCTAATCTAATGCATGCGACTCTAAACTCCATCTTCACCTGGATTTTCTTCACAAAAGCCACAAACACCTCAACGGTTTCATCTTTAGTTCTAAGAAACAGAGTCCATGTGAATCTTGAGTAGTCATCCACCATCACAAAAATGTATATTTTTTCTCCTCTACTTTGCACTCTCATAAGGCCATATAGATCCATATGCAGAAGCTCTAGTGGCTTTGAGGTGCTCACATCTCTTTTAGACTTAAAGGAGGACTTCACATATTTTTCTCTAGCACATGCATCACAGACATTTTGCACCTTGAATTTTGACATGGGCAGAACATGGACTAGGTCCTTCTGATTTAGTTTGTTTATAAGAGAAAAACTTGTGTGGCCCAGTCTTCTGTGCCATAGTTCAGAATCATCATCAACAGCTTTCAGGCAACTCATATCACCACTTTGTAAGGACTCGAAATTAGCAACATAGATGTTCTTGTATCTTTTGGCTATAAGTACCACTTCACCAGTTACCAGATTGGTGACTATACATATTTTGGACAAGAATTCCACCTTGTTTCCTTTATCACAGATTTGAGAGACACTCAAGAGACTGTACTTAAGGCCATTGACATAGTACACATTTTCAATAGAATGAGTGAGTAACTTCCCGACTTTTCCAACTCCAAGTATGTACCCTTTTTTCTCATTGCCAAAGGATACACTCCCTCCTTGCGGGGCTTTTAGTGAAAGAAAGCCCATGATATTCCCAGTCATGTGCTTTGAACACCCACTATCCATGAACCATTGGTGACCACTTCCTTTCACTGTTCCCTGCGCAAGGAGATTAAGAGTTAGTTTTAGGAACCCAAGCAAGTTTGGGTCCCTTGTAGTAGGCAAGAGGAGGGGATAAATAAGAGCTCTCTTAGTCCATGCAGGTAATGTGTGTTTTTTATGAGTGGAACCTGGTCCCTCTTTTGTAGTCACCTTTTCAGCAAACACTTTGTATTTCTGAACAAATTGGTCCCTGGCCTGGCAATTTTCTTTAAAGTGTCCATTGTTCCCACATTGGGTACAAGGCCAGTTATCAGAGGCAGTGACGTACTTGGTATGCGGGTTTTAAGGAGTTTTCTCCCTTTGGAACCTTATTCCCTGCCTGTTTCCGTCATTATTAGTGTACATGGCAGTGATAACTTCTGAGGACCAGGTCCACTTTAAGGACTTTTGAATATCATTCTTTACTCTTTCCATATCAGTTTGGAGGTACTTTTTTTCAATTTCAACACACATCCTAGTTCCCATAGCTATCACTTCATTTTCAAGCCTAATGTGTTCCTCATTGGCTATCTCCTTTCCCTTTCCAGAATTTTCAGGTTTTGACTTAGTTCGTAGTCTCACTATTGTTTCCCTTAGGTCTGTAATTACTGCCAAAAGATCATTTTTTTCTTTTTTGAAGTTTTCAATGGTTTCCTTATGGTCAATAACTACAGCCACTAAGTCGTCTCTAGTTTGTTCAGATTCTCCTAGTTCTAAGGTCAAAGAATCCCTATCCTCCACAAGACTATGATAGGCATCAATTAATACATGATATAAAGACATGAGTTTTTTTGGAGAATAGGATTTCAGATTTCTCTGAACATCCCTGAAATGTACCTCTTTGTTGCCATCGTCTTCATCATCATCTGATTGGGCCATCAAAGCAAAAGTTGAGTCATATTCAGTTTCCTTGCCTTCAGCTGCCATCATGGAACTATCACTAGTATCAGGTTCATCTTCAGATTCACTCGAAGAATCCCCCCACACTGCAAGAGCTTATTTCACCATATAGTCAGCAGATCTTTTTCTCTTGAAGTCCTTGAAAGGAACTGGGTTCCTCTTAGTTGTTTTTTCATGGTTGTTCTTGGAGAATTCTTACTTCAAGAGAGGACAATCTTTCATGAAGTGTCCGGCTTCCCACACTTATGACAAAGATCATAGTTTTTTGGTTTGTTAGAGTTGCCCCTTTTTAGCATTTCTCCATTTCTTCGGACCATCTTCTGAAATCTTTTGGTTAAGTAAGCCATGTCACTGTCTTCCTCACCTGAGTCATTCTTATCAGCTTTGAGGACCAGGTTCTTTTCCTTCTTTGGTTCTCTTCTTTCACTGTCTATCTTCATTTTAATCTCGTAGGTCTTCAAATTTCCAATAAGCTCTTCTGCGGTCAGCTCCTGCAAGTCTTTTGATTCAGTAATAGCATTCACCTTACTTTCCCATGGGCTAGGCAGAATACTAAGGATTTTCCTCACTAGCTTGTTTCTAGGAATGGTTTCGCCAAGTGAGTGTAACTCATTTATGATGGAAGTGAATCTTGTGTGCATATCTTGAATAGATTCATCATCCTTCATCCTGAAGATTTCATACTCGGTAGTGAGCATATCGATCTTAGATTGTTTTACTTGGGTAGTTCCCTCATGAGCTGTTTGCAAAGCTTCCCATATCTCCTTAGCAGTGTCGTAAGCGGAAATTCTATTATATTCTTCAGGCCCTATTCCACACACCAGAATCTTCTTGGCACGAAAATTCTTCTCCACAGCTTTCCCGTCTGTGTCAGTGTATTCTTTACTGGTTTTTGTCATTGAAAATGGGAGTTTTTTGAGTACCTTTATTGGAACATAAGGACCATCACATAACTCAGAATCCTCAGCCATGATAAAATCATGCATTCTTATTTTCCACCACCCATAGTATTGTCCATTGAACCTGGGTGGTCGGTATGTAGATTGACCTTCTTCAAAATTTGGTGGAGCAGCCATAAGAATCCTTCCTAGGTGTTAGCCTAATAGGAGAAACCTGCTCTGATACCAATTGTTAGTTTGTATGAGTCCACCAAATAGTAGAGTACCTGATCCTCTACGAGATTCTGCTGAGAATGCTAATAAACTGTAAGTAAAAGAGACAAGGGATTTTTACGTGGAAAAATCCCACACAAAGGGACAAAAAATGACAACCTACACCTGTAGGCTTTCAACTTCACTAACTTGTAAAAACTTATTACAAGCCACTTTGTATTGACTCCATTACAAAGAATTCAACTCAACTAACTTGTGGTACTCTTACCACAAGCCACTTTGTGGCTCCCTAGTTATAAAGACTTTCACTAACTTGTGATGCTCTCACCACAAGCCACTTTGTCAATCTACAGTTACAAGGGCTTTTGCTTATGACTAGACCTAGTCACAACATAAACTCAAATAGTTTACGGATTTTACAAGAAGATTCCTAATCAACGCTTCTAGCTAAGAAATTTAGGAAATACAATAAGTACAATAACAAAGTTACAACTCAACTAAGGACAACAAAATACTGACTTTAGGAACTGGTCCATAGTAGTGTTCAACTTTGTTCTTCAAGCTCATGAGAATTGATTTCTCTGTTTTTGCAAAAGGCTTGAATGAGAAACTAAAACAATCAAGTGATGTTTCAATATAAACTCATTGTTGGTACACCTTGATCACATCACTTGAAATGATGTGAGTACTTTAGTTGGTCAAGGAATGAGTGGGCGCTAGAAACAGTGCAGTGCGACAGAAACAATGCAGGTGGTCACTTCGTTTCCAACTGTGTCCAATTGGCTTTGTACTGCTATGAGGAAACCACAAGGGTATCAGGTCCTTGTTTGGTTTCCTAGCTCCTGAAGCTGTAGCAGTTCACATTTAGCTGGAATCTGTTAAACTTGCAGTATAGTCCAAGTGGGTCAGATTCCTTATCTAGTTTTTAACAGTAAGTTTGTTAGATCATCAAAATATAAGGCAAGGACATTTAAAACCTATCACTCCCCCAACATGAGAGACGGTTGGTACTACAGGAAGTAAGCCTGCCTGGGTGACACTCTCCATAAGGCCTACTAGACGGACAAGAGTATCCTGGAGTACCAGGGTGGCGATGAACCCCTCTGGGACCTGAGTTGGCCCTGCTGGAATGGTCTAGGCTAGAGCCTCCTCCTCAAACTCTACATGAGGCTCCGCTGCTGGTGCTGCTACTCTCGACTGAGCCCTACCCTACCTCGGCCTCGTCCTCGACCCCTCGTAGGAGCTGTCACTGGGGCTCAGGCTCCTGATCAGCTGATGAAAAAGCACGTGTTCTAAACTCTGTAGCCTCTAGAGGATAAGCACAGACATCTCCGTACCGATCCCGCAGACTCTACATAGCTTGTTCGTGAATTGTGAAACCTAGGCAACCTAGAGCTCTGATACCAACTTGTCATGACCCGAATTTTCCACCCTCGAGAGTCGTGATGGCGCCTACTCGTGAAAGCTAGGCAAGCCAACTATTAAGGTTTTAACCCATTAGAAATCAACCTAAATAGATATAAACAATAACTACAGTTAAACAGATGAAAAGCGCGGAGGAGTTATAACTAATTCAAATAAACCAGTACATGTCTACCCATGAATCTGGTGTCACAAATTCATAAACATCTACGAATTACTACAAACACTGGTCTAAAAAGAAAAGTACAACTGTTCTCAGAATGAAAAGAGACAGCATAAAGCAAAAACAGGGAAGAGGGGACTCTAGGCTCTGCGGACGCCAGCAGATCTACCTTGGTCTCCTTGGACTGAAGGCATCTACCTCAGCTACTCACCGGGTCCAGTACCGAAATCTACAGAAAAGAGTGCAAAGTGTAGTATTAGTACAACTGACCCCATGTACTGATTAAGTGTCGAGCCTAACCTCGATGAAGTAGTGACGAGGTTAGGACACGACAATCATATATACCTGTGCAGATAAATCGTATACTGACAGAAATATAATAACAGAAATCAATCATATACAAAAAGAATCATAATAACAGGAATCAACAGAATAAGGTGGGAAGGGGACATGCTGCGGAGAATATCAGATTCTAACAATAAGCCAATAAAGAAGCTTCAATAAAGAAGCATAATGAACATCATAACTATATCAACAAGGATAATGAAACAGTAACACGTGCACGGCATCACCCTTCGTACGTTTACTCTCGTCCTCACCATATGAAACAACAGAAATGGCACAGCATCACCATTCGTGTTTTACCGCTCATAATCATGATACGGCATCACCCTTCGTGCATTAACTCTCAAAATATCGGCACGACATCACCCTTCATGCATTAACTCTCAAATCATGGCACGGCATCACCTTTCATGCATTATCTCTCATAATATTGGCACGACATCACCCTTCGTACATTACGCTCACTCACAATATCATGCACGACATCACCCTTCGTGTTTTACACTCTTCCTTACCCAAATAATAGAAACAATACGTTCCGGCAAGGGAATCAACAATATCAACAATAACATCCCGACAAGGGATACAGTTATAACAAATCTCGTTTTAATAATTTCTTCACAAAATGAAACTCAACTTGAGCCAATACTCAATAATAGTCAATTACCAAAAACCTTTCATAAGCTTTGTTCAACATTGATAATCAGTAATTTGAGTGTGGTCGATACATAAAAGAGTCACAATAATCATGATATAAGACTCGCGGGCATGCTTGACACCAACGTATAGATACCAATCATCACACCTATACGTCGTACTCACTACTAACACATAGCAAATAAGACCACAACTCATATTCCCTTAAGCTAAGGTTAGGCCAAACACTCACCTCGATTCCACGGACAAGATTAAGCCTCAATTACTGCTTTACCTCTTGGTTCCACTTCCAATTCGCGTGTATCTAGTCATAATTTACTTAATAATATCAATAAGTGCTAAATAAACTAATTTTAATGCATGAAAATAGATTTCCCATTGTTTTCCCCAAAAAGTCAAAAATCGACCCTAGGTCCGCTTAGTCAAAACCTGAAGTTCGAACCAAAACCCGATTACCCATTCACTTACGAACTCAAATATGCAATTAGTTTGGAAATCGGACCTCAAATTGAGGTCCAAATCCCCAAAATTTGAAAATCCTAATTTCTACCCAAAAACATCCAATTTCTCATGAAAAATCCTAGATTTTGAAGTGAAATTATGTAAAAAGATGGTTTAGATTGAAGAAGATGAGTTAGAAACCACTTACTTATGATTTGGAGAAGTTTGAGCCTTTGAAAAATCACCTAAGGGTGTTTAGGTTTTGAGAAAGTTGGAAAATAATGAAAAATCCTTTCTAAAATCCCACTTAACAGGTGCAGTTATCGCAATTGCGCTCAGGGCTTTGCCATTGTGAACCCTTTGAAATCCTACTACCTTCACATTTGCGACAGAGGGCCCATCGCAATTCCCAGCCCAGACTTCGCATTTGCAATGAGGGCCTCCCTAGGCTTGGTTTGCAATTGCGACACTTTGGTCGCATTTTCCAAGCTTGACCACTTCGCAATTGCGAAGCCTGATCTCGCAATTGCGAGATCACTGTTACACAGGTGGAACATACCAGCAATCTCCCTAAGTCCAAATTCACTCTGTGGCCTATCCAAAACTCACCCGAGCCCTTGGGGATCTCAACTAAACATGCACGCAAGTCTAAAAACATCATACGGACTTGCTCGTGCGATCAAATCATCAAAATAACATCAACAATTACGAATTTAACCTCAAATTCCTGAAATTCCTTAAGAACATTGAAATTTTCTTTTTCTCAACTAAAGGTCCGATTTATACCAAATCAACTCCGATTCTTACCAAATTTCACAGATTCGAATTAATTATTATTTTAAACCTATACCGGGCTCCGGAACAAAGTCACTGGCCCGATACCATCAAGAACACGCATCATTTCACTTCTATAAAAGTCTTTATATTTTTCAGCAAATAATTTTCTTTAAAAATTCTTTTCTCGGGCTAGGGACCTCGGAATTCTATTTCGGACATATGCCCAAGTCCCATATTTTACTACGGACCCTACGGGACCGTCAAATCACCGGTCTGGGTTCATTTACCAAGAATGTTGACCAAAGTCAAGTTTAATCAATTTTAAAGGCCAATTTCATTATTTTTCTTAAATTTCACATAAAAGCTTTTTGGAAACGTGCCCAGACTGCGCACACAAATCGAGGTGAGACAAAAAGAGATTTTCAAGACCTCGGGATGCAAATTTGATTTCTAAAACAAAAGATAACCTTTAGGATCATCACTTCAACCATAACTTAGACACTATGAAAATTAAGAGGCCCAAATTAGAAGACTTCCAATAGCCCAAATATATTCAAGTATGATTTACAAAACAACACCAAAATCTTACATGTTAAGAACATGATGGAAAATACAAAGTTGAATAGTAATAGAGAAAACAATATTGATTTCTTTGTAGAAACAAACAAAAGTTATCATTATTATTTTTTTAACCTCATTGCTAATATAGAGATAGGCACTGCAAATATGTATTTCAACAAAAATTTGAAAGAAGGAAAATTATAGATGGGAGTATTTTAATATGGTATCTTAGCGATTTAATTTAAAAAGTGAAGAAGATAAGCTAAACACCATTAAAAGTCATTGAAGCTCGCTTAAGCTTGAATTTGAAAACTGAGTTTTCGAAATTAGAGTTTATTTCAAGTAGGTATTATTGGAGTAGATTGGGTGCATCTCAAGGAGCTTGAATCTCAATTTTAGTATAATTTGGTGGATATTTAAGATAGTTTCAATTGAATTATGAATTAAATTCGAAGTAAAAGATGAATTTGGAAGAAAATAAGATGTGTATACCATGTGTATCCTCTCTGTATTATCTGTGTATGTCACAAGTATCAAACGTATATCCCATATACATTCATGTATACATGTGTCTGAGATACATGTTAGATATACGTGTTGCAGAGAATTTTTTTAACTCGATTTCAACTACGAATTTTGACTTCTAATTGGTCCAAATCACCTATATTCTTCAAATTTTGTATTTTGTCTCATGTCTGCACTTTTGACGAATTCCAACCTTACCCATTGAAAAAAAAAATCTTTTTTTCTAGGATTTTTGGATATATATTGTATATCATTATTGACGAGTTTTGACTTCATGAGTTTTTTATATTGCCTCATTTATATATTTTCGACGAATTCTAATTATACCCAAATAAATCTATTTTTTCCTAGATTTTTGAATATTATATATCATTGGTAATATATTTTGATACTTTTGATAGCATGACTTAATGGTTAATTATTGGTAAATAATATCTACTTTTGACTTATTTTTCTGTAGTTCCATTTGATCACCTTTAATTTTTATGTTGTAGATTGTCTTCAAACCTATTTAAGAAAAGGACTGGGTTCAGTTGTTGGGTTTAGTGCGCATCTGACTCCTACCGGTCCACGAGCACGGACTAGTTAGTTTTCGGATTGATAATTGAAAAATAACAATGTTTGCAAAGTTATTGAAAAATAACCACTATTTTGTTGGAACTGAAGATTGGATCACCTGTGTATGAACTTCCAGCATATTATGCTGGAAGTTTACATGTAAAAAATACGAACTCTAGTATATTATGCTGGAATATTTTCCGGATTTGAAACAATATTTTCATTCACATTTATCTTTACATAAAAAATGACTACATTTCGATTACTTTTGAAACTATGGTTATTTTTCAATTACCACTTATAAATCTAGCTATTTTTTAATTTCACCCCTCTATACCATATCTTGATAAGGTTTGGGTTAAGTGGTTGTTGACCTAGAAGCTTTCAATATACAGTTGGAGTTTCGACTTACTTTAATTGAATATTATAGTATTAAAATTAATAAATAACATGATTGAGAGAGCGTGAAATAAAGTTGGTCTCGACCACTAATATCAATTATTGCTGCTACAATGAGTCGAATGGGAATGAGCACTGCTACAATTATTGTCTTTTCAATAGACTGCAAATTTATCTTATTTAAAGAAACCCATTCCAGCCTTCGCGTTCTTGATTAATTGGGTGCCTTGTTTTCACTTCCAGATGGGAATGACAATGGAGCACGTCGGTAGAAACTCTGGAGATTCTTGGAATTGAAAACAAAAGGGTTATACTTTGTTGTCAAACCTGTTAGTCTGATTTTTTTAATTTCAAATTGGAGATTCAAAGTCAACCGTGCGGATTGTTAGGTCTCTCAGTCAGAAGACGTTGTTGTCTTTTGATTAATGACTACTGACATTTTAAGTATTTGTTGCTTTATCTAACATCCATGATTGTTAGTAAGTATTAAACATGCATTGTCAATAATAAGTTACCCTTAACTAAAGGTGTTAGGCTCGAGTATGAAGAATAAAAAATCGTGTAGCGAATGTTTCCCCCTATAATAGACCTTACCCGTTGCAAATTTAAATTAGTCATGGCCCAAATACAAATGTAAAACACTGGGGAAACCGAAAAAAGAAGTGACTACTTCATGTTTTAAATTGACACTCCGCTATTTATTCCACAAATATTTTATTTCAAGAAGATTGACATTATTTCTTTATTAGTCTGTTTTAAAAAGATTGGCACTCTCAATATTTCCTTAATAAGAAATATTTATAGTCACATAAATGTTATGGTATATTTCAGACCACAAATTTCAAAAGTTTTACAATCACACAAATATTATGTCTTATTTAAGACCACTTATATGTAAGAAGAAATTTTTTGAAGCAATGTCATATATATGACACCCCTTCCTAAATTAAAGAAAATCTCCGCCATTGATGATTGGAGCAAACGAATAGGTACCAAACTAGTTTTCTTGCTCTATTGACGAGCACAAAACACCACTAAAAATTGTGCTCGTTAATCAAATATAGTATAGTAAAATAACGTATTCATAGGGATTGGAATTAAACAGTTTTATCGTAGTTTGTAGCTAACATGCTATCCAAGATGATCAATAATTGAGATTTATGTTATTAATACTAAAATTAACTAAGAATCTATAGCTAGTTGACTAATGACAATTGAAGCAAGGAATAAGCAAAGAAAGATACCAATGGGAGAGAATATAGGATTTTGATAGGATAGGTGCAAGATAATTATCTGGGATCTAACTCTAGATAATTCACTTCTAATGTTCAAGTGAGTCTCTCAAATTCACTTAATTATTAGTTTAATTGTTTAGTAGAAACTCCTATATCGATTAAGTCTCAACCTCACGAGATGAACCAATTTAAGCTCTGTGAAGATACGCAAGAATGCGTAGTGGATTGGTCTTTAGGAGAACCTCTCTCGATTATCCTCCTAACTAAATTTAATCAATGATTCAACTAGCCTTTCCTGATTACTAAGATGAATTAATGAATTCAACCAACAATATAATGCAAAGATATCACAAGTTATGCCTCTCTCGATTACATGAACAAGTGAATGTAGATGCAACAATTAAATCATCCAAAAATGCTTCAATACATTAAACTAGAGTTTAATCCACAAACAATCATCAATACATCAAATCCATCAAACCCTAAAGGAAACTACTCCATATACATGGAGTAATTCATCACAAATATGATAAAAATATAGAAAAATATAAATTCAATCCAAACTCGGGTCTTGAGTGAGGAAGGAATGATAAAATCCTTTTGCTTTGGCTCCTCCAACTCTTTCATAGCCTCCTTAAGCCGATTATGTGTCAAAAGTCTAGAAAATAACATTTTTCCATAAATTTATACCGGGTAGGATCAGGCCCAGATGAAACCACCTTCTACTAGTGAAATAGGACATTGGCTATGTCAAATTTGCACAGGCGCGCCGCATGGGGCGACGTGCCACACAGGGTGTTAGTGGGGTTTTATCAGGGACCATGTAAAAGTCACCAGGCATACAAATGCACAGCCACGCCGCACCACGCGCCGCCCCACATGTCGTGGCTGTGTAAATTCCTCAGAGTCAGCCTTTTTTCTTGATTTTTGAAGTCCAAACGTGGTTCTTGACCCCCGAACATGATCACGACTTAATCCTTTGGACTTTTACTCAGACTTCAAATCTCCAATAAGCTTGAATTAGCTCCATAACATCTACATCACTCGGAATCACTCCTACAAGGCATAAAACACACAATAAGTACAAAATACTAGCGATTAAAGCTCAAACACAATTAGAGTACAGTAAATTAGAGTGCAATAAGCAACTAAACACGAGATTCTAGCCGACCAGCAACATCCCACACTTAAATCATAGCTCGTTCTCGAGCAATCAAACTACACTTTATATAAACATGACCTTTTTAAACAACTCTCTTAACTCATTATATCAAGAATATTTAAAACAGATTAAGTACAATATCCTAATATCCTCGCCTCACAATTTGACTCAAAAGTATCACGTATTTTTCACAACCCGCTCACTTACTCTAACACATAGGTCAATGACATTACCTTTCTTTCTTGAATCAAGTGCCCTCACACAAAAATAGAGAGTACTTTAAATAGAAAAATTAGGAACTTTAAATAGAAAAAATTCGCTCACTATTAGAAATAACATTCATATGCCACAAAAGATTCACCATAGGCTTGCCCGTAGTGTACTACTCTACTAATTGAGCTCATTTAGTAAAGGATCAAGTAGGAATTTAATTGGTTGTGATGTAGGCTGCGGGACAGGTAGGATACATTTAGATATAAGAGTGACTACACCTCCCGAAGCATTTTAATACATACAATTTAACATTCAAAACTCCACACTTATGTCAAACCATCACTCCACCTTCACATCAGTATACGTCAACTCCCAACCTTTTTGAGAACAATTACATCAAGAGCTGCCACTATCCAGGAATATTTTTCACAACAATACAACTATTTTTTATTTCTTCTTTTCTTATTCAATTCAAGTGCCTCTTACTTTTTTAAAATATTGCACCTTTCTCCTTATTTCAATAGTTTCACTCAAAAGCCAAATCAACTACTTCACACTTTAACTTTTACAAAGTTCAGAACAAATTCAAGTGCTTATGAGAGGCAAAAGGTTCAAATAGATGGTCGCTTCAAACAAATGGGGAAGGCTTGTACTGTGGTTGCCGAAGAAACAGGATTACAGGATCAAAGGGGTTAACTAAGACACATAACTATTAGATGGGTAATAGCATATAACTGGCTCAACAAAGAAATGCCTATATTAGTTCCAAAACTGAACAAAACTACTATTTCGCTTTGCAAACACACGGGGCAAGTTCTAGACATCAAATGCATTGCACAGAATAACACAAAACCTCACACACACATGGTACATAACTTACTCAGGATCGGACTCATCAAGACACTCTAGTCAAAGCAGTGAAGCAAGGTTATGATCATACAATTTAAGGCACTTATACAAGAGTCAAAAACTGAGCCTAAGCGAGCACTTACTATTTTTAAGGCATAATAAATTCAAGAGATATTGATTCCATTTCAAACCATAGTACAAGGTTTCCTACACCTACAAAAATAAAAATTAACTACACCCGATTGAAACAAAACTCTTGAAAAAGAACCGCGGCACAAGGAAAATCCAAGGGGTAATTGTTACACTACCTACAAAAGAAAATAATTTTGTCCTTTTTTTATTCGACTTTAATCCCTCAAGAAACCTGTCGATGATATCCATCATCGGGAAAAATCGAAAATTTTAAAAAAAAATTTGTTTGTTCAATTTTTCTATCTCTAACTACTAAAACTAAACAAAAGAAATACATAACTAATATACATACAACATACAAATATCCACCACCCCACACATTAAGTTGTGGCATGTCCCCATGACACACAACTAAAAAGCATAAGGTAGAGAAAACTTCCCTGAACATCTACTCGGGGTCTGAGTCGAAGTAGGGCTCCATTCTTCGCGCCCGAACTAATGCACACATCCATGCATACAGCTTCTTCTCAGCTTTCTTGGGGTACACCCCACACTTATCTTTTTTACTCATTACAACCTTCTCTTTCGAGTCCTTCACTTTCCACTCAACACTTGCAGCTGGTTTCTCCTTTTTCACCCCCGCTTCTACATCCTTCTTGAAAGTTACAGTCTCCTTACTCACTCTCAGCATAAGCTTTATCTCGTGTATATCTAATATCGCTCTACCCATTGCTAAGAATGGTCTTCCTAGGATGAGGTGGACCTTCTTATTCTCCTCCATATTCACCACTATAAAATCCATAGGAAATACGAACTTATCCACCTACACTAAGACATATTCCACTATCCCCTCGGGTGTCAAAGTTGCTTGGTCTACTAGCTACAAAGATATTGGTGCTGACCTTATCTCTCGATCACATTCTCCAATTTCCTGTAAATAGACAAAGGCATTAGATTAATTGAGGCACCAGAATCACATAAAGACTTATCAAAATTAATAGAGTCTAACGAGCAAGGTATAGTAAAACTCCCTGGATCTCCACACTTTTATGGGAGTTTGTTTTGCAATATCGCAATGCAATGCTCTGTGAGCTTGACCACTGAGGTCTCTTCTATCTTCCTCTTCTTTTTCCGGATCTTGTTATTTTTATTCTACTTTTGTATGACTTTTTGGTACTGTCCCTTCTTGTGAATATTTTCATTAATGTGGTGCTTATGCTTTCCTGAGCCAAGGGTCTATTGGAAACAATATCTCTATCCTCACAAGGTAGGGGTAAGGTCTGCATATACACTACCCTCCCCAGATCTCACAGTGTGGGATAATACTGGGTATATTGTTGTTTTTGTTGTTGTAAGCTAATAATACTATCGCGCTATTTCTATAATATAATAATAGGTCCAATGAATTTTTGTATCATGTGAGTTTGATTAAAGAAGAAATAGCTATATTTTTATAAAATAATATGGGTCCAAGGTGTAATTGAATTGATGTGAGTTTGAGAGAAGAATAAAGGGCGTAACTTTTGGATTGGTTTATATCTTTACAAATGGGTCGGGGTGGGTCAGATTGGGTGTATGGGTGGGTTTTTATGATTTGTTTGTGTGTAAATTATTTTAAATGGTCCAAAAATATGAAACAAATTCCATGTGGACTACTAAATTACTAGTTTTCCATCGAAAAAATTAATAAATTTGGTTGAGTTACTATCAGAGTGCAATAGGGATAGTTGAGTGACTTTGTTATTATAAATGAAATAAAAGTGATTTTCATCAATAATGTCACGTCCCAAATCTCGGAGAGCGCGACCAGCGCTCAATCGAGTGAACCCGGTCAAGCAAGCCTATTGAATACTTTCTACCCAAACTCACCCATGATTTAAATAGTATACATAACTTTGTTAATTCACCAACAAGGAGATCATATAGACAATACCAAATTCGTTACCATTAATTACTTCATTTAATAAGTCTCAAAACACACACACACCTTCATGGTTCAGAAGTGGAGCAAGTGATTCAATCACAACACAACTTGTTTAACACCACCACCCATATATATATATATATATATATATATATATATATATATATATATATATATATATATATATATATATATATATATATATAACTCACACTATCTCTAAAAATACCAAAGAGTACAATGATAGTACCGGCAACAAGGCTCCGGCTATACCTCAAAACATGATAATACATACGGGACAAAATATGTACAACCCCGTAATGAGATAGGGCTTACCAAGTCAGCTGGGAAGAATGAGCACCGCTATCACTGGTCAGTATCCTCCATTGTGGAACCACCTGCATCCATTAAACATGCAACGTCCCTGGCAAAAGCAACATTAGTACATGTCAAATAGTAGTATTATGAAAACTAAACACCAAATCAAGAACTTGGAAATACAACATAAATATGATGAATCAGGTTGACAATAGAATAACATAGATAGCCGTTTAAGTCTAAACAAATTTATCAAGATCTTTCCATATCATATATACATTGTAAGACGAGATCCTCCGTAACCATATTTACACAAAGCGGCCACGCCGCCTCACCCGAATGTGTATGGGTGGAGGTGCAAGCACAAAACCACAACTCTACTGAAGCGGCCCCGCCGCCTCACCCCAATGTATGCGGGTGGAGGTGTAACCACAGTACCAAAAAAAACTACACAAAGCGGTCACACTACCTCACCCCCAATATATAGGTGGGTGGAGGTGCAACAACAATACCAAAAATACTACACAAAGCGGCCATGCCGCCTCACCCCAATGTATATGCGAGTCCAACATCCTACACAAAGCGGCCATACCACCTCCCCCCAATAAATGTGGGTGGAGGTGTAATCCCAAGCACATTCTCTACACAATTTGGCATAACTTTCATATGAAATACGAAATTGGAGTCATAACATAAAGATACACAATCCATAGGTTGGTACACATCCTCAATCAATAGTACAACATAATAAGAGCACTTGAAACACGAATCGAACATATATCTTTGTCACAGGCTTATTCGGAATAATCAATTTATGATAAACATCTTGGAATTTATAAGGGTGATGTGGGGTTCAATTCTTAAAGAAGAGTTTTGCCAACATACCTCAATTGGGCTTTCTTACACTCTAAAATGTTCCGAAATTCTTAGCAACTTCAATCTATATTGGAAATGTAGCAAATTGTACCAAAATTAGGAAGATGATCATGGTTCTAGCTCATTTGAGCATTTTATCAAACACTAGGTGTGCATTAAGGTTTCAAGGTCCTCCTATGGTGGATTCCATCATCCCAAACCATTACCTACCATTCTTAGCTCAACAAACTTCTTACACCCTTTGATAATACATGCATGCAAGATGGACAACTCCCATGCCCAAAAATTATCTTACCAATTACCCATTTCTAATTAAATTTCGAAATTGAAGAATTGGGGAAAGAAATTCTTACCTCTTTGAAGCCCTAGCAATCCTTTGATGAAATTTTAAGGTTTGATTCAAGGTAGAGTAGTGAAATCTTTAGTCATCCATTTCCTCTCTCTAGAATCGCTCTCCACTCTCTCCAAAACACCAGAAAATCCAAAAAAAAAAAGGAACCCTAAGTTAGATAAATGAAATGGGGGTTGGGTTATAAAAACCCATAATTTGCACAGCCGCGCCGCATGGGGCGCGGCGCGGCAGTGAAAAATATGCCCAGAAACGAAATTTTGAAGTGTTCTGGAAATCGCCACAAGCGAATCGCATAGGGCAGCGTAGTAGTTTCTTCCCAGCGCGAATAATATTTTCTTTACTCCCCAGTGCGTTCAACCCCAAAAGTCGACATGAACACGTAAGTCTATCCCGACACCACGAAGTCTCGAGTTTTTAGGTAAAATTTTACGGGGTCCTTACAAATAACTTCATATAGTTCAGTGACTATCTGAGTATTAGATTCAATAATTAGGATGTGGAAACAAGGGAATTCGTCCGATAAAGTGCAAATTTCCAACGACCAGTAATTTAAATGGTAGTTTGTCTTAGACGATCTGTTTCCGTAAAGAAAATATACTGTAAGTCCCAAACTGATATATACTTCAATTCTTTTATAAGTTAAGTCTCCCGAATGGAGGTGGGCCTGGATGCTTCTTTGAAGAGTTATCGATGGATTCATACGTCGCCCTTAGCACTTTGTGTGGTTGATAATATAGTTTCAAATTGTAACTTTCTTTTTTTTCTCTTCCCTTCAAAAAGGAGGGGTAGGTGTAAACGGGATACATAGTGAGTTGTAGTTTAGAGTTTTCAAGTTTATCGACTTGTGTCTAGAAGTAAATTCAGAATTTAAAATTTATGGGTTCTTATGACAAGTTTAAGTTAATATATTATAATGACTGGACTAAGAAGCGAGTATCAGTATTTAATATATATTTACAAAAATAACAAACCACTTAAACAGATATGAATATAAACATTACTATTACAATTATACTCCACGACGTCTACTTCATCGAAGAAAAAACTCTCTTTATTGTTGCAGTAGCGACGAGCAATATCAAATCTCAGCGAATATTATACAATGCTTTAGCAAGAGGCGGGTAATGACAACGATTATAAAAAGCTAAGAAAAATTATTACGCATAATATAATATAAGAGGAAAATAAATGAACAAAAAAGATGAAGGTGAAAGAGTGAAGGATCTGACAATGGGTGAGTGTGACAATGGGTGAGTGTGAGTGAAAGCAACAAGAAGTCAAGAATCAGTAATTCTCATCCTTTTTGTTCAATGTTTGATTCGAAAACAGAACAGGTGGTGTTTTGAAAAGCTTTGTAAAATTCAATAGGGAAAGTGCTTAAGGGGAATAGAACCCGCGTCAAACAATTTGGGAACCCAAAACAACATGACATAAAATAATTATATCTAATCAAATATATTTTTTAATACAAATACAAATTCTGGACAAAAGCTATTGAGTTCTTGGGAACCATACTTATAACTGTGGATCCGCCGTGCCTTTCAGAGTTGGTGGCGGTGAGTGGTTGGAAATATTATACATGCCTAAAAAAAAATATTATAGAGATACTATATCTTTCACATCTTACTTGCAAGAAGGACGTTCTTCTCATTGTTTATATATTTATTAGAAACAAAAGAAAAGATTTTATTTACGTAATGAAATATGAATGGAGTACTATAGTAGCTATTTTGTTATTATGTTCAAAGGGGACTATCTTTTGTATCCTCGCTCTACCTTCTTTCGCAGTAAATATCCCCTTGTGTCAGAATATTCAAGAGCTACTTTCCGTAGTAGATTAACCGTTTTGTAATGATTCTTTTTTTTTTTTGGAGTCGGATTTTGTAATGATTCTAATATTGTCTTAGATGTATTTTTATAGCCAAAAAAAAAAAAAATGAAGTGTCCTTCTTTAAATTTGTGTAAAGAAAAAGAAAGTTCATTAATCAAATGATTACCCAACTATCTAAAATTATCTAACAATATTACTTTTTTATTTTTAATAAAAAAGTCATTTAACTATGCCTATAACACTCAAAAAGTCATTCAACTAGATTTCAAATTTTCTGGTGGCCAAATACATATTTTACCCCCTAAATTATCAACCTTTATCGTTTTCACTTTTTAATATTATGATTTTTTTCTTTTTAATATTTATTATGAACTTATCTAGAGAACAAATAAATCTTATTTACAAAGTGAAAAATTATTTTCAAGAGTATGTAATGTTGAAATAATAAAATAATTGGGCATAATTTTAAATTATATAAAATATATATTATAAAATATATCTTTATTTAAATAATTGCTATTTTAATATTACATGCACGGAATATATACTTTAAAAGCTTTTATTCCCTCTCCTTCTCTATTGTGTAAGTGAATTTTTGAATTTTTATTGTTATTATCAAAACTACTAATATAAATAAATTATTTTCATAAAATTTTTATCGTGCTCATTATTTTATTATTTCAATATTATATGTGCTTGAAAAATAATTGTTTACTTATTTGCTTCATAAATAAATTTATTTATTCGATATGTGTTTTCATTATATAGATTAAAAAGAGAAAATGTCATAATATTTAAAAAATAAAAGAAGATAAAAGTTGATAATTAAAATGTTAAATATGTATTTGGCTATCAGAAGTTTGAGAAATTTATTTGAGTAAGTATTATAGGTATTATTAAGTGATTTTTCTTTTATAAATAAAAGAAACAAAAATTTTTTAAATAATACTTTTAAATAATTGATTGCCATTAGAGTAATGAAAGAGTCATCTTTCAGATTCTAAAAAGAATTCAATAAAGAGCTTTCGAAATAGTGACGAAGTAGTGACATAGCATCATTCACCTAACTATGGCCTATGGGTACGGGGACCCAAAATGCACAAGTTTTCCCTCAACCAAGTTTGTATAACTCGTCAAGCATTTTTTTTTGGTTTTAAACGACTACTTTACATTAATGTCATAAAAGTTTACAGGGAGGGGGGCCTACTGGCCTCCTTACAAAAAGGACTACATATACCATTACCTACGCTAGGGTTCGTAATGATATTAGCTTTACTGGCAGATGCCTTAGCAGTAGTACTATTTAATATTAGTACATCAAAACTATGAGAGCTACTGCTACCGCATACATTACTGGTTGATGGCCTATCAGACGGTTGACAAAAACTGTGCATGTGTGGAGGAACTCCAAAAGTGCCACCAGGCCCTTGCATTGGCAGGTTGTGTTGCTGATCCTGTTGGAGCTAATTGAGGATAAGTGGTGGAGGGCTGCTCAAAAAAGTGATGTTGCTCTCTGATAGTGCCATACCAAAGTGTGCTAGACCGTCTGCTACTCTATTGTTCTCCCCGTAAACATGGCATAACTGTGGACTATGCAACTGCCGGATCAGGAACCTGCAATCATTTAACAAAGAGGAGTGAGGTGTGGTGTTTGTATGCAACAAATTAATTACCTGTCGTGCGTCCATTTGAATATATAATGGAGTTAACTAATGTTGTAAAGCGAGTTGTAAGCCACGTAGTAGTGCCATAAGTTCTATATCTACAACTATAGTGGATGGGTAGTGGCCCGCGTACCCCATTACCCAGGCACCCTTATGGTCTCTAACCCCCCCCCCCCCAAAGCCAGCCTTTGAGTTGTGTGGGTTGAGAGCCCCATCTGTATTCAAGAAAAAAGTTCGTCATTCAGAGGGAATTTTGTTTATTGAGCGCAGATTGTGACGTTGTTTAGTGGTTGTTGAGTTAGTAAGGAAAAAGTGCTCAGTTGCTAACTCTAGTATTGTTTTAGTAGAAGGTGGTGTATTAACATTTTCAAAATAATTCTTATTGCGCACCTTCCAAAGATGCCATAGGATGAATGAGATGAGATGCTGGAAAGGTAGCCTATAGATGTAGTAGCCACCTTTTTGGCATATAAGATGCTTAAGCTAGAGTTGGTTGTTGGCTCCATTAAGAGGTAGGGACCGTAGAAGGTATTCGAGGCTAAGGTCAGGCCAAATGTTTCTTGCATGCACATAGTGGAATAGGATATGGGGAATTGTCTCTGTGTCTCAGTTACATATGGTGCATAGATTAGAATTGGTAATACCCAGTGAATGTAGGTAGTCCTTGGTGGGTAATCTATTATGGTTGATTAACCATAAGAAGTATTTAATTTTTGGAAGAGTTTTTAATTGCCAAATCCAGCCTTAACTAGGTATTGGATGAAGTGGCTTGGTAAGAGCTTTAAAGCAAGAGTTAACAGACAATGCGCCCGTTGATATTAATCCCCAGATGATATGGTCCGGGGTTGTACCATATATAGGAACATGAGTATTATTAATTAGATAATGTATTTGATAAGGAAGTTGAATTGACAGGTGATGGGGTTGGTTGCCAATCAAGGCGTAGCACTTGGGCCACGGTTAAGTTTATTTCATTTTTTTGTAAGGGACCCTCAATCGTACTTCTTATATTAAGGTTTGGGGCAAGCCAATTCTTGTTCCAGAAATTCACATGTATAACCTTTGTTACTCTGCATTGGAGATCAATTTGGCAAGTTTGCCACCCATGCATGAGATGCTTCCATAAGATGGAGGTACGTTTAAAGGGTGTGCGATTGAGAGTGTTATACTTATTAATTAATAAGGATGCCCAAGGGGTTTGAGACTGGTGAAATAGCCTCCATGCCGTGCTAGCTAATATGGCATCATTCTTAGGACGTAGTCGTTGGATACCTAGTCCTCTTTTTTCTCTGGCCTTAGTAACTATTTGCTAATTAAGAAGAGAAGGCCTTCTCTTTTCTGAAGTAGATCCCCATAAAAATATTTTTGGTAGGTTTCTAATCGCTTTATTACATAAGCTGGGAGGGATAAAATTTGCATGATGTGGTTGGGGATTGTATTCAAAGTCGCTTTTATTAGAGTAGTCCTATCGGCCATTGTGAGGTGGTTTGTTTTCCAGCCGGCTAACCTTTTTTTAAAGTTATCAATTAGAAATTGGTAATCCCTTTTGGTAGGTTTGTTAGTGAATAATGGAAACTCTAGGTATTTACCAAAAGATTTGCCTTCCTGCGTGTTAAAGGAAGATAATATGTAGTCCTTTTTATGAGTGCTACAGTATTTTAGGAAAAAGATTTTTGATTTGTCAAAATTTATTTTTTGCCCAGATTTGGCTGTAAAAGTGTTTAGTAGATCGATTATGGTGTGGACACTGGTAGTTGTTATCTTGGAAGCCAATATAATATCGTATGCAAAAAATAAGTGAGATATTTGTGGGCTTGTTGCATTTAAAGAAATAGGCTTCCAAAGAGTGTAATCAACTGCATTGTTGATTTGACGAGATAGCATTTCCATACAGATAATGAAAATGTATGGTGACAGGGGATCACCTTGCCTGATACCAGTAGAGGGTGAAAAGAAATTTGTGGGAGTGCCATTAAAAAGTATAGCAGTAGAGGTAGTGGTGAAGCATGACATGATAAGGGTTATTAAACTTGGGGGAAAATTGAAAAAGACTAGGGATTGTCTTATAAAACACCATTCTAGTTTATCAAAAACTTTTTCAAGGTCAAGTTTAAGAAGCATGCTGGGGTATTTAGATTTTGATGTCTGGAAGTAATGTAGTAATTCTTGAACAATGATACCATTGTTCGCTACTCTACGACCTTTTTGGAAAGCTGATTGGGTAGGATTGATTATTTTTTGAAGGAAAGGCTTGATCCTATTAACAAGGATTTTGGAGATAATTTTGTAGAGTGTGTTACATAAGCTGATTGGCCTAAAAAGAGAGATGGTTGTTGGTGTCATGATTTTTGGAATTAAGCAAATGTAATTTTTATTTAGGTTAGGGGGAATGTGTCCTTGGAGAAAAATTTGATTGCAAAAAGTAACGATGGATGTTTTCAATTGTGGCCAAAATTTCTAATAAAAGAGAGGATGTAGCCCATCCGGCCAGGAGATTTTAGAGATTGGAAGGAGTTGACATCATCAAAAATTTCCTTCTCAGTTAGTAAGGTTGAGATTGAACTTGCTTCCTCCTGTGATAGAGTGTTGTGAGTTGCTATAGTATAGTCATTATGTTGTGTAGAGGGCTTGGTAATAATTCAGGACTAGGTCCTCTAACTGGGAAATGTCAGATATCCAATTCCCAGCTGGATATTTTAAGGCTAAAATTCTGTTACGACGCCTTCTTTTAATAGTAGATAAGTGAAAAAACCTCGTATTGCCATCCCCTTAGTTTAGCCATATTACACGAGATTTTAATTTCCAAAAGTTCTCTTCAACTAGTAAGAGATGGTTGTATTGAGATATAAGGTCCTTTTCCAGGTTTTGTAGAAAAGGGCTCGTGGGGTAGTTAAGAGATTTTTGTATGCCCGCTAGTCGTGTTTGAATATTCTTTTTTTTTTGTAGAAAATATTCCCAAAATAGTGGCTATTCCAATTTTTAACTAGTTCCGTAAAATCTGCAATAACAGTTAGAATTGGGGGGTCATTTTGCCATACTTGATTAATAAGGAGAGGGAATTCATGGTGTGATAGCCACATTGTTTCAAATCTAAATGAGTCGCTTCTTTTTACGTATTTTTGCCTCAATGGTTAGTAGTAGAGGACAATGGTCTGAATAAATTCTAGGTAAGTGATGTACAGTGGCTTCCGGATACAAATTTAACCATTCATAATTTGCTACAATGCGATCTAACCTTTCAAGTATCAATGCACCATTTTTTCTTTTATTAGTCCAAGTATATTTGCTACCCCTAAAGCCTAAGTCTATGAGGTTACAATAATTAAAACAATTAAGCATCAAATCAGCCCTACTATTATTTAATGATCATCCTCCGAATTTTTCATTGGAGTATAAGATTTCATTAAAGTCACCCCCGACTAGCCATGGTCCTTTATAAGTGTCCGCAATGGACATTAGGTTTTGCCATAGTACTTGCCTAGATGATAAGCTATTTTTAGCGTATATTGCTAAATATAAAAAAGGTTTGCCATGGGGACGTACCTGTACTATGCAATGGACTTCCTGATTGGTAACTACAATTTCAGTAACATGAATGAGAGCATCATTCCATAACACCCCAATTCCTCCTAACTGCCCTTCAGCTGGGACTTGGGATAGATGAGAGAAGTCAAAATCTTCTTTTATAATTTGATGGTCTGCTATGTGTGTCTCCAACAGTATCACCAATGGAGGTTGATAATAATTTAGAAAGGATCAAAAATTTCTACGAAAGTCGGGTGATTGTGCACCCCTATAGTTTCATATGATGAAATTCATGGATTTATTGGGGGAGGGAGGGGTTGGAGGTGCAGTGGTCTGCTCCTCCGACACTGGATTCAGCTGACTTACCTCTTGTGGTGTTTGATGTAGAGTTGGAGTGATCACCATTGCAAACTTGTCGGCTTTTGGATTGACGGGTGGCCTTAGCTTGATTAGGCACTTGGTCACCTCTGGTGAACAGTTGAGCACCATTTGTTTTGCATATTGCTCTTTGAGGATATAGATGTGGCACACTCCGAGCCACACTGGCTCTGTTTGAGTTTCCCTCATTTCCTCCATCAGTGCTGCTAGCTCTTGTGGAGTGAGCAGTTCTTAATCGCCTGAGCTTGTTGGTTGGGGACTCATTGAGGAGGATGGGGAGGGGGAGGGGAGGGGGTTAGTGGTTCGAATGGACTCATCGGAGACTAAAAGGGTAGGGTTTGTGGTATGTGTATGTGCTCGTGGATACAAGGGATCGGGGACTGTGTTTGTGGATAGAAGGGGAGTTCCGCATAATGTAGTGGCTGGGAGTGAGGCTGGTATTGAGGGAAGGGATTCCACCAAGAGTTGGTGGTCTGCATTGGGGTAGTTGTCCAGTTGTACTGGCCATAAAATTGCATTGCCGCTGTCATTCCCTCTATGATGATTTGAGCTAGGTCTTGGGGATTTTGGAGGTGTATGATGACCTCCTAATTGTGGACGATCATGGAAAACGTCAGTACATGGTTTTGGAGACCCATCTCCAACCATGATTGAGGAGGTTGGTATGGATTTAGGTCCTGTGAGGTGTAGATCACAAGGTATGTTGGTGGTGGAAGTGTGTATGTGTTGTTGTTCTGCATGGCTTGGGGTTGGAGAAAGTGAATGTTAAGGGGTCGATATGGAAGCAGAGATGGCCTGCGATGTTGGGTCCTTAGAGGAAATGTTGGAGTATGGAGTCTTTGCATGGTGTGTGTGGTCTGATATATTAGAAAAATTGAATTCAGGAAGTGGGAGTGGTAATGATTATGCAGTGTTTATAGTTATTAGGTCATTGGGTAAGGGAGGCGGTTGAGTGTGTTTAGGGATTGAATTTTCGTGTGTGATTGGATTAGCACGCAGGCTGGAAAGGGAGAGGGGATGTTGCATGGAGATTAGTTTAGTAGGGGATGTTTGTGGGGTGGGCTGTGAGGTGGGCAAAGGTAAATCTTTATGGGTAAGAGAAGTGCCTTGGGCTTGGTATAGGGTTGGGGACATGCATGCAAGGGATACTGTGATTGGATGGGAAGGGATGTGGGCATGACATGGCAGTCTTAGAAGGCACCTTGGTGGCATAGGGTTACTGTTTACCCTAGGTGTTTGTAAACTAGGGTTATGATTATTGTTTGGGGATTGAGGTGGGTCGGGTACGTAGGTGTAAAATGTTAAAGACCCATGTGTAGTGTCGACTAAATTGTGTGGGTCCATAGATTTTTCTTTGGGGCTTAAGGCCCGTTTACCTTGCACTGTGGAGGAAGAGGAGGGTACTGTATCGTTTAAGCAATTTAACAATTTAAAATAATTTTTAATAGCTAAGATATGATTAAAAGTGAGTTGATTAGATAATTTGTTAACTAAGGAGGAAGTAAGTACCTTAGGGGGAGGGAGTGTGCATACCTGTGTGTGAGTGCCTTACCTGTGTGTGAGTGCCTTACCTGTGTCGTTGATGTATGTTGGGAGTCCATTGGCATAGTTTTTGAAGCTATGTTTGGGCCATCCTGATTGTTGAGGAGCTGGTCGAGTGATCGCCGATGAGCTTTTGTCTGTCTTTTGGGAAAAACAATTGTCTTCCATTTGTCTTGGGGGGGGGGGGTGTCTATGTTAAATGGTGGAGAAGGTAATGAGTTAGAGGGTGATGAAGGTGGTGAAGTGTGGAGACTGGGTGTTGTAGGGCAGTGCGTGGTGGTGTGGCCTATGCGTCCATATCTAACACATAACATATTAAGACCTTCGTATAGGATTTGTTGGCGATGGTGACCTATAAATATATGGGATTTTAAAGGCATTTTCAGAGGTACTTCAATACAAATTCTAGCATAACGACTCCTAGAGGTAGATGAGGTGCAAGTATCTATCTTAAGTAATTTGCCTAGTTTATTTCCTACTTGCTGGAGTATATGTTTGTCGTAGAATTCAGTAGGTAGCTCCGGTAGGCGTGACCATATGGTTGTGTAAGTAAGCTTTGCCTTGGATGCTAGAAATCTTGGTTCCCAATGTCTAATGGATAGGAAATGGCCTAATATGAACCATGGCCCTTCGTGTAGAGCTTTGGTTGTATTTTCTTGTCTTTGAAACTTGATGAGAAAGAAACGTTGCCCAGATCTATAAGGGATATGGATTCAGTGGGTTTCCACAATTGTTGTAATTTGTGTTTGAGTGTGAGGTGATTCACTTTTCTCCCAAAAACTTTAATAATTATGGAATGTTGCCATGAAGAGTAAAGTCGCTCTTTGTCTTCTATGGATAGCGGAATAAAATTTTCGACAGTGTTTATTAGAAGGTTTTCTTCTGCCATATCTATATGGGAAAGGGTTGTTTGGATGATTGGGATTGAAGTGTCATTGCTGTGTAGTAGGGTTTGAAGGAAGGATAGAGTAGGTTGGCTTTGGATTGGTTCATCAATGTTCATAGCATTTAAATTTGAATGTGAGTCCGGCGGGGAGGGGGGGCTGGGATTGGGATTGGAGCATGTTCTAAAATTTTGGATCATAAATGGTCTAGAGAGAGGTAAGAGCTTCTCTCACTTCGTGCTGGTGTTACAAAATTCGTCAAGCGTTTGATAAAGAAAATTGTCATAATTGCAAGTCTTTTTTTTTAGTTAAATTAAACAAAGGAACCTGATACCCAGAAAACCTTTTAAGACGAAAATGCATAAATTGAATATAGAGAGAGTAAAAACGATTTTCAAGTGTGGAATTTAAAAGAGATAGAAAACAAAAAATAATCTATTTCAAATTATTCGCGGGTTGGATCTGGTTTATCAAAATCAAATCAAACCAACTATATCAGTTTGGATTTGTTCGGTTTTGTCGGGTTTTTCGATTTTTTTTTTGTTACATGAAATATTATTTCAATCTTATTCTGTTAAATTTTTTATAAGCTAAAATATGTTTTAGTAAAATTGACAAACATATAATCTATTAAAATATTCTTATGGTAGAATTTTCTTAGTAACATATGATAGTTTTTTTAGCCACCTGATGTCACACCTCCTTTTTTACCACCCGTGAGGGGAGTAAGGGATTTTTTCCAATTAAAGTGACATTATTCGAAATAGAATTATTTTATTAATTTCAGAGTCGTCACTTGGATAATTTATAGTGTCCCAAGTCACCGGTTTATTTTAAATCCCAAATCGAGGAAATTTTCGACTTTATTTAAAAGTCTGCGAACCAGAAATTCTAGATAAGGAATTTTGTTAACCCTGGAGACGGTGTTAGGCATTCCCGGGTTCCGTGATTCTACCACGGTCGCTTAGCTATTTATACTTGGCTTAAGTTGTCTAATTACTTATTTTAGAACCTATGTGCATTTATCTTTTATCGCTTTTAATCACTTGATTTATTTGTAATTAAAGAATTGAGTTACGCGTACGTATACACATTTCCTTTGGCGCGTCAAAAATCATATCACGCGTACGTGTCCACAATTAATCACGCTTTACTAATATTAAGAAAGTTTTAGTCGAAGTTGCGCGAACGCATCCTTCGATTTATTATTAGAAATGAAATTCGTAATTATGTTACACGAACGTATACATAATCACAATAAAAGTCTAAGTTGAGCCTAAAGCAAAGCTACGAGTGTTTATAATTATTTAATATCTAAGTTGTAATACTAATAAGAGGGCCATAGATTATGGATTTTGCTTGTGTATGACACACCTTAATTTATTTTTTAACAAAGAAACTACGCTTAATTAAAATGGTCTAATGATATTCTTATCTAGAATGGATATAAACTTAGTAGACAACTATAATTATAAAGGGTTTGAAGTACATGTGCTAAGCCCTTAATTTTTAAAAGCGAATCTGGGCTTAAGCTTAACCCAAAAAAAACTGTTTAGAAGGGAAACTGGGCTCAAAATCAAGCCCAAAAGTAAGGCCAAGCAGGCGGTCAAGGAGCTTCCAAATGGGCCAGCAAATGCTAGGCCCAATCATGTACGATCATGCCTTGGGTAATAAAGCCCACATCCATGAATACCAAACAGACCATTTAGATATAAAAAAACTAAATACAACACAACTTAAAATTGGACCTATAATATGAATCAAATAATACATCAAACTCTGAACTGGGCTTAGGCCGGCTGCCTCATCTGGGCTACTGTCAAGCACAAATGAAGCTTCAGCTTTTCGAGCCAGATGTAACCCAATCATTTAACGGACCATTAAAGATCCAAAACAAAATTTATTTTTCCCATGCATTTGATTATCAGCAATTAACACTAACCATGAAGACTATAACTCAACCCATTCATGTATCAATCTCAATTTAAATTCCCAACTTCCTTAATCAAATAAAATTTGTATCTCTATGAAGCATACACCAACCATTCTAACATCTATCAACTAAATTAATAGGGTATTGAAATGACTAATCCTGTCAAGGGCTATACATAATTCAAAATCAAGGATATTCATACATATAGCTGAAACTAGTGACATGGAATCCCCAAATGCATAATACTTGAACAAAATTCTAGCAGAAACAGACTATACACAAAGAATTGAAGATCCAACATTATAAAGTATCCAGTCCTATATTACATATACATGAAGCCTTAAACACTTAAATAAAACCAAATTTCATTACAATCATAGATACATGCTCCCCAATTTCTCTGACCATTTAAAGGGTTGAGAAGAGTACCTGAATATCAAAATAAAGCAGAATGAAGTAAGGGTACAACACAACCAACTAATGAAAAACAGCAGCAATCCAGCGGCAAACAACCTTGATTCACAGCATATTTAAACCAGAAATCCAGCAGAGATTTTTTCTAAATTTTTGTGCTAAAAAATCAGAAACAAGCTAGCAAATGCAGAAAATTTTTGTGTCCTTTCTTAGGGTATAAATCTCTGTGTTTTCAGAACTTTTTTTTGTGCAGAGAAAATGCTGATAATCTCTGTTTGTGAATGAGGGAATGTTTTTCCTTTTATAGAGTGCACAAAAAGGCATCAAAAAGGAATATTCTAACCTAAAATTCTGAAATTCAGAATAGTACAACATCTTTTACAGTTGTCTGTCCTTTTTCCCACCCAAATTTCAGCATCTTTTGCTAAAATGGGGACAGCTGTCCAAAAACCTAGAACCTTCTGATATTAAACTATGTAGAATTCCAGTTTTACCCTTCCATTTGCTGGTTTATTTCAATTCTAACAAGCCTTGGCCTAAATTCTGATTTCAAAACTCTTGTGGAATCTCCTCGAATAATCCAGAAGATTCCTGCATTAGGGGTTCTAGGCTAGTTTCAAAGTCCTTTTAATTCTGAAAAGAATTTTAGGTTTAAGGGTATTTTAAGGCTTAATCCAAAACATTTACTCCTAGACTAGTGACTTAAACTTAAACAGGAAAACTGAATTTTAAAACCTTTATTTTAAACAAACAAAAACAGGGTGGTAAAGCCAAGAAAAAAGTCTAAAGATTAAACTAATCAAATTACCAATCAAACGAGTTAATCATCTATACTAATATTTATAAGGCTAAATCAATTAGGCCCAGAATTAAACTCAAACAACAATTTCAATCCCAAAACCTGCATGATTACTGAAAACGATATAGCATATTAAGAACTAATAACAAGGAAATAAGAAATCTGAAACCCTAGACTAACCAATTAGTTGACACTTAGCTACAAATTAAACCTAATCGACAGAAGAAAACAAGCAACATAATAGATGATCATGTAAAGAAAATTAAGCATAGCGGAAAACCTAATTACTGGTGATTTAAAACAGAACCCTTTTATACATGAAAGAAAATACAAAGATGAAACATATATCAAGAATAAGGAAAAGGAAAAAAAAGAAGAAGAAAGGACCTGAGGCTTTGGAGTAGGTAGTATTGAACTCGGCCGGATTTGAAAGGGGGAAATATGAACTTGTTTGTCCATTAATCGACTGTTCTTTGTTGAGAACAATCGGCTAATGGGCGCTTTGAGTTCATATAACCCCACCTTAAACAAAACTCGAGCAGGGACAATTAGGGTTTCCGAAATCTTAGATTTAAGATTCGACAAGACTGAGGCTGATTTGAGAGGAACCATGGGGATATTTGGGAAGAGGAGGAGAGAGGGATTGCATGGTTTGAGTTTGGGGTCATTTGGGTGATTTAGGGTTTTGGGGATTCCGATTTTATATTTAAGATTCGAAGGGTTTGATGAGGATTTAGGGAAAATGGTTAGGAGATTTGGAAAGAGGAAGGGACGGGGGTCACGGGGTGTTAATTTGGTGGTTTGGTGGTGTTTGGGGCATCGGAACCGCCATGAGGCGATTTCCGGTGGTGGTTGGCGGCGGAGATGGCGGGGGTTCTTGGGGCAGCTAGGGTTTGGTTTAGATACATAAGGGATGATGAAAATGAAAAGGGAAATGAGGGAAAAACCGGGTTTCGAACAGTTATATACCAAAACCTAAGCAGTTCCCAGCAGTTTAATTTGTGATGATCAATGGCTGGGATTCTTTGGGGTTAAAACGGAATCATTTGTTATTATGAGGGGACTTGGACTAGGTGGCCTTGTTTGAGGTTGGGTCTGGGTTATTTTTAAAGGAAAATTTGGGCCAGTTTTGGTGTAAAAATCAAACCAATTTCAGATGTCAAAAACCCCCTTCCCCTTTTATTTCCTTTTCTTTTCTTGTTTTTTCTTTTTAATTAAAATCCTAAATTAACCTAAATTGTGAAACTAACCAATTACCTAATTATAAAAAATTATAAAAATTACTTGATCCTAAATTAAAATAGAAAAATCAATAATCTAAAAAATTAAAAGGCAAAAAATGTAAAATGGGCCATTTTTGTGACTTCCATTTTTTAATAAAATAAATAATTAACTAATTAATCCTAAAAATATAAAAACAAAATCTAAATGCAATGCATGGTATTTTTGATATTTTTTTTATAATTTTAATAAAAGTTAAACGTGCACAAAATGTAAACAATTAATAAAATCCTACAAAATTAAATATAAAATGGCAAATAATTGGAAGAAAATCTATTTTCCTGGATTTTATAGGAGTAATTCATATAGGGCAAAAATACATGCTCACACCTGACAATAATATTTTATTGATGTACACTTTCAAAGTTAACCGAATTTAATAATTAAACAAAAAAATCAATATGATACCTATTAATGATATCTTCTATTTAATTTTAAATTATCAAAATTCCACTTCAAATACCAGGAAAGATTTAACAATTTAATAGATCTTGATATATGAATATGGAAGAACAAAGAAATTGACGCATTAGTAACACTTGGTAAGAAAGTGATCATACAACTTATTATTTAAAGTTAATAAAAATAGAGTATTTCATATTTAACTAAACATTACATCCCATAAGAGAATCACAAATATTTCTAGACATTTTTAAAAAAAAATCTATAAAAAGTCTTATATATATATATATATACACACACACAAATTTTTTTACTCAATACCAAACCAAACCAAATCAAACCAAACCAAACCTAATCGGGGGTTTTAATCGATTTTGTTTGACTTTTCGGTTTGGTGGCGATTTTCCGATTCGGGGTTGAGTTGTTATCTTCTTATATGATCTTTGGATAATTCTCATATTGTGAGACTTTTGAAGTTTGAATTAAATTCACAATCCATTTTTCTTACTTGATATCAAAGCCAAATCCATCCATATTCTAATTTACGCAATGACAATTTTCAATGTTATCTTTTTCACACTTTACAGAGAGGAGAGAGGTATTGGTGTGTTAGAAATGGCTCACGATTGGTTAAGAGAATAAAATGTTATCTCCTTTTATCCTTTCGAAAAATTTTCACATCATAAATTATTTTTCTTATTGAATTTGACCTAAAATCTATTTTTCTTTACAACAAACGATTGAAATGTTATTCCAAATGTTGAACTAACTAACTAGAAAAGAACAGAAAAATATGAAAGAAAAAATAACGGATGCTCTATTCTTTATGGATTTGTGCAGTTTAATGTACTGTAAGATATGTTATTCGGGCCCTCTAAAAATACTGTTATATTCATAATCCTTCAAAAATATTTTTTTAGAGAATTCGATATATTCGTAACATTTTTAAAGAGTTTGAGCAATATAGTTAACTCATACATGCCGACTAATTTAGCAAAATGAAACATTTGATGCCTTGGAAAAAATATTATTATTTTGTTAGTTTGTTGTATATATTACCAGACAAACAATTTAAAATTTTTGAATTGTAGAATAATGGTATATGACTAATTTTATTCCGTAAACCTCACATAGTCGCATTATCTGGGAAGCACGTTCCAATATGGACACATTTTAAAATCAAGAACTCAGTATTTGAAAATTGAAGCAATAACTAAAATGATTCGCGTTCATGACTATTGATAACTAATAGTGCATCAAATTATGTCGATGGAAATCAAAATTTGTTGCTTGTGAACGTCAGAAATATATCAAAACTGTAAGCACCAGCTTATTTTATGTCATGTTAAATTTTTACCAAAATATCTCTTTCATTCTATTCCGAATTACCTTTGTAATTTAACAAAATATCACTTCATTCTATTCCGAATTGTTAAGATTTTTTACTTTCGTAATGTATTTGGTGGAAACTAAAATAACCATGTGGACCAATATTATGATGACAGTGGCATGAGAGTTGAAGCAGTAAAGAAAGAATGATGATTAGAGAAGGTATGAATAATACCCACATCATCGTCTACGAAGGTACCGTGTCTATTATTTAAGAAATCAATTGACACCCTAATTATGCACGATTAGCTATTATTATTTAAATCGTTACAAATCACACACATAATAGGAAGTCAATGTAGTAAATACTAGTAACGGGCCAGAATTAAATAGGGTGTACGGCCATTACAAATTGTACTTCATAAAGTAATACTATCAATTGTCAATATTCTTATTATTCTCTGCCATTGAAAGATATTATTCTTTTTTATTGGAAGAAAACTGCAATCATTGTAAAAATTTTATTTTCTTATTCTTTCAATCTTACTTTCCTTATTTTTATTACTCTTTTATATTAAGAAAAGTGAAATAAAACTTGTTATTGAAAATCCGAATTAATTTTTTCATTTGCTTTGACCAAAAGTTAAAGATGAATCGCAAACAAATGAGCTTTAAGCCAATGTGTGACTGTTCCTATCAATTCTAACAACCTTTGAATTTAAACAAATGAGGTTTCAGCTTTCAAGGCAAGTTTGCGGTCAAGTAATGACCTCTTCCGAAAACAAAAAGAGATGGTAATGTATATACTCTCTTCTATCTTACGATTGCATTATTACTATTTAGAAAGTCAATTGATTCTTACAGTATTTATTTTGAATTATTAAAAATTATTGTAATAATCTTTTGCAAGTACATATTATATAGTTTTAATATGTTAATTTTACTTCAAAAATACAAATATCAATGTATACCAAATTAGGTGGTATGGTATGGTTAATTTAGCAAGAAATGAAAAGTAAAAGAGAGAAGGAAAAAGACAAATTTACGATTGGAGGATAGAGGCGACCTGGTTGCTGAGATGTCGCATGTCACTATCTCAGTTTAAAATTCGTATGTACCTAAAATAAGGAAATACTCTACATGTACCTAATACTTGTTTTCCAAAACTATATATATGGCGTATACAAACATACAATATATTCAGAAAAGCTCATTTCTGCTTTCCTTAGCTATAATCTATTGCTTCCTAATCATGGGTAGTTTGGAAGTTGAGAAGAAAACCATAGGCTGGGCTGCCAAAGATCCTTCCGGTGTTCTGTCACCCTATTCCTACACTCTCAGGTGCTTTAATTTGCATTATTATATTCTAATGAGTAGTTCATTGTTTTCTACTATAATAATTACGGAGTTGTATTATTATTTTCATTTACAGAAAGACAGGCCCTGAAGATGTTGAAATCAAGGTGTTGTGCTGTGGACTCTGTCATACTGATCTTCACCAGGTCAAGAATGATCTTGGCATGTCCAATTACCCCATGGTTCCTGGGTATTTACATTACTCTCTCGAGATTGGCATGTTGTGATCATGCATATACTGTTTTCTTTTTCTTTTTTTTAGGGTACTAATTTGCAGCTTTTGATATTGAGAGGAATTTTCATTATCTTGTATCAACAAAAGCTGTTTCACCAATTTTAACGGCTCTACTCCGCTAATATCATATTCTAAGAACCAGCCAGTAAAGTAGAACAGCACACTGAGGCGCAGGGGCGGATGTAACCCTATAGTAACGGATTCAATTGAACCCATAACTTTCGTCATGGGGCATAAATTTATGTGCAAAAATTCACTGAAATTGCAATAAATTATAGATACGAACCCATAACTTTAAAAATATAATGAGTTCGAACCTTAAAAGTTGAATCATAGAATTTAAATCCTGGATCCGCCTTTGCTGTGGTGGAGTATTAACCATCTGGAACCCTTGAAGTATTAGAACATTAATGAACAAGTCACAAGTATATTGATTATTATTGTTGATGAGTCTGAAGATGTGTTTTGTTAAACATCCTAATTAGTGAGTTTATGTCGACCATAGTTCTTTCCATGCCCTTAGTTAACTTTAAAGCACCATTTCTGGTTAGGCCAAGACTCCAATCAGTTGTATGTAAAAATTGTACGGACGCCTTATTTGGTCGATCCCATTTAACCTATACCCATTTTTTAAAACTTTTAACTTGTACCCACTTTTTAAATAACTTCAGCTCCCTTTCTCCTCCTCCTTCTCCTCTTTCATTTTCTTCTTCTTCTTCTTCTTCTTCTTCTTCTTCTTCTTCTTTTTCTTTAGGGGCTCTCATTCTTATTTAATTTTAGAACAATATAAAAACCTACGATTTTGGCATCATTGAAATTTCCAAGTTCGCTGTTATTCCTCAATTGACTGGTTAGATGATGGCTGGTGAATGGTGATAAAATTGCATTTGCTCTTTCTGTGTGATTAATTGTGTCATTTAAAAAAACTAATAGTACTACCTAAATGGCTGTTTCTTTAGAAAAAAAGAATGATGAGCAATGAAGAAGCAGTTAGGTTTCCCTCATATTGATCCTAATTCATGCTATGCCGTATGTTGCGAATAGCTAACGAGCATCTTCTTATTGCCTAGATTGCTCAAAAATGCTTAACAACAATGGACAAAATGCTATGCATGTTGCTATATTGAACACTCTATAGCTGAAGTTTCCCTGTTACAAAGACAAAAACTTCAGCTCTAGAGCTGAAGTTTTTGTGTTGTAACTGGAAACTTCAGCTCTAGTATGTAATATTAATAGGTGGTAAAAAAACTTCAGCTCTAGAGCTAGAGCTGAAGTTTTTGTGTTGTAACGGGAAACTTCAACTCTAGTATGTAATATTAATAGGTGGTAAAAAAACTTCAGCTCTAGAGCTGAAGTTTCCCAGTTACAACACAAAAACTTCAGCTCTAGAGCTGAACTTCAGGCCCGCTACTAGAATGCTGAAGTTTTGCGTGATTGCCTTTGCTACTTCAGCCCCGTATGCTGAAGTTATGCGAAAAAGCGGGTACGCTTGCAATTTTTTTTGCAAAGCGGACACAAGTTAAAATGTGACACAAAAAGCGGGTATAGATGCAAATGCCCCAGTTGTATATGAGACTTGACAAACCTAATGACTCTATGATCATTCTTGTGGCTGTGATATGATAATCTTTTGAATTTCTCTTTTTTTGGCTGAAAAAGTAGATCTCTTAATGTTCCTTAGGAAATATAGCAAAATGTACGCGTGATGACTTCTCTGCGTGGCCATAATGCCAAACAGAACACATTGGCGTAACCTTAGGACCACATACATTCACTGCTTCTTTTGCTGAACAAAGTCAATATTTGGACTTCAATTGGATACAGTAAATTTAACAATTTATTCTTTACCACTATCTGATGATCTTATCCCTTTTGAACTTTTTTGGCTGTGATAAAGACATGAAGTGGTTGGTGAAGTTGTGGAGGTTGGATCCAATGTCGCCAAGTTCAATGTGGGAGACACTGTTGGAGTAGGCGTGCTCGTCGGATGTTGCAGGAGCTGCCGCCCTTGCAACCAAGACATTGAGCAATACTGCAATAATAGGATCTGGAGCTACAATGATGTCTACTCTGATGGCAAACCTACCCAAGGCGGATTTGCTACTTCTATGATTGTTGATCAAAAGTAAGCCTAGAAATTCTTGAATTAAAACCAATGTGACTGGAATTAAGAAACCAGTATGATTCATGTTTGTTTCTCCAATGTACAGGTTTGTGGTAAAAATTCCAGATGGTATGTCACCAGAACAGGCAGCACCTCTTTTATGTGCAGGGTTGACAGTGTACAGCCCATTGAACCATTTTGGATTGAAACAAAGTGGATTAAGAGGAGGCATTTTGGGATTGGGAGGAGTGGGACATATGGGAGTGAAGATAGCAAAGGCGATGGGGCATCATATTACTGTTATTAGCTCTTCTGACAGGAAGAAAGAGGAGGCCTTGGAACATCTTGGCGCGGATGAGTACCTCGTTAGCTCGGACACCACACGGATGCAAGAGGCTGCTGATTCACTTGACTACATCATTGACACTATCCCTGTGTTCCACCCTCTTGAGCCTTATATTTCTCTCCTCAAACTGGATGGCAAATTAATCTTGATGGGGGTTATCAATACCCCCATGCAGTTTATCACCCCCATGGTTATGCTCGGGAGGAAGACAATCACTGGAAGCTTCATTGGGAGCATGAAGGAAACAGAGGAAGTGCTTGAGTTCTGCAAAGAAAAAGGGCTGACTTCCCAGATTGAGGTGGTGAAAATGGATTATGTCAACACTGCCATGGAGAGGTTGGAGAAAAATGATGTCAGGTACAGATTTGTGGTCGATGTTGCTGGAAGCAAGATTGACCAGTAATAACATCAAGAAAAGAAAACTGACATGGTTCACCAAACAAGACTAGATAATGTAATGAAAGTGACCAATTCTGAATCATTTTGTGAGAAGTTACATACTTTGTTTGTTCTTGTGTCTTTTCTATTGTATTTTGTGATCAAGAGTCACAGTTCTGTCTTTCAATGTCCTTTATAATGTAATGGATTTCTAAAAGAAGACTTTGAAGAAGTTGTTTGTACTTATTTTTCATCAGCATGTGTTGTGCGGCTATTTGGTAAGCAACCTCCACTTCCAACCAAAAGCTCGTGAGTTCGAGTCTCCCCAAGAGCAAGGTGAGAAGCTCTTGGAGGGAAGGATGCCGGGGGTCTATTTGGAAACAGCCTCTCTATCCCAGGGTAGGGATAAGGTTTGCGTACACACTACCCTCCCCAAACCCCACTAAATGGGATTATACTGGGTTGTTGTTGTTGTATGTGTTGTGCGGCTATTGCTGCTAATATTGAAATATATCAAACCTTGTTTGGTACTTGAAACCGGCCTCTCTTCTCTTGACAGAAGCTCACGAAAGTATTGCCTCTTTGATATTACTTTTTGAGTTTAACCCCTCCTGATGCTAGGTGTGCACGTGTGTGTTTTGATGATTAACAAACTAGGATTGATTGTGTTGAAAGAACCAGGTTTCATGAACAAGTTGGGGAGACCATGCTTTTGTGAGAGCTTTCTAGTGAAGGAACCAGGTTCCTCGACTTCTTCCTCATCCACATTAGACATGGAATTGACTAATATGAATACAAATTGGATACCTTAGAGAAACCTATTTACGCGCTACAAAGAAAATATTACTTGGAGGAATTCATGTTGGGTTTAAGCTTGTTAAAGTTTAAAATAGAGTGAATGGAAACAACAACAACAACAATAACTACCCAGCATAATCCCACCAAGTGGGGTCTAGGGAGGGTAGGATGTACGCAGCCTTACCCTTACCGTGGAAGGGTAGAGAGACTGTTTCCGAATGACCCTCGGCTAAAAAAGTGAAGGAAGCCCTGATAGCAAGACAAATAGTTAGAAAACTAAATCGGAGATAACAACAAAGAATAGCAAGATAGTACCGATAACAAGTAATATCAAGACAGTATATTTAGACAGATAAGTCCAAGGCAACACACGAGAATATGACGAAGTCCTGCTAGCAAACTACGGAATTACCGAAGGTAAGTAGTAACAGAACAAGACACGCGGCTATAGCAAACTAAGGAAAAAAGGGTACCATACTAGTAGGGAAGACAAAGGGAAACACCCGACTACCTACTAACCTTCCACCCTAATTTTCCACCTCCACACCCTTCTATCTAGGGTCATGTCCTCGGACAGCTCAAGCTGCACCATGTCCTGCCTGATCACTTCACCCAAGACTTCTTAGGTCTACCTCTACCCCTCCTCTCACCTCCCAAGGCCAACCTCTCACATCTCCTGACTGGGGCATCTATGCTTCTCCTCTTAACATACCTAAACCATCTCAACCTTGCCTCACGCATCTTTGCCTCCACAGGGGTCTCTCCCACCTTGTCCCGAATAACTTCATTCCTAATTCTATCCAATCTAGTATTCCCACACATCCATCTCAACATCCTCATATCCGCTACTTTCATATGCTGGACATGTGACTTTTTGACTGGCCAACACTCTGCCCCATACAACATAGTCGGTCTGACCACTACCTTGTAGAACTTACCCTTAAGTTTCAACAGCACATTCTTATCACACAAGACACTGAAGCGAGCCTCCACTTCGTCCATCCTGCTCCGATATGGTGAGTAACATCCTCATTTATCTCCCCATTCATCTGAATTATAGATCCCAGATATTTGAAACTCTCTCTCTTGGGAATGACTTGTGTATCGAGTCTCACATCCCCGTCCGCCTCCTCGGTAAAACCACTGAACTTGCACTCCAAGTATTCTGTCTTGGTCCTGCTCAACTTGAAACCCTTAGACTCTAGAGTATGTCTCCAGACCTCCAGCCTTTCGTTAACGCCACCTTGCGTCTCATCAATCAAGACTATGTCATCCGCAAATAACAAGCACCAAAGTACCTCCTCTTGGATGTGACGCGTCAAAGAATCCATCGCCAGGGAAAACAAAAACAGGCTGAGTGAATGGGAAATAGAGGAAAAAAATAAAATATTTGAATTTTCCTCTTTGAAAAAGGGACATTGTCCAATATTGGAGGAGGAAAATACAATTGCTCTTCTTCTAACTCTTAAAGAGTTGAGATTAGGCAAGACTCCCGCCGCCGCCGTCGTCACTCGGTTTTGGATTTATCCGTTTTTGTAATGGTAAATTAATTTTCCCCCGCATTTGATTTTCCCATTTGATTTTGCGTAAATAGTCATTTACATAATGGCCGTTTTATGCGAACAGTCATCCTGAAGAGTTGCACCTCTTCATTTGAACTCAACCTATTGTCTATAAATACCAGGCTATTCCCTCAGATTTTCCTTTACGAAATTTTGAATTGTCCTTCTTTCTTCTGCATTGTTTTAACTGAAAGAAAGCAACAGTAGGTGTGATTTGCTACCAATCATTGTGTTTGCTGAAACACTAGCATTTGCAGTACCGTTATACCAGTGTATAGTCTGTTCTATCCTGGGAGGAAATAATCCTAAACCTTGGGTACTAGGAGGGGATTAAGTTCCTTAAGAAAATACTGTGAATTCAATGGGCTCGGATTAAATTCTACTTCTTCTACATTTATGTTTTTTATGTTATTGTATTTCCAGAATTACTTTGCAAATACAGATTACCAACAAGCTTAAGGAACTTAACATATTCTGTATTTGTATTGTATATACTATTCTGGAGACTAAAACCTGTATGGTTTTGTACTCCCAATTTAGAGATTAAAGCTTTCGTGATTTTCTACTCCATTTTTATATCTTAACTGTTTTTATTATTATATGTTATTTCAAGATTAAAATCCTAGCGATTTTCTATTCCATTGGACATTAAAATCTATGTGATTTCTACTCCAGTTTTATTCGGTTTGAAGATATAAAAACTTCACTCTATATTAAATATTTGGTTGTGTCATTTTTTTTATACAGAAATGACGAATGAGAATGGAAACCAGCCTGTTTCTATGGTGACTGCCAATACATCGACAAGCCGAACAACACTGATATTGGCATCGGCTCCCACAGAAAAGTTCGAAAATTTTTTCGGGATTGATTTCAAGAGGTGGCAGTAGAAGATATTCTTCTACTTAATGACTTTAAGTTTACTGAAGTTCATTAAGGAGGATGTTCCTATTCTTCCTGACGAAACTCCAGAGAATGAACGCTTCCTCGTGACTGAGGCGTAGAAGCATTCTGGTTGTTTGTGCAAGAATTACATTCTTAGCGGGCTGGAGGACGATATGTATAATGTCTATACTAATATGGGGACATCAAAAGAACCGTGGATTGTGCTTGAAATGAAATACAAAACTGAGGATGCCAGGTTAAAGAAATTTGTTGCCACAAAATATTTGGACTACAAAATGGTAGATAGCAAGTCTATTATTACCCAAGTCAAGGAATCGCACGTGATTATTCATGATCTCCTTGTTGAAGGTATAGGTCGAATTAATACTTTTGTTGAAAGTATTAATTATATTATTATTACTAATATAATTTTCATCGAAGGTCTTATTATCAATGAAACATTCCAAGTTGCATCGATGATTGAGAAATTGCCTCATTTGTGGAAGTTCTTCATAAATTACTTGAAACACAAACGTAAAGAGATGTCGCTCGAGGATCTCATTGTTCGGTTGAGGATCGAAGAGGACAACAAAGCTGTTGAAAAAAGGGTCGTGGAAACTCAGCAATAATGGGAGCAAACATTGTTCAGGACACTCGACAAAATAATAAAAAGAGAAAGAAGCCTTATGGACCAAAAAGTAACCCAAGCAAAAAGCGATTCAAAGAAATTGCTACAACTGTGGGAAAGCTGGACCCAAATTGCAAATTGTCGTGCTCTAAAGAAAGATAGGAAGAAGAGTTAAGCAAACATGGCTGAAAAGCACGAGATAGTGATGACTTGTGTGCTATACTGTCTGAATGCAGCCTGTTGGGAAATCCAAAGGAGTGGTGGATTGATTCTAGATCCACTCACCATGTTTATATTGTTACAGAAGCGTTTTCTACATATGATCCCGTACCAAAGAGACACTTTCTATGGAAAATTCTGCAATGGCCAAGGTTGAAGGATGTGGCAAGATATTTTTGAAAATGACTTCTGGCAAGGTGGTGACTCTGAACAACGTCCTTCATGTTCTTAAAATTAGGAAGAATTTAGTCTCTACTGCACTTCTCGTCAAAAATGGGTTTAGGTGATTTTTTGTATATGATAAGTTTGTAATAAGTAAGAACGAAATATTTGTAGGAAAAGGTTACCTCACTAAGAGCCTTTTAAAACTGAATGTAATGGTCGTTGAGAATAATAAAATTCAACTTCTTCTTACTTACTTGAATCAAATGATTTATGGAATATACGTTTGGGATATGTTAATTATAAAACCTTGGAAAAAATGATTAATTTGAAAGTATTGCCTAAGTTTGAATGCGACAAATCAAAATATCAAATATATGTGGAATCTAAGTATGTTTAACATCATTATAAGTATGTTGAAAGGAATTCAATTTCTTTAGACTTAAATCACATATATTTGCGACATAAAGTCAATACAATCTCGAGGTGAAAAGTAGTATTTTATAACTTCTATTGATGATTGTACACATTATTGCTATGTGTACTTACTTAGTAGTAAAGATGAAGCAATAGATGCATTTAAGAAATACAAAAATGAAGTTGAAACGCAACTAACAAGAAAATTAAAATGATAAGAAGTGATAGGGGTGGTGAATACGAATCTCATTTTGAAGAAATATGTTTAAAATATGGAATTATTCATTAAACAACAGCCCCTTACACGCCCCAATCCAATGGGGTTGCCGAAAAAAATAATCGACCATTAAAAGAGATGATGAACGCTTTGTTGATAAGTTTTGGTTTACCATAGAACTTGTGGGGGGAAGCCATTCTTACGGTTAACCGGATACTTAACCGAGTACCTCATAGCAAAACACAATCCATTCCATATGAAAAATAGAAAGGAAGTAAGTCTAACTTGAACTATTTTAAAGTGTAGGAATGTTTGGCAAAAGTGCAAGTTCCTAAACTCAAAAGGGTAAAGATAGGACCAAAAACCGTTGATTGTGTTTTCATACGATATGCAACCAATAGTAAAGCATATCGATTTCTAGTTCATAAATCAGAAAATCCCGACATTTATAATAATACGGTTATAAAATCAGATAATGTTGAATTCTTTTTATATATAAAGGAATGTGAGTCGATTGGTAAAAGATCTAAATGTAATGACCGTTCAGTCATTTCGAGTGTTGTAGCCTCGTTCCCTCATTTACTACTTATTCTGTGCTCAATTGCTGTTATGTGACTTATCGGGGTGTTGGTTTGGTTTTGGGGATGTTTCAGAATGAATTGGGACCCTTAGGCCCAGGGTGGGAAGCCTAAGTTGAAAGAGTTAATCGGATATTGACTTTTGTGTAAACGACTCCATAATGGAGTTTTGATGATTCTGATAGCTCCGTAAGGTGATTTTGGACTCAGGAGTGTGTCCGAATTATTGTTTGGCTTGAATTGGCGTAAGTTGGAAAAATAGAAGTTTGGAGAGTTGACAAGTTTGACTGAGAGTTGACTTTGTGGTTACCAAGCTCATATATTTGTTCCGAAAGTTGGAATCGGTCAGTTGCATCAATTATAACTTGTGTGCAAAATTTGAGGTTGATCGGAGTTGGTTTGGTATACTTCGGCATTAGTTTTGAAAGTTAGAAGTTCATTAGGCTTGAAACAATGTGCGATTCATGATTTTAGGGTTTGTTTATCGTGAAAATGGTAACAACAATTAAATTTGTAAATGGGATTCTAAAAATACGTAATCTATTCCCGAGCTAGTTGTTAGAGCAGTTGATGCTAAGAATATGGAATTTAATGATAAAACGCAAGCTAAGACGAGGCAGTAATCAAATCGAGGAGTCTGTGGTTCGGATGCATAATTAGTCAATGGGGACCTCTGGGTCGAGCTCGAGGTATCGGGGATAGTTAGGGATGGGATAACAATTGAGGATATAATTAAACAAGGCTCTTCGCAGCCAATACTGAGCAATATGATGAAGAACTAGCAAGAAAGCAATGGAGATTAAGGCGACTTCGGGCCAGCGAGAACAAGCAAGTTAGAAAGAAAAGAAAGAGAGAGAGAGAGTGAGATATTATTGCACTTGTGGAGAAATTGAGCAACATCAGCCCCTTACAAAGTGGCATGGATTTCCCTTATATAGGAGAGGGAATACCATATAGTACAAAATGTATTGAATGTAAAGACATGGGGATTGGACGTCTAGGCATGGTACTAGTGCCTATTGACTCTAGCCATTTGCCTCGGGAGTCCCCCATCTTCGTAACCTCCATTGGGTCGTGGACGATCCTCGAGGGAGGGAGCTCGATGGTGATCCCACAACCTCGAGATGCCGATATGACTTTCCGAATATATCTTAATGACGGGAAATAAATCCCCCTGATTTCATCGCATACAGTGTTGTTTGATGTGATTTGGCACTTTGAGCTAGTTCCTATGATGTTTTAGGACTTGTTGGTATGTTTGGTTGAGGTCCCGGGGGCCTCGGGTGTGATTTGGTTCATGTTTGGCGCATTTCGGAACTTTGGAGGCCTCTGATTTTTGCTGTGCTGGTTTCCTTATATGCGATCACGAGTGGAGGATCGCGATCACAAAGAGTGTTCTAGGAAGCTGGGGATTTTGTGTTATGCCTTTGTGAGAGAGTGTCTGCGAATGTTGAGCCTGGGGAGTCACTAAATCGCGTGGGGTTATTCACGTTCGTGAAGAGGAATCTTTGCACCATAATATTTTGTGCTTCATAAAAGCGAGGTATTTTCCGCGTTCGTGAAGAAGAGGCATCTGGGCAGAATATAAGTTTCCAAAAATAAAGGTTAGAGTAAAATTTCATGATTAGACTTTAGGAGCCCGGATTGAGGCGATTCTTGGAGGGATTTTCAAGGAATTGATTAAGGTAAGTGATTCTAGCTCGTATTTGGTTAATATACAAGAATTTATTATTGTTTTTATCATTTAATTAGTGTTTTAGGTTGTAAAAATTGGGGAAAATTGTACAAACTTCATAGGCTTTAATTTGATGATTTGAAGGTTGAATTGTGATCGGATTGAGTAATTTTGGTATGGTTGGACTCGTGGTTGATGGGTGTTTGGATTTTGTTAATTTCTTCGGATTTTGAGACGTGGACTAGAGGTTGATTTTCTGAGTTGACTTTATGATTTTTGTTAAAGAAGTCATAAGGAATTGATTCCTATAGCTAGTATTGATTTTATTGAATTATGTGTGGCTAGATTAGAAGAATTCAGAGGCCGAGTCGCGAGGCAAGGGATTATTGGAGTAGAGATTTGCACGGTTTGAGGTAGGCTGTAATTACGTGTTTTAGTCGCTTATCACACTCAAATTTACTGCACTTTAATTGATTTTGAGCTTTAATCGCTAGTGTTTTGTACTTATTGCGTGTTTTATGCCTAGTAAGAGTGATTTCGAGTGATGTAGATGTTATGGAGCTAATTCGAGTGATTTGAAACTTTGAAGTCTAAGTAAAAGCCCAAAGTATTAAGTCGGGTTCGCGTTCGGGGGTCGAGGACCAAGCCTGGATATCACAAAGCAAGCAAAACGAATTACTCTGAGAATTTTCCACAACCGCCTTATTTTGTTGCTGCCTTCAAAGTGCATAGTCCCTGATTTCTTTGGTTCGTTTGAACTTTCTATTATCACCTAATGCTTGTTATCCCTAGTCAACCCCTTTGAGCCTTTAGCCTTTCTCTATTGGTAACCATGCTACAGGCCTTTACCCGTTTAGTCGATAATCCTCTCTTGGCACTAGGACCTTCCTTAACACTCTTATGAAATAAGTGGCTTAAGGCATAAGTTTGGGGGGAAAAGTTGAGGAATCTAAAAGAGGTATCAAGGCACCAAAAAGAGAGAAGAAATGATCTCTATGAAAAGAGAAGGAAAGAAAAGAAAAGAACAAAAAGAAAAATGCCAAAAAGGAAATAAAAAGGAAGGTTGATGAAATCAAAAAGAGGCAACTATCTCTAGTATGAGCATCAAGGGAGAAAAAGAATGAAATGAACAATAAAGAGTGATATCAAGTCTCTCTAGCCCCCAGGGAAAGGAAATGCCTCTAAGAGTTAGTAAATGTGAGCCAAGAAATGAAAAGGTTGAGTGCTTAAGAAAGGTTGTAACTACTTATCCCATATGATATCCTACCCCAATCCAAAAGCCTTCATTACAACCCTAAAGAAGTTCTACTTGATTTTGAACCGAGTGAGCTTACATTAGTGGTGATCTACATGAGGGGCAAGCCTATGGTATTTGAAGTCTTACTTGTTACATTCCTTTGTGACAGAAGAGTGAATCCTTTATTGCTCTAGTCATTGAGTGATAATTCTTGAAGTGAGAATGGAAAATGGAAGGTATAGGAGGAAGAGTTTGGAGTCCACCATGATCTATATGATAGAACAAGAGTCCTTGATGAGTGAAGTCAATTCTTGATGCTCAAATGTTACACTAGACTTATATGCACATAACATAAGGTTTGTCACCTTGTTGTAATGCATGAGTATTATGAGTAATTGTTGGTCCCAACTGAGTATGAATGGCTTACAATTGACTCTTTTGAAATGATCTTCACTTAGTGAAGGTGGGAACTAATTTATTTGCTTGATGACAAGACTTACGTTTGGGGGAGTTGATAAGTGTAGATTTTAACAACTTATTAGTACCTTCTTGCTTTAGTTTTAGTCCAAAAGTATTGATTCTTGTTCCTAAAACTAATGAAATTGTACAAATTGCAGGCACGTTGGAGGATTGGACCTTAACGAAGAATTCGAACTCAAAAAGTAGTATTCCAGCTCAATAAGGCAAGAAGGAGTGCATCAGGCCGAAATGCGGTTCGCAGAAGTAATTCTGCGATCGTAGAAGAAAGTGCGGTCCGTAGAAATACACTTGTGGCCGCAAAGAAGACGCTTTAGCCTCAGAGGAGTTTCTAAAAAGCGGGAGCCACAAAAGATGGTTGCACTGACAAGATTGGAAAAAGTTCAGAGAAGGTGCAAAAAGACCAAGTAGGAAGCCTTTCCAAAATGCGGTTCGCACATGGAAAAGTGTGACCGCAAAAGATGAAGTGCAGCTGCAGTTGGAATTGTGAGGCTGCAGATTTCTTTGCACATGGAATTGTGCGGCCGCAGAGCCTCTCGAAGAGCATTTTTGTTAGTGAATTTTAGGACACTATAAATAGATGGGAAATGCTTTTTAGGGCAAGTTTTGAATTGTAATGAGCTGTAGTGGTTATATTTTGCTGTTTTGGGGGAAGTTGTGACTATTTTTGGTGAAAAATCATTATTTTATCATTTAATCTTAGATTATGGCTTTAATAACTTCTTCTTCTTCTTCTTCTTCTTCTTCTTCTTCTTCTTCTTCTTCTTCTTCTTCTTCTTCTTCTTCTTCTTCTTCTTCTTCTTCTTCTTCTTCTTCTTCTTCTTCTTCTTCTTCTATCTCCTGCTTTCCTGATTCGGTTGAGGTTGGTGGCTGTGATTGCTATTTCCTAGCATGAGTAGCTAGATTTTCTCTAAGATTGTGACCCAACCCTAGTGTGTAAACCCTATGGGTAATTAATTTTAGTGCTTTTTTATGATTGGTTATTTATTGTTTACCCTTTTTATGCATTATTTTTAGAATTAGTGGTTGCAAATATTGATTCTTGCCTATTTGACTAAGTCCTTGCTTGAGAAATAAGGACTTAGTCTAGGAAAACTTAGCTAACAAGAAATTGGGATAGTTAAGGTTTTGGCTAATCTAATTACAGGGTTTGAACTAGAGATAGGAAAAACCGTCCTTGCTTGAGAACTAGGGACTTAGTCTAGGAAACTTGGCTAACAAAAAATTGGGATAGTTAAGGTTTTGGCTAGTCTAATTATAGAGTTTGAACTAGAGATAGAAAAAACCCGACTTGCGCTCATATCAATTGTTTGAATTGACACCCAATTGGACTTGAGAAAGCTAATTTGGGCATAACCACTATATAACCAAGAGGTATTAAGTGGGTAATTGAGAGTTGAGAGTTATAATAAACTCCGATCAACAAAACAAGTATTTACGCGATTCACCCATTAGGGTAACACCTAGGTGAAGGTTACATCTCTAGGCTTTTCCCATTTGATTTGAAACATCAAAAACAAGTATTCGCTTTCTAGTTTCATCTAATTAGTTTAAATTTGTTAGTGTAAATTTTAGAATTGGAAAACAACCACCCTTTGTTTGGAAGTGCAATTAAGTTGTTTCACGTGCTCTCGTCAAGTATCTACTCTAACACCCCTTACAAACTCCCTGTAGAATTCGACCCCGACTACTGTTGGGTACTATTATATCAATGACCGTTTCCACTCACTATTGAGTGAGGATTGGACATGGACAAAAAACTTGATAGAATAGGTGGTAATTCAAGTCTGTAGGCCACCTCTCTAACCCTCTGAAGCACCTCAAAAGCACCAATATACTGAGGGCTCAAGTTGCCCTTCTTCCCGAACCTCATCACGCCCTTCATGGGCGAAACTCTGAGCAAAGCCTTCTCACCCGCCATATATAAAATATCACGAACCTTCCTATTAGCATAATGCTTTTGCCTAGATTGTGCTATACAGAGCCGCTCCTGGATCAATTTCACCTTCTCCAAGGCATCACAGACCAAATCAATGCCCAACAACCTAGCCTCCCTAGGCTCGAACCAACCAACTGGAGACCGACATCTCCTCCAATACAAGGCCTCATAAGGAGACACTTGGATACTCAAATAAGCTTTTTTTGTAGGCAAATTCTGCTAATGGAAGAAACTGATCCCATGAACCTCTAAAATCAATGACATAGGCCCGTAACATGTCCTCCAAGATCTGAATAGTGCCTCGGACTGCTCGTCCATCTGGGGATGAATTATTATACTCGGCTCTACCTATATGCCCAACTCTTGCTGCACCGCTCTCCAAAACAATGATGTAAATTGAGTGCCTCGATCCGAGATAATAGGCATAGGCACACCATGAAGGCGAACAATATCATGAATGTAAATTCGAGCCAGCTGCTCCAAAGAGTAGGTAGTCAGAACTGGAATAAAATATGTAGACTTGGTCAATCTATCCACAATAACCCATATTGAATCATATTTCTTCAAGGTCCGTGGAAGTCCAACTACGAAATCCATGGTGATATGCTCCCACTTCCATTTCGGAATATCAAGCCTTTGAATCAAACCACCGGGTCTCTAATTTTATACTTCACCTGCTGACAATTCAAACACCGAGCAACATACTAAAAATATCTTTCTTCATTCTCCACCACCAATAGTGCTGCCTCAAATCTTGATACATCTTCACGGCATCTGGATGAATGGAATACCGTGAATTGTGGGCTTTCTCAAGTATCAACTCTTGTAACCCATCCACATTTGTAACACAGATCCAACCCTGCATCCTCAATACCCCATAATGTCCTATTGTAACCTTTTTAGCATCATCGTGTTGCACCATGTCCTTCAGGACAAGCAAGTGGGATCATCGTACTAATGTGCCTTGATGCGCTAAAACAAAGAAGACCGTAAAACCATGAAGCAAGAACACGACTAGGCTCTAAAATATCCAAACTCACCAAGTGATTGGCCAAAGCCTGAACATCCAATGCTAACAGTCTCTCCCTGACTAGAATATAAGCAAGGCTTCCCATATTCTTAGCCTTCCTACTCAAGGCATAAGCCACCACATTGGCCTTTCTTGGGTAATAAAGAATGGTAATATCATAGTCTTTTAGTAGTTCTTACCACCTCTACTGCCTCAAGTTCAGATTCTTTTGCTTGAATAAGTGCTGAAGACTCCTACGATCCGTGAATACCTCATATGACACACCCTAAAGATAATGCCTCCAAATCTTCTTCAACGCGTGAACAATGGCTGCCAACTCCAAATAATGAACATGTTAGTTCTTCGCATGGGGCTTCAACTAACGCGAAGCATAAGAAATAACTCTATCTTCCTACATCAATACACATCCAATGCTAATCTATGATGCATCATAATAAATAGTATAAGACCTGATCTGAAGGTAAAACCAGAAATGGAGTTGTAGTCAAAGTAGTCTTGAACTTGTGAAAGCTCTCCATCATTCATCAGACCACCTGAATGGGGCACCCTTCTGGGTCAATCGATTCAATGGGGTTGCCATGGACGAGAAACCCTCCACAGAATGGTGATAATACCCGACCAAACCAGGGAAACTCTGGATCTCAGTAGCAGTAGACGGACTAGGCCAACTCTAAATTGCCAAAATCTTCTTTGGGTCTACCTTAATCCCCTTACTGGACACCATGTTCCCCAAAAATGCCACCGAATCAAGCCAAAACTCACACTTAGAGAATTTATCATATAGCTTCTCCTCCCTCAAAATCTGGAGAATCATCCTCAAGTGTTGTACATGATCCTCCAGGCTGTGAGAATACATCAATATATCATCAATAAATATAATGATGAAAGAATCAAGATACGGTTGAAACACATTGTTTATCAAGTGCATAAAGGTTGTTGGGGCATTCGTCAGCCCAAAAGACATCACCAGAAAGTCATAGCGACCATAGCTAATCATGAAAGCCGTCTTCAGAATGTCTGAATCCCGGATCTTCAGGTGATAGCACCCCGACCTTAAATGAATCTTCGAGAACACTCTAGCACCCTAAAGTTGATCAAAGAAGTGCGCAGTAGTGGGTACTTGTTATTAAATGTAACCTTGCTTAACTGGCTGTAGTCAATAAACATCCTCATAGTATATCCTTCTTCTTCACAAAATGAACCGGCGCATCCCACGGAGACACACTAGGCCTGATGAAGCCCTTATCAAGCAACCTTAAAGTTGTTCCTTCAGCTCCTTCAACTCTATAGGTGCCATACGATACGATGAAATAGAGATGGGTAGAGTGACTGACACCAGATCAATACCAAAATCAATGTCCCTATTGGGTGGCATGCCCGACAGGTTTACTGGAAACATATCTGAGAATTCTCTCATTACCAGAACTGACTCCACGGTAGGAGTGTCAGCACTAACGCCCATCACAAAGGCCAAGTACGCCAGACACCCCTTCTCAACTATCTATTGAGACTTTAAGTATGAAATCACCCTACTCGGAACATAATCTAGGGAACCTCTCTACTCAACCTAGGCAACCCCAGTATCGTCAACGTCACAGTCTTAGCGTGACAATCAAGAATAGCGTGACATGGTGACAACCAATCCATGGCAAAAATCACGTCAAAATCAACCATGCTAAGTAGTAAAAGATCAACCCTCATCTCATACCCCAATAGCCACCACACACGACTGATACACATGGTCCATAATAATAGAATCACCCACCGGTGTAGATACATGAACAGACACAACTAAAGAATCATGGGGAATATCCAAATAACAAGCAAAGTATGATGACACATATGATTAAATGGAACCAGGGTCAAATAACACTAAAGAATCCCTGTGGCATACTGAAATAATACTTGTAATCACGATGTCAAAAGTAACTCCCTCCAGCCTGGAAGGAAATGCATAGAAACGTTCTTGACTACTGCCTGAACGACCTCCCTTCTAGGGCGACCTCATGTTGACAGTGCCCTAACCATAGCTGGTTGTGCGGGTGGTGTACTGTTGGTGCTGAAATCATAGGCTGAGAGCTCTGCTATAGAGCCCTACTCTACAGTCTGGGGCAATTTCTCTTGAGATGACTCAAATCCCCGCACTCAAAATAACCTCTCCTATAATGGAGCTGCTGACCCTGATAATCTGAATAACTTCCTGTGGAACCCTGCGTAGATGGAGCATGGTAAGAACTCTATTCTAGTAGCGTATTGAATGACGACTAAGCTGGGTGTGCACTGTAGGAATTGTGGCTAACTGAACAACCATGATGAACATGGCAAGCTGTCTAAACGGGTCTAGAAGGACAACCTCTGCTATACTGTGACTGGCCTCCAAATGAGTCACTATTGAAACCATCTAAACCCTAAGGCCTCTTGGCCTCTCGCTCCTCGTGCTCCAGCCTGCGAACCTGCTCCAAACGTCAAGCAATCTCGACCACCTGGTCAAACCTACCCCAAACATCAAGCAATCTCTACCACCTGGTCAAACCTTCTCCAAACATCAAGAAATCTCAACCACCTGGTCAAACCTAGCATCTGTCACAACCTCTCAAGACATATTGTAACACAAACCATATTTGAGGCCATCAATGAACCTCATGATCCTCTCCCTCTCGATGGGAACCAACCATATAGCATAACGTGCCAAATCTGAAAATCTCATCTCATATTGTCCAGAGTCATACACTCTTGGCATAGCTGCTCAAACTCCCTACACAACTTCTTTTTAAAAGTCTGTGGGACAAACTTCTCTAAGAAGAGAATTGAGAACTCATATCATGTAAGTGGTATTGCATCAGCTAGCCTGCACGACTCATAATCCTTCTACCATCTATAGGCTGCCCTTATCAGCTAAAAGGTAGTGAATGCAACTCCACCGGTTTCCAAAATACCCACGGTGCAAAGAATCTGGTGACCCCGGTATAGAAAATCCTAAGCATCCTCCGACTCTCCTCCTAAACTGCTCCAACCTCTACTGCTCCTCATCACTCATAGGTGGATAAACCTTGGCCCGAGTTGCAACAACTAGCTGAAATAGTAACACCCCTAGCGTTTGATGACCCTGAGCTAGCTGCTCTGGAGTACGAGCGACAGGAGTCTAGGCACCTCCCTCAGCCTATAAGGTAGCTGGTGCAACTAGAATCGAAACCACTTAAGCCAGGCTCGTGTAGACAGTCAAAATATGAGCCAAAGCCTCCTGAAGACTAGGAATATGATCCCACTATCTCAGCAATATCCAAAACCTGCTCCCAAGCTTGAGCATTTGGAGGCTCCATAGGTGTTACCCTAGCTATAGTGTGAGCCCTACCTCAGCCTCTACCGCGACCCCGACCTCTCATGGCCCTAACTGGTGGTACTGGTGGCCATTTGCCCGATACAGTCGCACGACCATCTGTGTGAGAATAGAAGAGTCAAGGTTTAAACTTCAAAAATAACAAATACGCATGACAAGAATGCAAGAAAGTAAAGTATCCTAACAATTTGGTAGTCTCTCGAAGATAGGTACAGAAGTCTCCATACCGATTCACTAGACTCTACTAAACTTGCTCATGACCCATAATACCTATGAACCCAGGGATCTGATACCAACTTGCCATGACCCAAAAACCCAACAAGTCATGATGGCTCCTAACACACTTGCTAGGCAAGCCGAACATAGCAGTAATTAACCAAAACTTGCAAAAATAACAAAATTTACATAAGTCTAAAACTTTAACTTAGCATAATAATACCAATACATGATAAATTCAGAGTTAAGAGCTCTAAATGCAGAAATACAAGTCTGAAAAGCCAAATACAATACTGTTTGAAATAAATACATTAGTACATAAGAAAAGAGACGCCAAGACTGCGGTTAAGAATATAGCTCTACCTCATCTCTCGATGATCACCTTAGATATATGCCTAAGCTACCAATGACTGAGTCTGATACCTTGATCTGCACAATTAAGTGCAGAGTGTAGCATGAGTACAAACGACCCCATGCACTCAGCAAGTATCATAAATAACCTCGGCAAAGTAAAAGAAGCAAGAATTCTAAATGATACTCACTAAAACCTGTACAGATCATAATTTCAACCAGCATAAAATGATGACATAATCAAGTCATATAGCATAGAAAGAACAAGCTTAGTGTTCACAGTTCATCAAGTACTCTTCTCAATCAATAATCCAGCATATAAAGATGATGTGCCAATAAGTCAGGTAAATAACCAAAGAAATTACAAGTAAATATGAAATTCAATAACCAAACAATACTGGCCAGATTTTCATCAGAACTTCCAATACAGTACCAAACCACTGATCAGTTTTCCTCAATTTGCGTGTATACCATGAAGAGAGAAACATGAGATGGTGACCCTAGGGGATGGATCCATATCCACACACTACACGTACAACTCACGTGCTACATGGGTAACTCAAAAGTGCTAATAATATCAACCACATAGACAACTCATGTGCCAATAATATCAATATCTGGATCAGCCCGGACAATTCATGTGCTGCACGGATAACTCACGTGCTTCATGGACAACTCACGTGTTGCACCAACAACTCACTTGCCAATAATCACAATTCGCCTGGTGTGGTCATAGGCTACCAACATAATCCGCCCGGCGTGGTCACAGGCACCCAATCGAAATCATATTACACAGAAGTAAATGTATAAGAATACATGTATATGATCAATTAATATTAGATTTCATGCTCCTAGATTGGTATAATTGACATGCTAAGGTGTATGCATGTGCAAAGTTTGCTATCATGGCTCAAATCAACAATTTCATCATGAAAATAGCTATTATCAAGTTCATTTAGGGGAATAACCTCTATCTAACCTCAAACATGAATCAAATAGTTCACAACAGGGTTACAAATACGAGAAACATTGCATCATAAAGCTTGTCAATCAATTAAATGCATATCATTGCCTATGCACTACCTAGAACATCGATAAATACCCAAGTGCTCGCACATGGGCTCAACCCCCACACATATGCGTGCCCATAGCACGTAGCTATCACAAATAACTCATGTAACTAATGCCTCAACCAAGTTTATGTATCATACTTACCTCAAGCAAGCTAAATCACTCCTCTAACACGACCTTCCGCCGTGAATCAACCTCTGAATAACCCGAATCTAGCCAAAAAAACTTAATATAATCAATAAAAATCATAGGAATTGATTCCAAATTATAAACCTAAGATACTTTGTTTACCGTGAAAATGGTAATAACAATTAAATTTGTTGATGGTACTCTAAAAATATGTGATCTATTTTTATGCTAGTTGTTAGAGCAGTTGATGCTAGATATGTGAAGCTTAACGACAAAATACGAATTAAAACAGGGTTATAATCAAACCGAGAGGCTTGTTGTTTGGGCCTTGGAGTAACCGATAAGGACCTCGAGGTCGATGCTTGGGCTCGGGCTCGAGCTATCGGGATGACCAAGAAGGAACTAACAGTTAGAGTATAATTAAAGGAGGCTCTTTATGGCCAATATCAAGCAATAAATAGAGAATAAGTATGAAAGCAATCAATGAAAGAGATAGTCCCGAGCGAGTAAGTTAGAGAGAAAAGAGAGAGAGAGAGAGAGATGTTATTAATCTTGTGTAGAATAGTTGGAGCAACAACAGCCCCTTACAAAGTGATAAGGATCCCCTTTATATAGGAGGAAAATCCCGTCATAACACAAAATACATTAATTGTAAAGGCATGGGGAGGGGAAGGCTAGATGTAACACCTCGATACAGACTCTAGGTAGGCCAGCTCTATCAGACTTAGCCATGTGCTTTGGGAATCCCCTATTTTACTCTAGCCTCGATCAATATTCTCTTTAGGTCGGGCCCTGACGAGCTTTGAGGGAGGGAACTCGGTCATAGCCTCACGTCCTCGAGGCCTCAAGGTGTTCCTCCGAAACGACTTAATAGTAAGAAATTAGACCCTCTAATTTTGCCGGATACAGATAGTCTCCGCATCTCCTAGAACGAAGCGATGGGAAACGATTATGATACCTGACTTCCTGGGCTCCCATGATGATGTCATGTCGATGATGCAATCTATGGCGTGAATTTTCACGATAAGCGGGACATACCATGGACTTGCCTTTTCGATGCCATTCAATGCACTGTCGATTCCCATTCTTCAAAGTGGTAGTACCGCCATCAATTTAGTTTTTCAAGGACACAGTAATTGCGCCTACCGGTCAGACATCCAAAGGCCTTGATGACTATGTCATTATCTCCTATAAATGGGGGTGTTCTGGCATTATTTTTCCATCCAAGTGTCTTTATTTGCTCATTCATCCCTTTCTTCTCGCCATCTTCCTCTATTGTTGGTCACCACATTTGGAGTTCACGGCCTTAAGATTGTTTGGCAGCGTTCCCATAGGCCATGTTGTGGCCTTTTGCCTGAGCTCCCTTTTGTCGAGCATGGTTATACCGTTTTGTTGTTGCTGCTGTTATTGTTATGACTGTTGTTGCTATCCTTATTGGCTCGAGATGATGATATATAGGGATCGACTTTCCTCACTTTAGAAAATTATTCGAACTATATACCACTGCTCACTCTCCTACCCTGGCCTGGTGTGGCACTTCATCCCTTGGATTTTTTCTTTCATGAGGAATAAAATGGCACTACCGGCCATTGAGGCTGGGGCCCGTCGAATCTTAAACCTTTGGCTTCGGCGGGCTATGTATCCTTTCTCTGCCTCTTCTGCGTCCCCCCTTTTCCTCTTATTCATATTCTCCCTCGGCGAGGACATTCTGCGAGATTGAGCTGAGAACCTGGAGGAGATGGCGATCGAAGGAGTTGCCTTCGAGGATGCGAGCTCGAGGAGGTGGCACTCAGAGATGTTGATACTGGAGATGAACCTTCGAGGATGGACTAGGCTCTAGGCTTTTACCACGTGTGTGCATCCCTTTGTTTCTTTGTTCCTACGTAAGGACCCCTTGCGGACTTTTGTAATTTTATGTAAGGACCCCTCGAGGGCCATTGTAAGCTAATATTTATGAAATAAAAAGACATCTTCTTTCTTTCTGCTTTGGTATTTTCCATATTCTTGTGCATTTTGTGGGGATTCGAATGTATGTCTCTATTGACGATCGTCAGTATTCAACTCGGGTGCGAGCATTCTTTCCGGCCTCTGGTTGATAGAAATGGCTCATTTCCGAGATCATTGTTGTTCTCCGGATCAAGCCTGAAGTGGTCTGATAAACTCGGGTCATTGGGACCCTCGAGCCTTGTGGAAATAAAGCACCAAAACTTGAAATTTTGAGAGAGGCCTTTAAGCGAAAGTCAGCTTCGGGTACTCGGAGATTTACTTTGAACTTGATGTCAACAACCTTTTAAGGCGTTGTAGGCAGGTCTCTGAGGAGGGGTTACTCATTTTCTAGGAGACTTCCTGAGGTCGAGCCCTCATAGATGGAGCTCGAAGTGCTTATTTTTCTCCTTTAGAGGAAACCTCGAGGTCGAGTACTACCTCGGAACCCGTACCGAAGCCGTTGGCCTCCCGGGGCCTAACTTGGGTAGGCGAATCATTGCTGTTTTCCCACATATATATGGGGTTGCTACCGCTTCTTGGAAGATCCCATTTTTTTAGATAGTTATCCTTCCATTTGGGCATCAAGTCATTCGTTACCTTAGTGCCAAAGCGTTCTTGTAGGTTCCTGCCTCAGTTTGCTAGTTCCACCATAGCCATGACTGCCACTTCAGGGTCTGCTCAGCAGAGAGGGGAGAGTTCCACTCTCAATGCTCAGGACCACGGGAGTTTACTCTGAAGACTATGTCTTCGATAAGAGAAGAGCATCTGGAGAGAGTGAAGAGAGACTACGGATGGGCCGAGGGGGGTAGCGTAGTAGGCGCTTCCCCCGGATGATGGTATCATGGACCTCGCTGATAGATTCCTGAACGTGTACTTGTACCCTTTTGCACTAGGCCCCCTTGATAGGGTCGTGCTCGATTTCTGTTTAAAGTATCGGGTTACTTTGGCGCAGATACATCCGTCATTTTGGCGAATAGTGCTGATGATGAGGTTCTTCGCGGAGAAAAGCAGGGCTTGAATTCATGCTCAGTCACCTCGTCAGGCTGTACCAGCCCTTTCATCATCGAGGTCTGCTAACCTTACGGTGCGGTTCGTCCACGCCCTTTGTTGTTGATGATGAGGAAGATGGAGATCGAGAGTAGGTCAGTCAATTTGTTCGGGTCTAGACGACTGATGTTATTCCTGTGGAACTTATGCCATTCCCCGAGGAATGGAATTACACGCGTGAGTGGAACGTCTTGTGCTTTCTCAGATTCGCTCATAGTGAAAGCTAGTTTAGTAATCGTGTTTCCTTCTTTTTTGCAGCAATTTCATGGGTGCTGGGCGAAGTTCCTGATCTGCCCGGTTGGGTCCGAAAGTTGGAGACCCATTCGACTTGTGACAAGCATAGTTGGCGAACTGTGTCCTAGAGCAGATGGGAAGCAAAATACCATGGTATGTGCATATGCTGCTTTTACCTTGTCCTTCATACGTTTGGGAAGACCTTTTCCCCCTTTTATGCACTAATCTTGTCGTTGTAGGTATCGGAGGGTCCCCAAGGATGAGGCTGTGTTCCTCTAGAAAGGGGGAGGAGTTGCCAGCTTCCGAGCTGAAGGACGATAATGAAAATTGGGATATGCATTTGCAGTGCGATGGAGCTTACAACAAGGCAAAATGGGGCCGAGTCTTTAAGGAGAAAACATCACCAAGGCCTGCTACGCCCGAAGTTTTCGGTTCTGGAGAGGTGATTCCTCCGAGTGATCATGCTTCGACCTAGGTTGGTTCTTCCGGGGCCAAGGGGGTTGGATCAACAAAAGTGTGCTCGGCCTTTGAGGAAGTCCGCCGGCTTCACTTTGCGGTGAGTTTTGGCACAGGCCTTCCGCATCTCACGTCTTCCCTTCCTTATCGAGTTTTTCTTCTACAGGCCTTTGACAGGCTTAGGTATGAGTTGCTCCGCCATGGGGCTAGGCTCCAAAAAGCTCTGGAAGAGGGTAGGTCCCTTAAGCTCCTTTGCAAGGATGAGGAAGTTGAGTTGACACACTAGCGATATGAGGCATACCAGATCGAATTACGAGAGCTATTTGATGGAGCAGGTAACTTCTCATCCCGGGCGGGTATGCGTCTCACCTTTTAACCCTTTGGGTTAACTTTTTGCCTATCCCAGTTGCAGAAAAAGACAGAGGCTCTAGAGCGCCTTAGGGGTGAAGCTGACCGAGTCAGGAATGACTGTGGCGAGCTAAGAGCTCAGGTGCAGGCTCAAGCTTCAGAAGAGAATGGTGCCTTGGCTAAAGTTCCTATCTTCAAACTCCGCTTAGCTCGTGACAACGTTTCAGTTCAAGCGGATATGATCACAAAGCTTTAGTCCGAACTTTTGAAGGTCAGGGCTGAGATCGTTGATACTCGGGCCGAAGCAGCACTTAGCTGGACTAAGGCTAATCAGGAGATGACAATTCATTTGAAAGATGCTACCACTGCCCAAGCTGAGTTGAAGAGGGTCCTCAATCATGAAGAGAGGATCGAAGAATATGCTCGTTACAGATCCCGACGAAAGGTACTTGAGGATATCGGCCCCAAGGGTTTTGTTCTCCCGGAAGAGCTGGCGCGAGTGAGGGCGGACGAGAGTGATGCTCAGTCACTCCTATCCGGCACTGAGGAGAGCGAAAACGAGTTCGATAGGCCGTAGCCCTTGGGTCGGGGCATAGATTTTGTCATTTTATATGTGATATTTCCAGAGCGCGTTCGTAGATGGAGGATGCACTTTTTCATGTATGTAAAATAGCAGAGAACTTGAAGCTTTATTGCTTATGCACCCCTTTCTGCTTCGCCTTTGACCAGGTGGACTAGTTTCGAAGTTGGTGAGTATCCTTAGATTCGTGATACGGCTCTATGGCTCATCAGGTAGGCCCGGGGGCTCTTACATGTTAGAGATCTTATGCTTTTGCTCAACTATTTTGGGTTTAGTCTCCGAGTCAGACTTCGACTCGAGCCCATTTGACCCTCAAGCTTTCATGTCTGCATGGGTAGGCGAAAATATCCCTTACACTTTGCCTTTGGGCACTTGTATTTTAACTATTTTGGGTTCAGTCTTCGAGTCGGGTTTCGACTCGAGCAGAATTGACCCTCAAGTTCTGTATTTTTGTAGGTTGGCAACAATGGCTCTCACGCCTTCGGTCGAAGCGACTTTTTATGTATGTGGCCCTGAGGCTCAAGAAGCTGGCAACGATGGCTCTTACGCTATGCCTTTAGGCATGTATAGTTAACTATTTTGGATCCGGTGTCCGAATCGGGTTACGACTCAAGCTCACTTTGACCCTCAAGCTTTCAAATTCTTAAGCTGGCGACGATGGCTCTTACGCTTTTGGTTGATATGGCCTTTTAGTGTGTGTTGCCCTGAGGCTCATTAGGCTGGCAACAATGGCTCTTATGCTTTGCCCTTAGGAATATGTAGGCTTTGTTTTCCTCTCGTTAAGGACTTTTTGAAATGATTTCGCCTGACCCATAGTCGGTTCGGGAAGAACCTCGATTTCATGTCATTTGCTACAATATTCGAGCACCTCGGAAGGTTTAGCTCGTAGCTCGTAGCCCATTTGCCTTGTGATTTGGAACATGGTCGAAGCTCTTTTGCCTGTCGAGGGTAGCTTGTATAACCGGTTCTTTTCGAAGTAGATTCGAAGTAATGGCCTGTGATTTTATAGTGACGGTCGGGCGTCCCTAAGTCGCATTAATTTGGCTGGTGTAGCCGTATTGACTGTAGTCATTTGTGTTTGGCCGGAGCCATTTTTGATCCTGAGTGTGGTAGTTTAGGCGTCTACATAGAGGGTATGCCCTTTCGATAGTCTTACAAATGCGACATATAGCCTAAACTTCGGGATTGAGTTTTATGCCTGTAGTATGGTCTTACAAAATTTTCATGCCTGTTGAGGTCTTACGGTTTTTTCATGCCTGTTGAGGTCTTACATTTGTATCATGCCTGTTGAGGTATTACAATTTTTGTTGCTATATTAAACAGATCTTGCTAGACCGAGTTTGCCCGCTCGGGGTCTTACGGCATCGAGTTTTTAAGTTAATGGCGATTGGCGATAGTCTTCGAGTTTACTTAGGCTCGGAGGCCATTACTCGTGAGCTCGAAATTGTCTTATTGAGGGCTTATGAGCATGGAGTTATGATCCTGAGGCCATGAGCTAGTTTCCAAGTATTTCGGGACGTACTCGATGGAGGGATCCTTGCTGTGAACACGCTGAATTTTCATTGGAGTACGAGATGCTTTTGGTGAAAGATATTCTTTGACTATTTGGCGTAAGTCCATGTTATTTTGTTACCGTAAGCCCGGCTTATGCATACACGGTTGTTCGACCGTTTGGCCCGGTACATCAGTTCCTATTGGAACCTCGTTTGTCATTTACTGGTGCAGTGTTGATTGCAAAAGAAGTCTTGTAAGCTTGTTGGGTCTTCCTTAGGTAGCGCATGGACGTTGCCTCGTTAAAAACCTTGCCGGCAAAAATCCATTTCGGGATAAAAACTTGGTCGAAGGAAAAGAGTGCAACGGACGCTTCAAAACCTCGAGGTCCTCGAGCCGGATCGACATCTCGACTGCTTTGGTTGATGGCCAGCACAAGAGTTATCGTGAAGTAAAAGATAGAAAAAGGGAGAGGTGATTATACCTTAGTGGCGATGTCACTCTTGGGCTCCAGCGTTCGTTTGGCAGATGCGATGTGGTCCTTCATTTGAATACAACCGAGGGCGTATATTAAAAAATCGTATGGATGATGTGTTGGGGTTCCTTTGCTTTGTTCTTTTTAGTTGTTTCTCTTTATCGGGACTGGATTTTAGTTTGGTCGCTGAGGAATTCCCAAAGGTGTCTGTTATCGAGTAGCCGGGCCACTTCCTCCCGGAGTTGCCTGCAATCCTCGGTTCTTTGCCCGTACGAGTTGTGAAATTTGCATATCAAGTTATAGTTCCTTTGGGAAGGATCCGAGTGTATAGGCCTGGGCTATTTGGCATCCCTGATTTTGCTGATGGCGAACACGATGTCCGATATGTCGATGTTGAAGTTGTATTCTGATAGGCGAGGTGCCCCGTTGGCCCCGTGTCCCCATTGAATCCACCTTTGTTGATGGGTACCCAAGGGTTCTGTCCTCTGTTCACCAATCGATTGTTGCGAGGCGGGTATCGTCTCGGGGCATTCCTCCTATCATCAGGGTACGGCTGATACCTCCCTTTATTCGATTTTGACTCCATCGCCAGGAGTCTGCCTAGATATACTGAGCCCAAGGGGGCTCCCAGATGGTCGTCCTCGACCCTGATCTTTGACTGGTATCGATTGTGGATGTCCGACCAGGTTATGGCAGGATATTCGATCAGATTCTCTTTCAGCTGCCTTGAGGACACCAAGCATCGTTCATTCAGGCCTTGAGTGAAGGCATGCACTGCCCAGTCGTCGGAGACCAAGGTTAGTTCCATTCATTCTGTTTGGAAACGAGATACGAATTCTCGTAGTATTTCGTTCTCCCTCTGCTTAATCTTGAATACGTCGGACTTCCTTGTTGCTACTCTGATGGCACCGGCGTGCACCTTTATGAAGGAATCTGCTACCATGGCAAATGAATCTATGGAGTTGGGAGCTAGGTTGTGATACCACATCATGGCCCTCTTTGAGAGCGTTTTTTCGAACTTCTTCGGTAAGACGGACTCGATCTCATCATCTTATATGTCATTGCCCTTTACCGCGCACGTATAGGCAGTGACATGTTCATTGGGATCTGAGGTACCATTGTATTTTGGGAGTTCTAGCATTCTAAACTTCTTTGGAATGGGTTTCGGAGCTGCTTCCTCTGGGAACGGCCATTGTACGAACTTCTTCAAATCTATACCCTTCAGGACCGGGGGTACGCCCGGGATTTGGTCGACTCTGAAGTTATAGGTTTCGACCTTCTTGTCGTTGGCTGCTATTATTTCTCGCCTAACTCAATCCTTTTGGTGAGTTCCTCTAACATTTTCACGATGGCAGGATCAACTACTTATCTGTTGTTTCTCAATCTCTCTGGTACGTGTTTGACCAGGGGAGTAGTTTCCGCTGCTACTGAGCTAGAAGTCTTCGAGTGGCTTTGCAACTGAGCGATAGCCAATTGTTTCGCCTGCAACATTTCAAAAATAACATGAAGACTAACTTCCTGTTCTTCCCGAGCTGGGGTTTTGTGGACTGTCTGTTGGTCGCCATGTTGTATGCTCATGTCGGTGTGTGAGGTTTCGTCGACCTGCTGTGCGTCTTGCAAATCCACGTCTGCTGGAATCGTTCCAGGTTCGTTATCGGGGTTCTGTGGTGGCACGCCAACAACTGGAATAGCCACACCGTTTTCTCCGTGGTTTTCAAGGTTGTCGTTCTCAACTCTGTTTACCGAGCGAGACATTTTCACCTGAAATCGAAGATCTTGGACAAGAAAAAGTGTGAAAGATAACTTGCATTGTGTAACGAAACCAGCAAGAAAATAATCACTATTATTTTTAGCCCCACGGTGGGCGACAAACAATTTACCATGAAAAAGGTAATAATAATTAAATTTATTGATGGGACTCTAAAAATACGTGATCTATTTTTATGCTAGTTGTTAGAGCAGTTGATGCTAGATATGTGAAGCTTAACGACAAAATATGAACTAAAACAGGGTTATAATCAAACCGAGGGCTTGTTGTCCGGGCCTCAGACTAACCGATAAGGACCTCGAGGTCGATGCTTGGGCTTGAGCTCAAGCTATCGGGATGACCGGGAAGGAACTAACAGTTAAAGTATAATTAAAGGAGTCTATTTATGGCCAATATCAAGTAATAAATGGAGAACAAGTATGAAAGCAATAAATGAAAGAGATAGTCTCGCGCGAGTAAGTTAGAGAGAAAAGAGAGAGAGAGAGAGAGATGTTATTGATCTTGTGTAGAATAGTTGGAACAATAGTAGCCTCTTACAAAGTGATAAGGATCTCTTTTATATAGGAGGGTAATCCCATCATAGTACAAAATACATTAATTGTAAAGGCATGGAGAGGGGACGGCTATATGTGACACCTCGATACAGACTCTAGGTAGGCCGGCTCTGTCAGACTTAGCCGTGTGCCTTGGGAATCCTCTATTTTACTCTAGCCTCGATCACTATTCTCTTTAGGTCGGGCCTTGACGAGCTTCGAGGAAGGAAACTCGGTCACAGCCTCGCGTCCTCGAGGTCACGAGGTGTTCCTCCGAAATGACTTAATAGCAAGAAATTAGACCCTCTGATTTTGCCGCATACAATCTTTAAACAAATTCAATCTTAGGCCCGCATCTCGGAACCCGACCAAATCATACATTCCAAACACTCATTCTGATATGAGTCCAACCATGCCAAAATTATCCAATCCCGAACTCAAATCGACCTACAAATCCTCAATTTATGTTTTAGAAAAGTTTTTACAAGAAGAGATTTCCTTTTTGACCGATTTTTTTTTCGCCCAAAAAAAAAGTATTTGTCCACGAAATTTTATAAATTGTTGGGATTTTTTCTAAAATGAGTTTTTCAAAATCTAAAAATGTGGTTTTGACCACTTGTTCAAAATATTCAAAAATACTTTTTTTCTCTCACAAAACTGCAACATTTTTTTAAGTGAAATATAATTTCAAATTCGAAATACCATTTTAAAACTTAACTCCATATAGTATTTTTTCTTTCAAAATTTATAATTTTATGTCCAAAATTGTGTTGGTCACTTATTCCTATTTCTTTATCTTTTCTTTTTATGCTTAGCTTCTTTACTTTTCATTCATTTCATGTTTTCTTTTATTTGAATATATAATGTTTTAGGAAAACAAAAGCTTTTTTCTTCCTAATGAAAGAAAGAATTAAAATAATTACATTTAATATAGATGATTTTTCAGAAATAACTATTGTTTGGAGGCTTATTGCTGGGTGTAGCTATAATTTTGCTAACTATATTTTGTAGCTATTAATTTTTTGCAGTGGAATGTATATCAATGTATTCAATTCAGTTGTATATACTGTATTCAATTCAGATGTATTCGTTCTTATATATTATTTTCAATTTTAGTGTATATAGTTTAGTTTTATTCAAACAACCAAAATCAAGAAATAGGGTGTATGCCGTTATATTCAATTTGGTTGTATACACTATATTCAATTTGGCTATATTCATTCTTAACTATTTTAAATTGTATTTAATTTTACTATATTCAATTCGATTGTATTCAAACAACAAAAAATCATAAATATAGTGATATTCGGTTTTATTCAAACAACAAATATTTAAAAATTATAGGGATCTACCACAAAAAATAACCTTCAGAATACATGAATACATGAGAAAATACAAAAAATAAAAAAATAAACTCGGTTTGCATTGAAACAGCCTCTCTACTCTTTTGAGTTAGGGGTAAGGTCTACGTACACACTACCCTCCCCAAACCCCACTAGTGGAATTTAACTGGGTTGTTGTTGCATTGAAAAATACAAATTATACTCAAATTTGAGTGTATTTGTACAAAGTACAATGTATTTATATCATTGTATATGACTCGATGGCAAAAAATAGATGAAAGTTCGCTGGAGATGGAGCCTTCCAGCCAAGCAAAACACGGTATACATTATACTAAAATTAAAAATAGAGACGAACAAAAATTCGGCCATTGTTTTCAGTATATATTCTGTCATGGATTTCGGCATCTCCGTGAGATCCAGATCTCGTGACGCCCTCGATCTTCCTCCTCCATTGTTTTCGCCACCAGTAATGGACTCATTGTGACTTCGTGATTTTGAAATGTAGATCTGCCGGTGGAGATGAGATAGGGGAAGAGAAAGAGGCAGTTGCTTGGTTGGGCTTCGGTAGAGCTCCGCTGGAGAAGATGACCGGCAGATGAGTTGGACGGCAGCCCTACCGAGAGCAAAGTAGCATGACCCAATTTACGCTATAGGCCGTGATGGTGCCCAACATTACCGTTAGGCAAGCCAACGACAAACTAACAACTTAATTACACATTTTATTGCTTTCAAAAATTTATAGGTTTAATTAAGTAAAGGAAATTAGGCATAGAAAACCATGGAGATATAAAGCATTAATAATACATAAAATAAAAGATTAATGATAATTTGATAAAAAGTATAAACATCTACTAGAAACTCTCAAAATCCGGTGACACAAGTGCATGTGCATATACAAGGAAGTACAATACTAATACAACATCTATTTGAAATATAAAATAGACATAATAATATAAATGAATAGATCACCTAAACGTCTCGTCAATAGCTGCGCTCTTGCATCCAAATGACCACCGAAAATATACATGCACAATCAGTGAAGAAGTGTAGCATGAGTGCATAAATCAACGCATATCCAGTAAATATCTAGCCTAACTCTAGAGAAGTAGCAACGAGGGATCAACATCGACAATTACAAGTGGTCCATAAATCATTACAATAAATTACAAATAAATATGAAACACAAGGTAATAATGAAGTAAGAACTGTAACTAAAATGATCCTCCAACATAATGACAATGTGAATTTCTCATATATCATATAACCAGATATGAAATACCAAATGCTAATCTCCAACAGATAAGAGATATCATAAAATGCCAAGACTCAATCAAAAAGGGAAATCTCATGAATATTCGGACTCCTAGCGATATTACACATGAGTGATGCCGAGGTCATACGACCCGATCCATAAACTCATGTACATACACTACCGAGATCGTATGGCTTGATTCGTGGGTACATCTCAACATACTACCGAGGCGTTAGGCCTGTACTCTAGGAAGAGAATAAACTTATCAAATTACGGGCTACATGTTTGCAACATAAGAATAGGATCATAAAGTAAGCTTAACTTTTACCAACAATCAAATATCCCTCCAAACAACTCAAAGTAATGATATTCGACCTAACATGATCTATAATCAAATTACATTTACAAGTTTTAGGTAATTAAACTAACAAGTTAACTTCAGGTAATACAGATAGTTGAACCTTTTTGACTTGAAATGATGTTTGGTATACCATTGAGCTTTATTGGTAATTTTATTGAAGGATGTTCTTAGTTGTTGAATTGCTTGAGGACAAGCAATAGTTTAAGTTTGGGGGTTTGACAAGTTGGCATTTTACCAACTTATCTCCTCTTGATACTTAGGCTTTTGTATGATTTTGTTGAGAAACTAAGGCATTTATTGAGGTTTAGTGGCATATCTGAGGTATCAATTGATTTGGAGGAAATACGGAACAAACCAAGTCAAAATGTGCAAAATTGAAGAAAAATGACTGCTGCCAGTTAATGCTCTTCACTATTCGCGAACTTTGGCATGCGATCGCAGAAGGCTGGCAAACAATACATCCCGAACGCAGAGCTATTTCTGCGAACACGAAGAAGAGGCTTATCAATTGTTCCCAATTGCTCTACGTGAACGCGCGGACCTTGTCCGTGATTGCAGTGCTTTACATCTTTACTCTACATGATTGCATGCCTCTTTTCGATATCGCGATTCACATATCTAGGCAGAAATCTGGGCAGTTTTGGCATTTTACGTTTTTGACCCCAAAACCATTTAATACATAACCTAGTAGATCTTTGGCAAATCTTTGGATATCTTTGGGCAGTCTTTGACCTATTTTGAGAGAATATTTTGGATCTAGGGTTCTTGCACACACACTTAGGTTTTGAAGATTTGAAGCTTTTGGTTAAGAATTTCTTATTCGTTTGTGCTCATTTCTTCATTTCCTTCCTTTGTATTGTATATCTAAGTGTATTTTATTCCAACACTTGAATCTTGTTTATGGAAATATTCATGTTTAAAGTCTGGATTAAATATCTTGTTTTGCTTGTGTATTGAATGATTTTTTATCTTTTATTAAGTGAGTTATTGTTTCTTTAATTATTCTTGTTCTTTAATGTTTCCAAAGGCATTAGCTAACCCTAGGACTCACCCATTAACTTCGAATATATTTTGGGAAAGATTATTTGGGGTTGATAAAGATTAACTAACAAGAACTTGAGGTTTTAACCCTCCTTTTATAGATTCTACCTAGGGATAGGATTGAACTACTTGTAGCCATAATCGGATGTGCTTAATCTCTTAATTGATTTAGGGATAATTTAATTAGGAAGTCTTGCTAGTCCTTAGAGGAAGCTAATATAGATCAAAACTACACATGCCAAAGTTTAAATTATGTTATCCTAATTTTCCTAGACTTAGTCCCTCTTTATCAAGAAGGGTCTAAGTCTTAAAGGCATGAACCAGTGTTTGCAACTACCAATTCTACAATTAAAGCATGAATCAAGCTAAATATCACATACTCATAAATAATTAAGCCCTAAAATAGAGGACCCATTAAATACCCATATTAGGGTTGGGTCACAACCCTAGCTAATGGGTTTAGCTACTCATAATAACGGTAGAAATCAAAGATGGAGATGAAATATAAGCCATAAAAGTTGATTACAAGAAGAAAATCTAAGATTAATAGCTAAAGTTGCTCTAAAATTACTCTATGTAGTAAAATACGTCTGTTCATGAGCTCCTCAATACAAAAGATGACCTAAAAAAATGAAAAAGATCTATTTATACATAGCTGAAATTACTGGACAAAAATACCCCTACGGAGGTTCCGCTGTCAGCGCAATACTGGGAGCCTCAATGCTTGAACTTTTGCGGCCACGCAAAAGCAAGCGGGGACCGCGTTTCTTCCATTTTGGACTGGGGCTGGACTTCATTTTGCTGGGCGTGTAAAAGAGACCGCCTTAGCACTGTCTTCAACAATGACCCATAAAATGTTCGCAGACCGCGCTTTTCATTTAAGCTCAAATTTCCAGGTTTCTGAATCTTTAATTTGCCCTCAGCGGATTTAGCACCGCGGCCGCATCAAGTATTCCGCTGTCGTGCTATTTCACAGTAGTCAGCGGTATTTGTTGTATCCACAAATGCCTTCTTTGAATCTTTATTTTGCTGGGCACGTAATTGTGGCCGCCTCAGCGTTGAACCTTCCGCGGCCGCACTATTTCATCGCTGTCAGCGCTTTTATCTCAGTTTTGAACTTGTGTAGGTTTAACTCCTTTATGAGCTGGTTATAACTTTCTTGCCTCATTTTGACCAAACCCTGCAAACAAGCACAGTAAGTTAGTTTTCAGAAAAAAATCTAAGCAAAAGAGAGTATAAGATAGGCTAAAATCCGTAGTTATCAACTCCCCCAAACTTAAGAAGCAAACAAAATAATTCCCACCTCCACAAGGTAAAAGAAAGAAGAATTTTAGTTGTTCTAAGGTGACTTCAGCAAGCATCAATTAGGACTAACAATTACCCTCAACACAAATGTATTATCAACAACACACAACCTCTTTAGCACCATAACTATAGTGCAACACAAGAGCATCAAGAGTTGGCTTAACTCATCAAGGAAGCTCGCTCTACTACGTATGTCGCTGTGGAACCCAAAATATTTCTCCTTCACTCTCCATAAGCAAAATCTCACTTAAGATTATAGCACTCAGAACAAAGATTGTGGTAAAATACACTCATATCTCTCAAAGGAAGGTCACAAGTCCGACTCTAAGTACCATAAGCTTGCCCATCATGTGAATCACCACTAATGTAAGCTCACTCAACTCGAAATCATATAAGGCTTTTGTGGGAATGTAATGAAGGCTTTTGGTTCAAGGTAGGATATATCGGTCTATGTAGGTTCAATCTTTCCTTAAGCATTTCATTTTCTCATTTCAGCTCACACTTTCTTGACTCTTTGAGTCATTTTCTTCTTCCTTAGGGGACTAGAGAGACATACTGTCACTCTTTCTTGTTCATGACAATCATTTTTCTCCTTTCTAATCATTTCAACCCTTTAACGGATCGCGTTTCTTCCATTTTGGACTGGGGCTGGGCATCATTTTGCTGGGCGCGTAAAAGACACCACCCCAGCATTGTCTTCAACCGCGGCCGCATAAATGTTCACGGGCCGCGCTTTTCATTTAAGCTCAAATTTCCAGGCCTCTGAATATTTAATTTGCCCTCAACGGATTTAGCATTGCAGCCGCGTCAAGTATTCCGCTGCCGCACTATTTCACCGAGGTCAGCAGTATCTGTTGTATCCGCAAATGCCTTCTCTGAATCTTAATTTCGCTGGGAGCGTAATTGTGACTACCTCATCGGTGAACCTTCTGCAGCCATACTATTTCATCACTATCAGTGCTTTTATCTCTGCTTTGAACTTGTGCAGGTTTAACTCCTTTATGAGTTGGTTATAACTTTCTTGCCTCATTTTGACCAAACCCTGCAAACAAGCATAATAAGTTAGTTTTCGGGAATACTTTTACACATTTTTGAACCAAAACTTAATTAAAGAGAGCATAAGATAGGCTAAAATCTGTAGTTATAAACTCCCCCAAACTTAAGCTTTTGCTTGTCCTCAAGCAAACAAAGTAATTCCCACCTCCACAAGGTAAAAGAAAGAAGAATTTCAGTTGTTCTAAGGTGACTTCAGCAAGCATCAATTGAGACTAACAATTACCCTCAACATGTGAATCACCACTAATGTAAGCTCACTCAACTCGTAATCATATAGGGCTTTTGTAGGAATGTAATGAAGGCTTTTGGTTCAAGGTAGGATATATCGGTCTATGTAGGTTCCATCTTTCCTTAAGCACTTCATTTTCTCATTTCGGCTCACACTTTCTTGACTCTTTGAGTCCTTTTCTTCTTCCGTAGGGTACTAGAGAGACACACACTATCACTATTTCATGTTCATGACAATCATTTTTCTCCTTTCTAATCATTCCAAGCCTTTCATCATTGCTTTTATTGAATCCCTTTTTTTGTTTTCTACATTGTTCACTTTCTTTTTGACTTTTTGGATTTTTTTTCTTTTGCCTTCCCTTTTCTTCATTTTGTACCTTTTATCAATTTTTCATTCCTCGTCTCTCCCCCCAAAATTATGCTTTTTCCAATTGTGCTAAGGAAAGATCGGGTGCCAAGAGAGGGTCATTTTAGAACGGATAAAGGCTTGTATCATGGTTATTGAAAGAACAAGGACTTCGGCTCAACGGGGTTGACTAGGGATATCATATTTGGTGGGCTATGGATGCTTTTGAGTTTCAATTTGGAACAAAGAGATCCTATAATCATTTCTCAAGTCGAGCTACACTTAGAATTTCGCCTAACAAACAATCAGGGCAAGTTCTAGACTTATTGGTACGGGACTTGGTCTTGTAAATCAAAACCTCACCTCACAAGCTATTGGATTGCTAAAGAGAATAGAATCGAGGGCCCACAAAAACCTTAGCTAGGATTGAGCAACACAAATGGTCTCCAAAAACCACTCGATGATTGTTTAGTCAACACAAGAGTCTAAAGGTCAAAACTAGCACCATTCTTTTCAAATCAACTTATTTCTAATCATAAGGTCAAAAGTAAATATGTTAGGTCCAAGTGAAGCTCTGCCTGAGATACTTTTATTCATTACTATTATTTACACAAAAACATAAAGAAAACAGACTAAAACCCTTAAGAAGATTGTCATGCCATCCATCATCGGGAAGACCCACCCGGTTCACATAAATTTCACCTTTGGAAAGAACCGTGGAATTAAGAAAACTAAAGGCTTATTGATCACAAAAACTTGTAAAAGTAAGAAGCTACTAAATGAAATAAGAAGCTATGTTATTACGGAAAAATTACAAAAGAAGTTATAAAGTAAAATACGGAAAGTAAACTGAATATGTACAATAGGGGATTGAGACGAATATACATAAAATGTAATGAATATATACATGGAAAGGTAACTTTATATACATACCGAAATTGAAAAATAACGAAAAGTGAAAATAAATGGTAAAGTTATATGCATACCAAAAGTGAAAAATAACAATAACAAAAAATAAGTATCATAATTACATTCCAGTATCAATCAAAATAGGACCACCCCCAAATAAAAATAGCATTGTCCTTAATGCTAAAAACAAAAATAAGATCAAAGAGGGGTTAGAGAGTAAAGAAGACTCCCTATGTGGTCTGCATCGGATCCTGCACATCAGTGAGGTCAGCTCCCTCTGAGTCCTGTGGCTGGTCTGAGACTCCTCCCTCAGGTCCTCCAGCTCAATCTCTAAGTCCTCAATTTGGGGAATCACCCCTCTCCCCATAGGCGGTCTATCAGCCTCCTACTCCGGTGCCTGAGCTGCTGGAACTGGTTCCTCCAATAGTAGCTCCAATGGGATGTCTCCAACTGATCTAATTTTTTCCACCTCCTTCCTCAGCAGTTTTACCGACTCCTTGGAAGCCCGAGTTTACTTCATTTTCTTTGTTTTCTTGCTCAGGTTCGTTATTGCCTTTCCCTGTGCCTCAAAAGTGGCCATAATCATCTTCTAGTTGTCTAGGAGCTTCTTCTGGTTGTCTAGAAGCTCCTTTAGTGATTCCTCCACGAAATCTGGCACTTGAGGCTGTGCCGGAGCTGACTAAGCTGCCACTACGCTGGTTATGACAGACAACTTTGATGTAGCTGCCTACATCCAATTGTTGATGCTAGACAGAGTCTGGTTAACCCTCAGTGCAGCGAGAGGGTAAGTTGATGAAGAAGGCACCGAAAAAGGCATTGAAGTAGATGGTCCGGATGGAGGATGTGGTATGACAGTGGGAGGCTTGGAACCAGTGGCCACCACCCCTAGCCTTTCAGATTGACCAATGGAAGTGGAAGCTCTGCCCTTGGACTTGGGGTTGTCGGAACCCTGAAGTCTATACCAGGAGAATGGTCTCTTTGGTTTCACCTTCGTATCAAAGTCCCTTCCCTCGACTTCCTGATCTTCCAGGTACATGGTGAGAAAGTTCGAGAAAGGGTATGAGCTCTCATTCTTGTTGACCACTCTAGTGATAACCCTTGATATAATATTCTGATGTTGATCCGGAACCCCGCCATGATGGACCCCACAATAATAGCCCGGGAGACCAGCATATCACTATCATGTGTAGTGGGGTCTAACCGGCTGCACACAAACGTTTCCCAACCCTTCGCCTCAAAGATCAATGTGTTCCTATAGATTGGGACCCTGGGTGTCAGCCAAGCTGGAGTATTCCCTAGGAGAGCAATCACTAACGCCAGCCACGGGCGAGCTAACTCATCCATCGCTACCTTCTCCAAACACAAGGACTCATCCTCGTCATTAAACCTAGCATAGTCATTCAACATCTTGCCATCAAATATGATCTTCTGGTTCTGCACCTTGGTCACATAGGTGCCCCTTTTTATGTGGGCAATGTTGGCGTAAAACTCCTTGACCAAGTGCTCATTGGCCTCCGGCAGCTTGCTTGTGAAGAATTTCCACCCCCCTCTTTCATCAAATTGCCTCTTCACATTGGGGTTATAGTGTCCCACCCCGAACCTGGGGGCGAGATCGACACCCAGTGCCTCACCTATCCTTGCATACAAACTTGCAACTATGGGACTCTAAACGTATGATGTCATACTTTGGCCATGGGCCACATTGCAAGACAACTGCGAATGCTAACTAAATGTCAATATAAAACTGGGCCGACAAGTGCGTCATAATTACTACAACTGACAAACCAACCAAATATACATACAAGGCCTGAAAGCCCAACATACTGCGCTAACCAACAGGATATGTCTACAAGCCTCTACTGATAGATGTACTGTGATCGGAACAGGGCCCCAACCTACCCATAACGTATATATAGATATACATAAGATGTACACAAAACTCTAGACCTGGCAACTCCGAAAGACGTGGAGCTTACCAATCAGGCGGAACTCGGGAAACACCTACTGAGGAGGTTTACCCGTCTAGCTGAGAACTCGGACAACACTTAATGAGGAGGCCTACTTGTCTGTCTGTCTGAATCTGCACGCGTGAAATGCAGCGCCCCCAGAAAAGGGACGTTAGTACGAAATAATGTACTGAGTATGTAAGGCAATATACTGAAAGCTGAAACAGAAATAATAATAATAACTGCAAGTAGCTGGAAGTCAAAGATAATTTAAAGATATGCTTACCTGTTGATACTGACTCAACTCTCTCAATATAGTAAGTAAAATAGCTGTCCGTCCCTGTAAGGCTCGGTATACATATATATATATATCAGAACATGTAACTGCTCGGCCATAGTAGGCTAGCTCATAGGTGCTCGGCCATACTAGGCTCTGTATCTCGACCAACTGGGCTCGTTCATAGGCGCTCGGCCACAGTAGGATCGGTATATAACTTACCATATGATCAGAGGTTGCCAATAGCGGCCTGCCCATCGATTATAGCTCGATGGTAATGAAAATACTTTAATACTATATATATAAACTCTCTGCTCTCTTGACTGAAAAAAGGAAATACTTAATTAAATATGAAGACCCGATAAGGAGAATATTGTAACTTGCGAGACTAGCAAAATATACGTAAATTCCGGGATATGAATTTTTCTTTATGACTCGTTATCAAACTTTTGTAATTACGAGATCATGCAAAATGAAGGAAGAACTTATCCTTAACATACCTGGAGTAGGAAAAAATCTGCATAATATTCTTGAAAAAGATTGCACCGTACTTCGTTAGAACTGCGAAATTTCTCCATTGCTAAAATTCTAAAAATTCTCGTGGAATTGTTGAAATTATAAAAACCATGATGTATTATAGAAATCACTTTGCATTGTTCAAATATCAGAATGTCACGTTCTTTCTTAATATTGAAACATTGAAAATGAATTTGCAAGGTTGTTTGAAAGCATTAAAGTGGAGGTGTCTTGCCACTAATTTATCAAGGTGACACCTAATTCATTGTGACCATGAGTTACTTAATTTCTAGTGGATTGTTGCCACTTGGGGTGGGGTGGGTTTTTTTATTTAATCTTTATCACTTATGTTCAGTTACCCGGTAATTAACCAATTACCCGCATAATTAAAGATTATCTCAAATTACTTAAAATTTTACTTATTTTTAATATACATTATACATCATACTACCATGGTCATATGGTACCTTGCATGGTACTAGTCCATAAGTATTGGGTATTATAGCTCGGACCGTATTTTATCCAAACATGCCAAACTTGAACGAAAATTCATTTTCTTTGACTTGCTTCCCCTCTCACCTTCACGAATTTACTCATCACTTATTTGAAATAGCATAATCCATATAATCTCCAAATAATCTTTTCCTTGGACTGATGTCAATTACCTACATCATCGTAATGTAATACTACAAGGTGTAACATTATCGTAATGTAATACTGCAAGGCATAACATAATCGTAATATAGTATTGCAAGACGTAATATCAACATAATATTGGGGGGTTACATCATTCCCCCTATTGGAACATTCATCTTCGAATGTTGGTTGATGCACTTATCATTCTCATAACCCATAGCTCTTGAGAATACTTTAATATTCTCCTTTCTATTTAGGCAACTGTTCTTTGAATAAATCCAAAGGCCAGGGCATTCCTCCTTTTAGGCCTCTTTCCTACGGCATGGCTTGTGATCGAATTCCTTCCAGTCTCATAACTGGTGCTACCTCCTATCATGCAGCCTCTACGATACTGACCTTGTAAGTGTGCCTATGTGATTATTCTCTCCTTTTTCCTCTAGCTTTTAGTCAATCTCTAGGCCTTACTTTGTAAACATTTACAATTCTTAATAGGATGCCTCTCTAGACATCTATAGGTGTACCGAAGTTCCTTGCTCGATACTTTGTAAAACTTGCGAATATGGCTATATATTATTTCATAGACCTAGTTATCCATTCACATGACTTTACTGTATCTACGTAGGTCATACTATACCATAATTCTTACTTCTATTTGAGGTCTGCAACCAACTCCAGGTTACTCTCGTTGCTTATCCTTAAGACTGATGGTCTAATCTCATCTCATACTATTGAACTTTTATCCATATATTGTTGATTCACCTTAATATTGATTCATCATCTAACACTAATAACTTGATCTTTTATGTAACACCACCGCTAGGGCTCACGTCTCACCGGGGACATCTGGAGTAATTAGATTGATCCACCTAGGGGTGATACTATACTTCCATAACCGTAATTTTTAGCATTCCAATGTGACTCACCTTATATGAGTATTTTAGTCCCTTAAAATTCATGAAATCCTCTTCCTTTTTTCCCCTTCAAATCATTACTCAAGTGAAGGCCCAAACGTCATCCTTTATTTATCACAATTACACCCTCACAAATGCTACTAGTCTTAGACTCCTTTGAGTTCATTTAGGCTATATTGAGCTTTCTATAACTTAGAGGAACCATCAGTTCCCTTGTTATCACGGTCTTAATCTCGAGGAATTATCCATTTTCGTCGCCTTTTCACTTTCTTTCTTCTTATCCTTACTCTTGTCTTTCTAAACCTTGTCGTTCTATCATACTTTAGCTTGCGATCGATTCCCTTATGCTTTTCTGGAACATCAAGTGATACATCGCATCGTCTCTAACTCTTCCTTTACTCTCTAATTAGACTTTTTGGTACTTAGAAGGCATAAGCTGGAAGGTATGCCACTGACAACGATGCTATCATTCTTGGATACTGAATCCCCCCTTCTTAGCCTTTTATCCGTAGTATGGATTATTCGCAACCTTCTGCATTTGAGAATCTCGTACGTTGTTCACCTTTACCTTTCATAGCTTAAAATCTTAATTCGTATCTTTTATCTCTTTCATTACCTCCCTTCCACATAGCTATAATTCACGTTCACAACTTGAAGCTCTATTATAATACTTTCACCTCTGGGGAATACACAATTCGGTGGGAGCTTCAAAATGACTTCTTATGAGGCTGATACTTCTTCTAGCTGGATATATCGTAGAGCCATTATAAAATATAGTTGTTGTACTATCTCTCTTGTACCTTTGATGTAATGATTAATTCTGCAATATTCTCAAGCATGATTTTTTTTTGTAGTTTTCTGGGTCCAATAATAAAACTCCTGATTTACTTCGTTGATGTAACTCTTTAATTTTCTCCTCCTTCTGATTATCCTTTATGTAGGCTTAAGCCATCTTCCAATCCGCGGCTCATGGTATTACTTTAGCCCTTTCATGGACGCTATGGAATGTTCAGGATACAATCTTCTAACAATTCAATCCTTTGTCTATGACCTGGACTCAATTCTTTCCTTTAACTTATACCGGAGTCTTCTACGACTATATGATTGTCAACATACGTGCTGCATGGCATATACAAACTCTTAAGTATGTTCGTAACATAAGTAATTCAGGATCATTGATCCAATATTTCCTTTCATTCTTTCTTAGCTTTCCTTAACGTAAGCTATTACTTTTCCTGGTCTTTCTGCCCCCTTATTGCGTGCATACATATCTTATCTTAGTTCCCACGCATGCGGGAGGTTTTGTGCAATTCATATGATCTTAAATATTACTATTAATTTTACTTCCCATTCATTATCCACGGTAGGTGCCACTGTCCTTTGGAGTGCTTACAACGTTGTTGTGAGACTGTTGTTACACGACCATTTCCTCTTTAGGTTATTGTGCTTATGTTGCAACCTTCTTCCTTATTTCCTTAGCTAGTCTTTCGTTGTAGTATTTTGGGAGACTCTTGTAAAGCTGTAAGCTTATTACGGACCTTTTGATGTCCTTCCTTGCCTATAATCATCTGTAGTTGCTTACCTCCATGCCCTTGTGCGTGTAGGGTTGATCCTGAATTGATATTTTGGCTGTCTTACCAGTGGTACTTTCTTTTATCCCCGTAACACTCATACAGTACCTTTAACTAACCTGACTCCTATTTGAATATATCACAAGTATTATAATGACATTACTACGGGGTTGAATTCTCCATGTTGGGGCTCACTATATTTATCTCGCATGATCTGTTGATTTGTCTATAACCTCTTGTCTAGTCATGACTAGGCTCTTCCTGAATCAACTACTAACTACTCGTTGGCCCATTCTCATATCCATATTCTGCATAATCTTTCTTGGGTTATTTCCTTTGTCTTAACTTACCTCACATACTGGCTCATTATCTATTAATAACATCCCGGGTAGGAACCCGTACTTCCTTTTCTTGACGTTGTGCTTGCATAATGTTCTGGAATCATAGCATATTTGTAACATTTGAATAAGTGCAATCTCATCCTCTTCTCATTTTTATCGCATTCTTCCTTTATCATTCCATAGTTGCTAGATCCACTTAATTCTGACTTAATGCCACATCATTCATGTTTTACCTCTTCATCTTCGGCATCCTTTCACATCATTGATGACCCTTACTCGCCTTGCGGTAATCCTTTTATACCAAAGATAACTAAATTCTTTACTCGCGATGGTGACACTTAGTGTAACTGGCACATACATTCCCTTAAGCTTAACTTTGCTCCCATTGCTTGCTTTAGGGAAAAGTCTTCCTGAATGACAATTCTTTGAATTTCTCATGGATATTTTTTTGTTGTCCATTCTATTACTGCCCGAACGCAATATGAAATTCTCATGATGCTTACTATTATCAAATCACTCAATTCCTAATTCATGTTTAGGTTATCCTGTTCACTAGTCCATGCTGATTTCTATTACTCTAGAGTCTAACTTTCCCTTCTGTTAATCACATTAGAGTCGCGAACTTATTTCTCAAAATAAGGATGTGACTGTATGGCCTATACTCTTTTTGGTCTCTCCAGGCCTGGCACCCCTCATTTTTTTATTTCCTCGATTATCGACTATGTAATACTGTCATTTGATTTTATTTTTCCATCGTTGTCATTCATGTATCATATCTTACTCATAATTCTTCCTTATCTCTCTTCTCATTACTCTGCTAATATTTCTGCCTATCCCTTTCTCGTGAAAACTTTAAAAAGACATTCTTTTGCTTTTAGCTCCTCTTGCTTCATTTATCGGCTCTTCGGGTTTCTAATATCCTCGCTCTACTAGGGACAAGAGTCACACTAAGGTAATATTTATCCATTCCAGGCTTTTAGTGCCTATCTTCGTAGTACTCATATCTATCTGTACTATTTTAGAGTGCACCATCTGGGTGTCTCACAGGGAGATCTATTAGCACATTTGCAATATCCTTCGGCAATGTCTACTAATGCAAATAATTCATCCACCATTTTGGGTCACTCTGACCCCAGCCGGATTGTGATATTACGTCATTCTCTTAAACCATATTTGTTATCTCCCATAGAGCCTAACTTAGATCGGTGTGACCAATTGTACATACCTCTATTACTATTGAAGGTAACTCAAAATGCTTATATCTCCCTTCCTGAATGGTAAGTAAGGATAATTTTCTTTGCTGAGCACCTCGTACCCTCTTTCACTTTGCTTCCGTTACTTGTTGAAACTTGTATTTATCTTCTAAATCTCTCATTGTTTTTAACCATAAAGGTGGATAGCTATTCTTGCCTTAAGGCTCCTTTTCTAGAAGCTCACCAAGCTCTTCTGACTCAACTCTTTCGTAACTGCATTCAATTCTCTTACCAACCGTCTTTCTAAATGTAGGCATCATTGTATTACGAATAGGATAGAGTTTAGGAAATTTAGTTCTTACAACTAAGCTCTACCACACGATCTAGAGTAAGAAGAAAGAGTGGCAGTCTTAAATGCCCTGTAGCCTTCTGCTTATAAGTTTGGTGCATGACACACCCATAAACAAGACTCTATTAGACACACCTTATAGACTCCCTAGGATAGAACTGCTCTGGTACCACTTTTGTTCCGCCCCAAACCTTGGGGTGAGACCAACACCCAGTGCCTCACCTATCCTTGTCACACCTCCTTTTTCTACCATGAGAGGGTATTCAAGGGAGTTTTTCCAATTAAAGTGACATTATTCGAAATGGGATTATTTTATTTAATTTATCAGAGTCGCCACTTGGAATAGTTTATTTGGTGTCGCAAGTCACCGACTTATTTTTAAATCCCAAATCAAGGAAAATTTTGACTTTATTTAAAAGTCTACGAACCAAAAATTCTAGATAAGAAATTTTGTTAACCCGGGAGAAGGTGTTAGGCATTCCAGGGTTCTGTGGTACTAGCACAGTTGTTTAGCAATTTATACTTGGCTTAAATTGTTTAAATACTCATTTTAGAACCTATGTAATTTTATCTTTTTACCACTTTTAATCACTTGATTTATTCATAATTAAAGAATTGAGTCATACGTACATGTACTCATTTCGTTTGGCGCATCAAAAATCATGTCACGTGTACATGTCCACAATTAATCACGCTTTATTAATTATTAAGAAAGTTTGATTGAAGTTGCATGAACGCATCCCTCGATTTATTTTAGAACGAAATTCATAATTATGTTACGTGAACGTATACATAATCACGGTAATAAACTAAGTCACGCCTAAAACAAACTACGAATGTTTATTTTAGAAATCATAATCATGTCAAGAGAACGTGTATATAATCACGATAATAAATTCAAAGCGCGCCTAGAAGTTCGCCTACCCGAGTATTGTCGGCCTAACATACTCCTAACAGTTAAAGAAGTAAATAAATAAAGTAAAACAAAGAGCATGTTCAACAAAAATTTCTTTCAAACTTCTA